>NW_022437054.1:3121979-3234153 GCF_009761245.1 Sapajus apella
TGACCTCGTGATCCACCCACCTCGGCCTCCCAAAGTGCTGGGATTATAGGCGTGAGCCACCGCACCCTGCCCATGAAAGCACTCTTAAAATTTTCAGGCTCTCACAGACTTCTAAACCAATCATGGCTGTATCTCTTATCTGAAAACTGGGATTGCACAGTTGTAAGAAAATGTAGGCCAGGCACGGTGGCTCACGCCTGTAATCCCAGAACTTTGGGAGGCCGAGGTGGGTGGATCACAAGGTCAAGAGATCGAGACCATCCTGGCCAACATGGTGAAACCCCATCTCTACTAAAAATACAAAAAATTAGCTGGGCATGGTGGCACGCACCTGTGGTTCCAGCTACTGGGGAGGCTAGGATGGAAGAATCGCTTGAACCCAGGAGGCAGAGGTTGCAGTGAGCCGAGATTGCCCCACTGCACTCTAGCCTGGTGTCAGAGCAAGACTCTGTCTCAAAAAAAAAAAAAAAAAAGAAAATGGAAAACACACTCTATGGGAGCAACAGGAAGCAAGCAAGCCTGGCTTTTCATAGGAACTCTCCTTTCCTCCGCGATCCCCCCCAAATGGGCCCACTCTTGCAGTTCTGGACCATCACAGATCGCTTCTTGGGATCCACAGCTTCTTCTTGTGGTTCTATCATTAAAAGAAGGAGGTCTACAGGTTTCTTAAGGTATGCTGAGGTGTTATACTATGGAAAATAGGAAATCCACCAAGAGATTAATAAAAAAACAAGTAAACCAGATAAAATGAGGCATCTTAAAGCTCTGACATCAACTCATATCCCTGGTATATTAAAGCCAATTCTATTTTTCCCTCACTGTATTAACTTCTGTATATTTGCTCTTAATACCGTAAGCTAGCCATTCCATGTCTTATTAACATATCAGCCTGGTCATCGCAAGTCTGTTTCTTTACTGAATATGTCTATGTGCTAAGAAATCCTTCCAGAGTCTGTTCTTCTCTCAGATTTCGCAGGTAAGACAAGAAGACACGGGTGAGAATTAAGTCACTGAGTACAGAAAACAACTCACCAAAGGGGAATCATTAAATAATCTGTTCCATCAACACACAAAAATATCCTCACCACTTTCCAGACCTCCTGTAACACACGCACACATACACACTCTCTCTCTCTCTCACACACACATATTTATATTGATAGTAGGCATATGATTTTAGATGTGTATCTTCAATCTTTATTTCTGAAGCAGAAATCAAGAGATGTCCTGACCTCTCCAACAACATGTATAAAATAAATGGCCAATTAAAAAGCCTTGATATGCATTACGATTATCTTAGAAGCTGGCTATTATGAATATATAATGTTAGCAAAGATGTTTCACAATATTTTCCACAAGAGCCTGACATTGGTGGGCTCAGTGCAAAGTGTGTCACAGATGATGTTTCTGAGGCACACACTGCCCGCTGATGGTGCAAAGCTGCCCTTGAGCCTCAGTGGAAAAGACTTCACCAGGTACTGTGAATGACTGATGTACAAGTAAAATTCAAAGTTTTGATCTTCAGATTCACATAGAAGACGTACATCACTGCTTCCTGACCAAGGATTCCTTGGAAGCTTTCAGAAGCTACTCACGGCAGAAGTAGATATTTTCCTCCCAAGATATAAAACAAAATTAATTTCTGATTCATTCACACACTTTTCTATCTCTTAACTCTACCACTAATCTGGCCACCTTTAAAGCAGTAATATGATCATCCTTTTAAAAATCATATATATAAATTTAAAAAATATATATTATATAATATATAATAAATATGAATAAATACATATAATATAATGTTATATAAAAATATATGTATTATATTACATATTATAATATAAAATATATTTTTAATATGCAATTATAAATAATATATAACAGATATTATTTATATATATTAAATATATAATTACACATAAATAATATACTTAATATATTTATGTATAATATGTCATACATAAATAATATATAATATAAAATATAAATAACATATTGGAATTTTTAAAAGTCAAAGTGAGGCTGTTACTATGTCTCATTAAATTGTAGGTCAAAATATTTCCCTAATATTATTTATACATATGTTGTATTATATATTACATTTTATATAAATTGTTACATATTATAAAAAATAATGCATATTAAATATATATTGTATAAATAATATATATTATATAAATAATATATAATATATATTACATCAATAATATATATAACATATATTACATCAATAAGTAATGTATAATATATATATTTCTAAGCCTATGGGCTTAGAAAAATGTTTAATGTGTGTGTGTGTGTGTGTGTGTGTGTGTGTGTGTGTGTGTGTTACAGGAGGTCTGGAAAGTGGCGAGGACATTTTTGCGTGTAGATAGAACAGATTATTTAATGATTCTCCCTTGGTGAGTTGTTTTCTGTGTTCAGTGACTTAATTCTCACCCGTGTATTCTTGTCTTACCTGTGAAATCTGAGAAAAGGATAGACTCTGGAAGGATTTCTTAGCACATAGACATATTCAGTAAAGGTATATGATACATATATTTATATAATATATATTTGTATAATATAATAGACATGTTTTTATATTAAATATATAAATGTATATTTATATTTATTTTATTTCTATGGTTTTCTTCTTCGATGTGGGGAAACCCAAATCTCTGAACGTTTTTCTAAGCCCATAAGGAACAATGGACTCTTAAATGCTGTTTTGCTGGATCTGAGACCACACCCCTAAAGCTGTTCTTTCAAATCCTTCACAGAATAGATGCCTTTTTTATATTGTCATCTAATACCAAATTTCTCTCACAGTATTACTACCAACCTTCAGTCTTCTAAGACGTGAACCTTAATTCGTGTTATCAAAATGATTCTGCAGAGGTCATTTTGCAGTCCTATCAACAAGGGCTGGTCAGTCCTGAGAACAGTAATACTGGGGCTACCCTAACCACGTTGGTTAATGTGTTTTTTTCAGAGACGTTTTATTTAAAATTGAAGCAAACAATTTGTCTTTGGCTGGATGTAGTGGCTCACCCCTGTTAATTCCAGCACTTTGAGAGGCTTAGGCAGGCGGATCGTGAGGTCAGGTGTTCAAGATCAGCCTGGCCAATATGGTGAAACCCCATCTCTACTTAAAAAGTACAAAAATTATCTGGGGGTGGTGGCACATGCCTGTCATCCCAACTGTTCTGGATGCTGAAGCAGGAGAATCACTTGAACCTGGGAGGCGGAGGTTGCAGTGAGCTGAGGTCGCACCACTGCAATCCAGCCTGGGCGACAGAGTGAGACTCTATCGCAAAAAAAAAAAAAAAGAAAATTGACTTAACAAAGGGACACAAAACAAGTTCCTTCCTGTTGCAGTGAACAGTGCTTTAAGTCCTAATGCAGTCTGCGTATCACCAGATCATTCTTTCCTATATTGACAACAGATTGACATCTGCCGTCACACATATAAGCATTCTGTGTATTCAGGATAATTGTTGGAGGTCTGCAAATATGTAAAGTTATCAGCCCTCCAGTTGATAATATTTCCCTTGAAAAATTACCCAGAAACTTTTAAAGTCAGGTCTATACAAGTCTATTTATTAAATTCCCAGAAGTGGCAACTGTGATAAATCTATATGCATGCTACGGTCAACTGCAATGATCATTTTAGGAATTCTAAAATGGAAAGTTAGTCCAAAATCTCTCCTTGACTCTAACAAAAACCTAAAAATTCAACAAACCAGTGTTTTTACAGACAGTCACATAGCCTTTGTTTTCCCCTTAACTAGGCAAGAGGAAGTCCATGTTACAGGGAAGACTTTTCACTACATCCACATACTGCATGACAAGTAAGCTCACGATGAAATTAAGAAAAAAGAAAGTCATCTGGTTCTCTAAAACAGATTCAGCTGGATTCACTGTTTGGGTTTTACAATCTCGACCACTGGCCTCACCGCTTGTTTCAAGGAATAAGAGTTGTTCGTTTTTTGTTTTCCCTGATAGCCGCTTTTGTTGCAATCAGCTGAAGTATCCTGTACAGGCTCTAAAGTGCTACTGGGCGGCTATTGTCATGTCAGGTGATCTTGTGAATCTCCTGGAGCAGGAGAAATTAATCCAAGTCCAACCACAGACCGAGTTCTCTAAACAACTTCCTGCTGAGAAAAATATCAGGCATGGTGAAAATCTGAAGGGACTGATTAAGACCCTGTGGCCTAACTCGTTTGCTTTTAGCCACATCAAGGGACTGAGGAAGAGAAAAGCAGTCCCTGGCATCCAAGAGCTGGCCTGGCACTCACAGCTGGGCAATAGCGTCCCTCAGCTGAACATAAACCACTTTAACTTCAGGCCAGGCGACTATGACCATGGCAGATAAGTCAAAAGCAAGACCACTTTGTAATTGTGTCTGAATACAGGTAGACACATTATCCAAGCCACAAGAATGACCCAACATCCCCCTAGCCTGGCCACTAGGAGTGACTACTACTTTTTACCAATTACGGATTCAACCTTTGGATGGTTTTCTCTCTTAGTAAAAATTTACTAAGATATCTAATCATGGATCTCCATCTCCTGACAGCACCCCATCTAGAGCAAATCTCCAACCCTTCACCCTCTCCCCAAAATCATCTAACACAGTCCAAGCCCACAGTCAAGCCTTTGTGACACCTGCCCATGTTGTGTGTTCCCTGTCATAGCAACTGGTGTAAAACCAGCTTCTTAACAAGTGGTATGTTCTTGGTGGGCTTTGGATATAGAGAACACTCCCTCTCTTGCTCAAGTTTCTTCAGAAGGAAGAACTTTTTGAACTTTTTGTCTGACATTCCCAAGATTCTGAGATCAGATGGAACAGGGTCTCTTCTGACAGGACGGACACACCTGGAACAGAGGTCACATGGAAATGAGCTTCCTTCTGCAGGGAGAAATGCCCCTCAAGTATGTCTTGTTTGTTACTCTCCCTTTTTCCCACTGATCCCTGCCTGTGTAAGAAGAGCCCACACAGTTCCTGGACTCGTTCTGGACCACTGCTAAGGCAAACTGTAAAAAGGTTAAGAAAGTAGTTCAGAGAATTGGCTGGAGAGTATTGAAAATCCACAAGATGACCAAGGCGAGAGGTCGGAGAAGATGGATGTACATTCTAAGAAAGATCCTTGAAAGTGCTCTGCAGATCTGTGGCTCCTGCGGGAAGAAAGCAGATCTACAGCTTTTCCTACTTTCTCTTCAAGAGAATCTTGGATTAGATCCGCCTTGTTTTGGTGCAATTTCTGCACTTTTTAGACAAACTCTCGGTAAATCTATGGCCATATTTATAGTTGAAAGAAATAACTTTTGCATTGGTTCTTTGGCAAATTAGATACTCAAAAATGGCACATCTGAGAAAAATCAAATGACGAATGCTTGTTTTGTGAAAGGTAAATGTGAGATAAGCATGGGAGCCCACATGGGACTCCTGCCGCAGCTGTCTGTGACTGCATGGACACACCAGTCATGCTGATCTTCTGTAGTTACATCGCCATGGAGGTTCACGCAGGACAAATGTCCCCTCATCACATCTCCAATGTCATCTGATTTCAGTACGTTGTCATTTTGGCTTCATAGCATAATGCCACTTTTTACAATGACAGTATCTAAATGAAAAAAACATTGTGATTTTGCTGGGGCGTGTGTCCTGCAGGCAATATGATAGAGCACCACATCCAGGCTGAGGAATAGTGTTTCAGGAAACAGGGTAGGCTAGCAGCCTGCAGCCACCTCACTGCAGATCTTTGCTAGTGCTGTGATTGAGAAGCTTGTGTCTAAGCTAAGACATTCTGGGAGCACACGACCAGGCAAAATGGAGACATCCCTTTGTGTAGGCAGCATTTAGAAAGCACTAATAGTAGTACCATGAGTCCTTGGTGTATTTACCCCAGATGTGCAGATGGGATGGAAAGGAGAAAATGTTGAAAAATGACAATTTTTAAAAAATTGCAACAAAGGTTTATTTCTCACACGTTACATGTTTGATGTAAATCAGGGGGCCCATCGCAACTTGAGTTCACCAGGAAATAGACCCCAAAACTCTGAAATTTGTATGCAGGGGTTATTACCTAATGATGGCAAGAACAACCTCTGTGGGGACTGAGGGATGCAAGACTGGGCAGAGGGAGAAGTTGAACTGCAGCATATTTGCATCTGAGGCATCAGCCAATCCTGCAGGAATTCTGGAGCTGGGTTGGCCTATCAGCATTGCCCTAAATTGAGAGAGAGAACCAGGTTCTTAAACCTTCACACCAACCAGTTGCTGGATGTGGGCTGCACATATAAAAGAGATGTGACCTTTGATAAAAGGGCTCTCTTTACCCAACGGCTACCCCTAGTGAGGGACCCAGCTGAGCACTGTCAGCCACCAGCGTTTTCAGCAGTTGGGAGAAATCCTCAGACCTAAGGGGTGGAACTGGGGAGTTCAGCACAGCACCCACTGCATGGACTCTGTTCATTGTAATCACTGAGGTCCCCAGATTGGTAAAGGCTTCACTGAGACACACGTTTTCAAAATTACCACAGTAGGGATCATAAAATTTAATTGCTAGTGTTACAGTGTCTTGCTATACCCATTAAAAAGCTTCCACCTAGAAGCAGTGTGCTTCACTTACACTCATATTTTAGTGGCCAGCAAAGTCAGATGGCCAAACCTAATTTTAAGAGGGCAGAAAATGTAATCCTACCATGTCATGAGAAAGAGAACCTGAGTAGTTGTGAGTGGCCCTAATGACTAACATAGTATCCAAGGGTAAAATGATCCCAAATACTCTAATTGCCAAAACTCCAACAAGTAGGACTTTTTTCTGGTAGGGGTAAAGAAGCAGGAAATGAAGAGACTAGGCTAGGCTATCTGACTAGACCCAGCATCCCAGAGGAGGGGTTTGTGACAGTCAAAAAACTACATCCTTATTTAGAAGGACTGAGCTGGAGTTAAAGGAGCCGTTTTCTTTCATTTGTTCATTTGACACTACACACACACACACACACACACACACACACACACACACATATATATATATAGAGAGAGTACATATATGTGTGTACACATATGTGTGTGTGTGTATGTGTGTGGGGAGAGAGAGGTGGGAGGTAGAGGCAGAGAGTGAACGAGAGAAAGAGCTTGTCAGTTATACATCGGAGAAACAAAAATAATTTAATTTTGATCTTTAAAAATGTTTGTGTAAATGATTTTAAAATTAAATGTGCAAAAGTCAAAATGGATCAATGGATTAATTCTGATGATGTGACTATGTGTAGCACTTGATTGATGACTCTGAGTATTATATTGTACACCAACGGGATCAATACTTGTTTAAACCCACCCCTTGACCACATTTTGCATCACAAAGTCACTCACAGTGATAAAGGCGAAAGAAAAGATGAGCAATGTTGTTGACACTTCTGTGTTGTTTTGTTTAATGATTCTAACATCTGGAACTTTTAAATCACCATTATGATTTCCATAAAATTAGACTTCTGCTTTTAAAAGTTCTCAAAGGAAACATTTGTTGTCTTAGCACCCCTAGATACCTAAATACTAATGATATCTATTTTACAAAATACAAATTACATGTTGCTATGTCCTGTGCAGTCCCAAAGCCCAGATATATTTCCTTAAGATTTTATACTTTATGTAACTTTAAAAAAAAATTTATTTAAAAAAATATAAAATTATCACTTGGTGAGAAAGCTTTTCTTTCTTTAGCGGAATTTGTTATCTGAAGGATCATGGAAGACTGAAACAAAGTGATAATGATTTATTCATTTAATTTTTATCCTGAAAATCAGTTTATAAATATTCATCAATTCTTTTCTATTTCTCTTTCCAAATGAGGTAGGAGCATTGCGATAAACTAGCGCAGTCAGACTTGATTTTCTTTCATGACAGCAGTTTGGGGTAGAAGCCTGGAAAGGGAGCTTGCAGGGAGTCCCCTGTCGGTCCGTCCGTCACAACTAGAGGCTGCTGAGAGTGGGGTTAAGTGACCGGGTGACAGGCTAATCCCAAGAGTCCTCCTGTTTCCCACTCGGAAGCATGAGGATCAGGTCTTAGAAGAAATACTATAGGAACGAAGAGAGAAGCGAATCATATTGTTTTGTACCTATTGACCCAGAACCAAGGGAAATGAATCTTGCTACATTTCCTAGAGAAAAGTTTGCCAGTCTGTCAGCAAAGCTCTAGGTAATGTGATCCTTGACCTGGCTTTTTATATGAAAGCGTTGATTGAAAAGCTTACTCCTCGTTAGTTTTGGGGTTTTCTAGGAAGACAGTTACGGCCTTGAAGTCTCTCTGAAAGATTAACTGAACAAAAAGAAAGAAAGAAAAAATGAGAAAAGACCTAATAGCCTGAGAGAGTGTTATTATTTGATTTTATAGGAGTCTGACATAACCTGTATATTGTTCCTAAAAATTAGAATTCTATATTCAAATGCCATCTGCTTCTTTCCTCTGCATTCACACTCTGTTCAGGAAAAGGTTTATCGCGGTAGAATTATAAAAACTGCCTGTTTTACTCTCTCACGTTGTTACATAAAGATCTCCTCTATTTCAGGGGGAGAATAGGACTCATGTTATAGAGCAAGCTATAACAAAATAAATGTTAATAAGCTGTGTGGAGACAAGAGACGTATCTCGGGTCTCTCTCATATCCATGAGGCTGGGTGAGTCATCTTAGCTCAAGAAATTCTTGAAACAAAAGGGGCCTTTGAGGGCAGCTGTCTGCGGATCCTGTCTCCACTATGAGTCTGTGAGATGGAGCAGGGGTAGGCACGCTCAGCATGTTTTCCATGCTCGTTCCTTTTCTGTGTCTCCATACGTTTTTCTGTCGCGGGGTTTCTAAAACTTCTTTTCACCATGCAATTTGCTGGAGGTAAATCACAAGGCCAGTCTTGTTCTATTTGTTTTCCTGATGGAGAAATTAGAAAACCAGCATTGTCCTGACCTTGAAAAGGAATTGGGGCCACTCAGTACTTAAATAAGTTAATGACTCAAGTGTATCATCTCAAACATTTTGTAATCAGTTCTAGATATTTTTGGGAATCCTTTGGTACACTTCAATATGAATATCATTAACCTCTTTTAAAATCTAAAAGAACTAGTGTTCATTCCTGTAAAATAACATTGAGCTTATAAGCCTGAAGTGTGTGCACGTACATGTATGTGGATACACATGCATACACAAATTTCCATGGAATTTCTGTGAGTAGGAGAGAAATTTCAGTTACTTCCCTTAGACGATAAAGTAGCTGAATTTTTAACAGAATGGCTGTGATACTTTTATGATATTTTTCTACTAAAAATATTTCTAAAGTTGCTAAACTAGGCATCCAATAAAAATATGCCCCCTGTTTGGTTACTTTTATCAATGTTTAGAACTACTGCTGGAAAACTGACAGCTGCATGCCCGTGACTTCTTTGAACACATACGTTAAAAGTATATGAAAGCTATCAATAAATATGCGTACCATTCTCTATGGACAAATATTTATATCTGTTTTTCAGCATCCTCAGGTGGGAATAAAATAACCTCATACATATAAATCTGATTTAGTAATTTACTTCTTACATTCAAAGAAACTCGTGGGAATAAGAGTCTTTGAAATACCAACGTTGAAAGGGTAGGTTGAATTCTGGACTTGAGTTAGACTTCAGTTATTCAGAGGTGATGGCTCAATGGAAATCAGTTTAACAGCCCCAGAATCTTGGCCATTTTTGGTCATAGAATGTGCTTTAGAATAAATCATCCTGTTTTCCTGATGCATTCATTATCTTCTATTTTTTTAATTAATCATTTTTTTTTTAACATACATGAGGTTTTGCTCTGTGGCCCAGGCTGGAGTGCAGTGGTACAATCATAGCTCACTGCAGCTTTGAATTCCTGGGTTCCTGCCTCAGTCTCTCAAATAGCTGGGACTGCAGGTGCACTTCATTCTGCTGTTCATCTTTTATTTACAATAAAAGACATGCATGAGTAAAAAGCACACTGTTGACCCACGAACAGTTACGAGTGTTGGGGGCTCTGGCCCTCAATAGTCAAAAATCCACATATAACTTGTGGCTCCCAAAAATCCAACTACTAATAGCCTACTGTTGGCCTTACCAGTAACATATGCCATTGATTAACACATATTTTGTATATGTATTATACACTGTATTCTTACAATGACCTAAGCTAGAGAAAAGAAAAGGTTATTAAGAAAATCATTAAGGAAGAGAAACTATACGTACTTTTCATTAAGTGGGAAGGGATCATCGTAAAGGTCTTCATCCTCATCATCTTCACCTTGAGTACAGAAGGAGGAGGAAGAGGAAAGGTTGGTCTTCCTGTCTCAGTTATGTAGTCTTGTTCTCTCACTGAGCCCAGCAATATACTTCATATACCACCCTGCCCCCCGACCCCCACATACCACCTCCATCACCTCTCTATAAAACCTCTAGTAGTAGACAAGGTTACAGAAAATACAAATTTTCCAAAATATATTTTTCTCTCCAGCTCAGGTCTTTTCCTTCTATATTTCTGTTGTTATTAACATGACATTTTAAGGGCTCCTAAGGTAATAATTTAAGGTGAGAACTAAAGTTTTTGTAGGAAAGTATTTTTATTTTGGAAATCTTTTCTCATGAAAGCTGAAACAAACACTTAAAAACAAAGAGGTGAAAACAAAGGTTGGAACAAGTTTCTGTGTAAATAGTCTCCTGCTCACAAGCATATGGACCAACTTATTTTCTGCCAAACACTTGTTTACTTTTGGGAGGAAAAGCTACAGCACTGAGGCTGTCTGGAGCAGGCTTTGCACTGTCATTACACTCTCACTGAGGGATCAAATAACATACCAAGACCCAGTATTCATTTGTTTTACCTCTAGGATATCCTGAGGTGCAGGCTACTGCATAGCAACGAAGTAATCACATTCCTTCAAAGGCTTTTCAAAAAGAGAACAGCCTTCTAAGCCCATGTAGACGCTGTCAACTCAGAGTATGTGATACTAAGGAGGGAAAAACTGATGAAGTCTGGACCATCACTAGCATTCCAAATACAACCTTACGTCCGTCTGCGAAGTCAGTCATTTTGTCTAATAATGAAATGAAGCATATCTAGATTGCTTTGTTCTTTGTGTTGAATAATCTACGCCAGTTGCCATTTAGTCTTCTTTGGCTTCAGAGGCATGGATAAAGGAGAAACTGTTCCCAGGTTGTCAATTGTTTCAACCGCCACCAAGAAAACATTGTAATGTGGAAATAACACAAGAGACAAGACTCTGTAATTGGAAATATTAATCTGTGTGAAGGAAATAACTCAATTAATGTAAAACAACAATCCCGAAAACAAATGTGAAGCTCCAGACTCAATTTCAGTTGGAGTTAAATAGATATTATTTCAGTGTTTATAAACACACGAGACACATTAACTAGGTATCATTTGTGTTTATGTTTCTTTCTTTCTTTTTTTTTTTTTTTGAGGTGGAGTTTTGCTCGTTACCCAGGCTGGAGTGCAATGGTGCAATCTCGGTTCACCACAACCTCCGCCTCCTGGGTTCAAGCAATTCTCCTGCCTCAGCCTACCAAGTAGCTGGGACTACAGGCATGCACCATCATGCCTGGCTAATTTTTGTATTTTTAGTAGAGATGGGGTTTCACCATGTTGGCCAGGATGGTCTCGATGTCTTGACCTCGTGATCCACCCGCCTCGGCCTCCCGAAGTGCTGGGATTATAGGTGTGAGCCACAGTGCCCGGCCTGTATTTAAGTTTCTTTAACTATACAGGTCTAATGTAGGTACTAACCAAAGTTAAAAATATTATAAAATAGCTAACAAATAAGCAAATTTGTATTCAAAAAAATGGATTTATGAGACACTTTTACATTTACTTACTGACCATTTGTATATCTTCCCTTTCAATTAATACTCACCTGGAAGTAAAAGTAAAATGTGTTTAAAAAGGGAAAAATCCCCATGGTCTGATATACAGAATAGATTTATAATAAGAACATTCCATCTCCTGCTTCATGTATGTGTAGGTAGTGAGCAGTGGTGCCACAGAACTGAAACATTTTGCCTTCTGGGAAATCTCTGTCATTTATTTAATCTTGCTTGAAGTAGAAAGAAAGTCCAGTTGCTTGTCATTTGAGGAAGCTATTAGAAACATAGGAATTTATTCAGCTTGTTTTTTGAAGACAATGCAGGCACAGAAGACAGAAAGAAACTTTAATGCTAACGTATCTAGAAAGAAGAATATTAGATAAATTAAAAGTGAATTCTTCTGTAAAGAAGGAGGTTTTGAAAAAAGTTTTTTAAGTATTCATGATCTAAATAAAACATTTCCAGTTTTTCTTTCTCATATCATAACCGAGGATTAGGACAACTTAGACAAGCGATTTAAAATTCACATAAATACATGCTGCTTTCAGACTGTATTCTATTCAATGCTTTGGAAATTTTGGAAACTTTCTGCAAATACTCAGATTTTTTAATAGCACTGTTCTTTTGGTTTTTATTTAATTGATATATAATTTTCACAAAATAAGATGCCTAGTTTTTTTTTTTGTTTTGTTTTTTTTTTTTTTTTTTAGATAGAGTTTTGCTCTTGTTGCCCAGGCTGGAGTGCAGTGGGCAATCTCAGCTCACTGCAACCTCCGCCTGCCAGGTACAAACAATTCTCCTGCCTTAGCTTTCTGAGTAGCTGGGATTTCAAGTGCCCGCCATCACACCTGGCTAATTTTTGTATTTTCAGTAGAGATGCCTAGAGTTTTGCCATGTTGGCTAGGCTGGTCTCAAACTTCTGACCTGAGGTGACCCACCCATCTCAGTCTCCCAAAGTGCTGGGATTACAGGTGTGAGCAACCGCACCTGGCCAAGATGCCTAGATTTTAAATGCTGAGATTTAACAACTGAGTACCCCTGAGACCACCACCCAAAACAAGATGCTGAACATTTTCAACGCTTAAGAGCTGACCTCAGCCTCCCTTCAAGTGCACCCCGGTGGCAACTGCTGATACGATTTCTAAGATTAGTGATGAGCTTTTGCCTGCTCTTGAACTTGATATAAACTGAATCATATAGTCGTAGATTCTACTGTGTTTGCCCTTTTTCACTAAGTTTGATGTTTTTCAGATTAATCCCTGTTGTTGCATGTATCAGTAGTAGTTTTTCCTTTATTTTGCTATTATTTCATTATAAGAATGTACCACAATTTGTTTATATTCCTCATTCATGGTATTATTTGGGTATTATGAATAATGCTGCTATGTACATTTTGAATAAGTATTTTTATGAATATATGTTTTCATTGCTTTTAGGTGAATGCCAAAAAAATGAAATTTCTGGGTCAAAGGTGAAAATACATTTAACTGTACAAGAAACTGCCAAACACTTTTTCTTTTTCTTTTCCTTTTTTTTTTTTTTTTGAGATGGAGTTTCACTCTTATTACCCAGGCTGGAGTGCAATGGCGCGATCTCGGCTCACCGTAACCTCCGCCTCCTGGGTTCAGGCAATTCTCCTGCCTCAGCCTCCTGAGTAGCTGGGATTACAGGCACGTGCCACCATGCCCAGCTGATATTTTGTATTTTTAGTAGAGACGGGGTTTCACCATGTTGACCAGGTTGGTCTTGATCTCTTGACCTCGTGATCCACCTGCCTCGGTCTCCCAAAGTGCTGGGATTACAGGCGTGAGCCACTGCGCCTGGCCAAATGCTTTTTCAAAGGTGTTAATTACTCCTGCCATCAATGCAGGAGTGTTCAGGTTGCTTCACATCTCTGACCCCTTGGCCGTTCTAGTTGGAATGAAACTGCATCTCTGTGGTTTTATTTCCTATTTCTTGGATGACTAAAGATGCTGGGGACTGTTGCTTACTGGGCGTTTGTAAGTGTCTTCACTTTTGAAGTGTCTTTTTAGATTTTTGTGCATATTTTGTGCGATTTATCTCTACATGTTTTGATGTTTAAAATGCTTTTAAATTGTATTATATTTTAAAATTTCAATTTATGTTGTTAAATATAAATTTTCAATATTTTTTTAGTATGTGGAAATAGACTAAATTTTTGTATATCAATCTTTTAGTTCTGTGACCCTGATAAAATCATTTATTAGGGTTTTTTTTTTTTGCCTTTTTGGTATATTTCATAAAGTTTTTCTATGTCTACAAATCACATCTTTAAAGAAGTATGGTTTTATTTCTTCTTGTCCAATTTGAATGCTTTCTTGCTTCTTGCCTTATGCCCTGACTGGGGTTTCCAGAACAATGCTGAATGGAATTATTGAGAACAAATGTACTCGTTGCAACCATAGGAAAAAAACAATAAATGATGTACTATTTTCAAATAGGATCACACTCATGAGGACTGGGGATGATGACTTGAACATTTTTCTGAGAAACACAGTTCAACCCACTATGCTACATTATCTGCCCCTTCCCCAAATTCACATTCTTTCAATATACAAATTATACTCACCCCTTTTCAACATCCTTGTGCTAGCATCTACTCTAAGTCCAAAATACCATCTAAATCGCATTAACTCAAAATGTTCCAACTCTTATCATTTAAGTTATTTAAATAAAATGTGAGTAAGACTTTGGGTATGATTCATTTTTGAGTGAAATTTCTCCCTAGCTGTGGGCTTACGACACCAGAGAACAAGGTCTCTGTCTCTAAAATGCAGTGGTGGGACAGGCGTAGAATAGATATGCTCAGGCCTGTCCTGAAGCACACATCTCTGTCCTCTGAGACAACTTACTGACCCTGGCCTCTGGCCTCTGCCTTGGTGTTTTCAGAATCAATCTTCCCTTTTTCTTAAAAGACAACACATGTTCATAGCCGAGCAACTCTATAGGCCATTTTTCTGCCCATGAAATCCCTGAATATGACAATTGTCCTTCTTTTATCCCATTTCTGTTCCCTTCAGCCAAAGTTGGCAGGTATTTTTTTTTTTTTTTTGGTATAACATTCTTAAGTCCTTTCTGTGTTTCATGTATGTCAGGGGAATCCACACCGGCAGACAAGGGGATTGTCCACTGGTTCTTCCTGGATAATGCATCGCTATTCCTGGCTGCCGCCATGGTGTCTGATTGGATCCTTGAACAGTAATGACTCACCTCCCCGCAGAAGGTTGTCCTGCCACATCCTTGATGTTGTCTCCAGAGCATGCTTCAGCATCTTTTGTGATATGGATAGGATGAGAATTTTCCAAGCCATTAAGTTCTGGTTTCTTTTATGTTAATGGTTCCTTCTTTAATTTATCTCTTTCTTCTCACGATTTATTATAAGCAGCAAGGAGAAACAGGCCACACCTTATGTACTTTGCTTGGAAACCTCCTCCACTAAGTAGCCAAGTTTATCACTCACAGGTTCTTCTTTCTCTACAATAGTATTTCAGCTATTCAGCCACATTATCCGCAACTTTATAATAAGGATTGCCTTTCCACTACTATCCAATAATATGTTCATACTTTCTGAGACCTTACCAAAAGCATTGTTAATGCTCCTATTTCTACCAATGTTATGTTTGTAAAGATACAGGTATCGCTAAGACTACAGAAGTCTTCTCTACACTTGCAATCTCTTTGGACTCCTCATCCAAATTGTCTTTACTGTTCATATTTCTACCAACAAATTCTTCTAGGCAATCTGGCTTTTTCTTTTATATGCTTCAAAACGCTTACAGCCTCCATCCATAACCCAGTTCCAAAGTCACTGGGTAGCCCCCATGTATGTAGTACTCTACATCTTGATACCAAAATCTGTAAAAATTTTCTGGGGGCTCCATTACAAAATACCACAAACTGGGTGGCTTAAGACAACGGAAATTTATTTTGTTACACTTCTAAAGCCTAGATGTCAGAAATCAGGATGTTAGCAGGACCAAGCTCTGCCTAAAAAACACACACCTTCCTTGCCTCTTCTAGCTTCTTGCGGTTGCCAGCAATCTTTGGCATTTCCCGGCTTATGGCTGTAACCCTCAGACCTCTACCTCCACCTCCAATGGCCTTCTCTCTGTGTGTGTTTCTGTGTACAGATCTCCCTCTCCTTTATCCACTGAACACACCACTCATTGGATCTGGGCCTACCCTAATCCAGCATGGCCTCAACTTCATTACATTTTCAATGACCTTTTTTCAAAATGAAGTCACATTCATAGGCACTGGGGTTTAGAACTTGATATCTTTTTTGTTGTTGTTGGGGCCAACGTGGGGGACCAATTCAAACCACTAGAGCAACCATAACTGCTTTTCCATGTAGCCTGATCACTTCAGCTGTTGCTTTTTGGCAGAAGGGTGACTGAGCTGTAGCTGACTATATTTCCCATAATGTTCATTACATATAGACGTGCTTGATGGCTTTGAGAGGGGAGACAGGAAGACGTAGGAGAGCACATGCCTTGAAAACTGCAGCAACGTGACTTGTCTCTGGTTCCCCATCTCCTCTAGCCTGTACTGTCTTTCTGACTATCATGCTGTGTGCATGAACAGACCGAATAGGCACCTTTGTTCAAAAGTCGTGTGCCTTTGCTGAAGAAAAAAAATGGGAGGTGAGAAGTTTGGATAATTTCAAGAACTAATCTGAATTGTCCTAATAATTTCATTTTAATGTGGCAGAGGGAAATTCCTCGGACTTAGAGAGACCCGTGCCACAAACTATATGGGGGCTTTTAAGCTTTGGTTTTAGGCAAATATTAACTTTCAGGAAGTCTCAGCCCTCTGGTGGTGATTTAGAAGAGATAATTTTCAGGAATAGCCAATCCTAGAATAAGATCAACCGAAGAAGGTAAAATAATCATGGAAAAGAAAAGAGGCAGCCCAACTTCCTCAGGATAAATTAAAACTGTGTAAAGGAAAACCCACAAACTTCAAAACAATGATAGTGATGCTAGTTAAGCTGTTACATGACAGATAAATTAAAAATGGAAAAAAATTGACTCAGTAAAGGCAATAGTGTAACCCAGACACTAAAACCTGAACAACAACAACAAATGCACACATTCACATTTATAATAACAGTAATAATAGTTGACATTCATTGAGCATTACTCTGTGCCAGGTGCTATCTAAAGCCCTTTACTTATATTTACTTATTTCATGATCACATCAATCATTGGAATACGTGCGATGACTTTCCCAATTTTAAATGTGAAGGAAATAAATCACAGAGGTGGTCAATATCTTCAATGTTGGACCCATAAAGAAAGAGAAACCTGATAAAGACTAATAAAGAAGTCTGGCTTCAGAGTCCATGTTCTCATGATGTCTTGCCTCTCTCAAGTACAGACCAGTTCATTAATAAAAACACATGTAAAAACTGTAAGTTAAATTGTGCAGAGCTGGACCAAGTGGACCTAATAGACACATACAGAATGCTCCACCCCAAATCCACAGAATATACATTTTTCTCAGCACCACATCACACTTACTCTAAAACTGACCACATCATTGGAAGCAAATCACCCTCAGCAAATGCAAAAGAACAGAAATCATAACAGTCTATCAGACCATAGGGCAATAAGATTAGAACTCAGGATTAAGAAACACACTCAGACTTGCACAACCAGTTAGAAACTGAACAACTTGCTTCTGAGTGTCAACTGGATAAATAATGACATAAAGGCAGAAATAAAGATGTTCTTCAAAACCAATCAGAATGAAGACACAACTTACTAGAATCCCTGGGAAACCTTCAAAGCAGTGTCGAGAGGGAAATTTATAGCAATAAATGCCCACATGAGAAAAAAGGAAAGATCTAAAATTGATAGCCTATCATCAAAATTGAAAGAGCTAGAGGAGGAAGATCAAATAAACTCAAAAGCCAGCAGAAGACAAGAAATAACTAAGATCAGAGCAGAACTGAAGGAGATAGAGACACAAAAAACCCTTCAAAAAATCAATAAATCCAGGAGCTGGTTTTTTGAAAAGATCAACAAAATAGACCACTAGCCAGACTAATAAAAAAGAAAAGGGAGAGAATCAAATAGATGCAATAAAAAAGATAAAGGAGACATCACCACTGATCCCACAGAAATATAAACTACCATCAGAGATTATTACAAACAGCTCTATTCACATAAACCAGTAAACCAGGAAGAAATGGAAAATTCCTGGACACTTGTACTCTACCAAGACTAAACCAAGAGGAAGTTGAAACCCTGAATAGACCAATAACAAGGGCTGAATTTAAGGCAGCAATCAATAGCCTACCAACCAAAAAAAGCCCAGGTCCAGATGGGTTCACAACCGAATTCTACCAGATGAACAAAGAGGACCTGGTTCCATTCCTTCTGAAGCTGCATCAAAAAAATACAAAAGGAGGGAATCCTCCATAACTCATTTTATGAGACCAACATCATCCTGATACCAAAACCAAGCAGAGACTCAACTAAAAAAGAAAACCTGAGGCCAATATCCATGATGAACATTGACACAATAATCTTCAATAAAATACTGGCAAACTGATTGCAATGGCACATTAAAAAGCTTATCCATCATGATCAAGTAGGCATCATCCTGGGGATGCAAGGCTGGTGCAACATACACAAATCTATAAATGTAATCCATCACATAAATGGAACCAAAGACAAAAACCACATGATTATCTCAATAGATGCAGAGAAGGCCTTCAACAAAATTCAACAGCCCTCCATGCTAAAAACTGTCAATAAACTAGGTATAAATGGAACGTATCATAAAATGATAAAAGCCATTTATGACAAACCTACAGCCAATATCATACCGAACAGGTTGGAAGAAAAAAAACTGGAAGAATTCCCTTTGAAATCTGCCACTATACAAGGATGCTGTCTTTCACCACTCCTATTCAATATAGTATTGGAAGTTCTAGCCAGAGCAATCAGGCAAGAAAAAGTAATAAAGGGTATTCAGTTAGGAAAGGAGGAATTCAAACTGTCTCTAATTGCAGAGGACATGATTGTAAATCTCTAAGACCCCATCATCTCAGCCCAAAATCTTCTCAAACTGATAAGCAACTTCAGTAAAGTCTCCAGATACAAAATCAATGTGCAGAAATCACAAGCATTCCTATATACAAATAACAGACAAACAGAGAGCCAAATCAAGAGAGAACCCCCATTCACAATTGCTACAAAAAGAATAAAATACTTAGGAATACAACTAACAAAGGATGTAAAGGACCTCTTCAAGGAGAACTACAAACCAGTGCTCAACAAAATAAGAAAGGACACAAACAGATGGCAAAACATTCCATGCTCATGGTTAGGAAGAATCAATAACATGAAAATGGCCATAACGCCCAAAGGTCAAAAAAACCACTGTAAACTTCATATGGAAGCACAAGAGAGCCACGTAGCCAAGACAATCCTAAGCAAAAAGAACAAAGCCAGAGACATCACACTGCCTGACTTCACACTATACTACAAGGCTACATAATCAAAACAGCATGGTGCTGGTTTGTCCAAAATGGAGACATAGACCAATGGAACAGAACAGAGGCCTCAGAAGCAATACTACACATCTACAACCATCTGATCTTTGACAAACCTGACAAAAACAAGCAATGGGGAAAGGACTCCATGTTTAATAAATGGTATTGGGAAAACTGGCTAGCCATGTGCAGAAAGCAGAAACTGGAACCCTTCCTGTTACCTTACACTAAAATTAACTCCAGATGGATTAAAGATTTAAACATAAAACCTAACACCATAAAAACCCTAGAA
This sequence comes from Sapajus apella, assembly GCF_009761245.1. NCBI lineage: Eukaryota > Metazoa > Chordata > Mammalia > Primates > Cebidae > Sapajus > Sapajus apella. Next base: position 3,141,660 of record NW_022437054.1, read on the forward strand.
GAAAACGTAGGCAAAACCATCCAGGACATAGCCATAGGCAAGGACTTCATGATTAAAATACCAAAAGCATTGGCAACAAAAGTCAAGATAGACAAATGGGATCTAATTAAAATTCAGAGCTTCTGTACAGCCAAAGAAGCCATCATTAGAGCAAACTGGCAGCCAACAGAATGGGAAAAAGTTTTTTCAATTTACCCATCTGACAAAGGGCTAATATTCATAATCTACAAATAACTAAACAGATTTACAAGAAAAAAAAAAGGATATGAATAGACACTTTTCAAAAGAAGACATACATGAGGCCAACAAACATATGAAAAAATACTTATCATCACTGGTCATCAGAGAAATGCAAATCAAAACCACATTGAGATACCATCTCACTCCAGTTAGAATGGTGATCATTAAAAATTCTGGAGACAACAGATGCTGGAGAGGATGTAGAGAAATAGGAACACTCTTACACAGTTGGTGGGAGTGTAAATTAGTTCAACCATTGTGGAAGACAGTGTGGTAATTTCTCAAGGACCTAGAAATAGAAATTCCATTTGAACCAGCAATCCTATTACTGGGTATATACCCAAAGAACTATAAATCGTGCTACTATAAAGACACGTGCACACGTATGTTCATTGCAGTTCTGTTTACAATATCAAAGGGCTGGAACCAACCCAAAGGCCCATCAATGATAGACTGGATAAAGAAAATGTGGTGCATATATACCATGGAATACTATGCAGCCATAAAAAACAATGAGTTCGTGTCCTTTGCAGGAACTTGGATGAATGTGGAAACCAACATTCTCAGCAAACTGACACCACATGTTCTCACTCATAGGCGGGTGTTGAACAATGAGAACATGTAGACTCAGGGAGAGGAACATCACACACTGGAGGCAGTTAGGGGGGCTAGGGGAGGGACAGTGCGGGGTAGGGAGGGTGGGGAGGGTGCAGAGAGATATCATGGGGAGAAATGCCAGATATAGTATACACCTAAAGTAAAATAAATAAACAAATAAATAAATAATAAATATATGTACATGTGTATATCCATATTAAATTATACATACATATGGTTTTTTGTATATATATATATATATATACACATATGTACATATGTACATATGTATCTTCCTTACCTGAGTCAAGAGGAAGACCTGACTGATAAACTACTCTGCTTCTTGAGCGAGTCCAGGCTTTCAATCAGGTAGGGGGACTCTACTGAATTCAATGACTAGCTTCCATCACTCGATCCAAGGTGGCTATTCCAGTTGTTGCTATTTCCCAACATGCCAGAAGGAAAGTGTCTAGAGGAAGTCGATAGCCTAGAGAAAGGAGTTACCTTTAAGGAAGCAAGCCACGTGTTGCTGACATCACTTGCGTACACATTCATTTAGACAGAAGTTAACCACATGGTCTAGTTTCAACAAAATTTGGGAAGCACCCTCTTTTGAGGTAGTTGTGTGTCCAGCTAAAACTTGAGGAACTTTGGATTACAAGTTTAAAGCAGACAATAAATATCAGCGTAAGATTTTCAGGATCTACCAATATCCCTAATAATGTTTAATAAGGACACTGAAAACTGAGTGTGCAATCTGATAAAAACACTTATTAAGCAAGGAAGAGGAGGATGTACTTGCTTAACCTGACATAGAACGCCTAAAATGTCAGACTTATATTACATGTGAAGACATGAGAGTTCAGAATTAAAAGAAAAATTTCTTTACTATCATAAATAATAAAATCAGAAAGTAAAGGTAGGGGTGAACTGGTAATTATTTTCATCTATTTGGACTCAAGAAGCAATTAAAACCTGTCAAAACAAATCAGAATGGTTTTGTTTACAAAGTAAATACTGTAGTATCTAATCGTCAATAACAAACATTTAGAAAATTGAGGAACTAGATCAAGTTTTTCTGGCAATGAGGAATCCATTTAACAGAAAGCTTATGGCTAGATTTAAAAATGTACATACCATCACTCTAAGGGACACAAAAGATAAAGATACATATTATAAATTTTTCCAGAAATAACAAAATTCCAGTCAAAATTTCTTTTTTTTTTTTTTAATTTTAAAATATTTTTTTCCCATTTATTTATTTTATAGCATTTTAGGTTTTGGGGCACATGTGAAGAACATGCAAAATTGTTGCATAGGAACACACGTGGCAGTGTGATTTGCTGCCTTCCTCCCCATCACCTACATCTGGCATTTCTCCCCTTGCTATCTCTCCCCAGCTTCCCACCCCCCACCGTCCCTCCCCTATTTCCCCCCAACTGACCCCAGTGTGTAGTGCTCCCCTCCCTGTGTCCATGTGTTCTCATTGTTTAACACCCGCCTATGAGTGAGAACATGCGGTGTTTGATCTTCTGGTCTTCTGTCAGTTTGCTGAGAATGATGGTTTCCAGGTTCATCCATGTCCCTACAAAGGACCCAAACTCATCGTTTTTGATGGCTGCATAATATTCCATGGTGTATATGTGCCACATTTTCCCTATCCAGTCTATCGTCGATGGGCATTTGGGTTGGTTCCAGGTCTCTGCTATTGTAAACAGTGCTGCAATGAACATTCGTGTACACGTGTCCTTATAGTAGAACGATTTGTAATCCTTTGGATATATACCCAGTAATGGGATTGCTGGGTCAAATGGAATTTCTATTTCTAGGTCCTTGAGGAATCGCCACACTGTCTTCCACAATGGTTGAACTAATTTACACTCCCACCAACAGTGCAAAAGTGTTCCTATTTCTCCACATCCTCTCCAGCATCTGTTGTCTCCAGATTTTTTAATGATCGCCATTCTAACCGGCGTGAGATGGTATCTCAGTGTAGTTTTGATTTGCATTTCTCTGATGACCAGTGATGATGAGCATTTTTTCATATGTTTGTTGGCCTCACGTATGTCTTCTTTTGAGAAGTGTCTGTTCATATCCTTTGCCCACTTTTGAATGGGCTTGTTAGTTTTTTTCTTGTAAATCTGCTTTAGTTCTTTGTAAATTTTGGATATCAGCCCTTTGTCAGATGGGTAAACTGCAAAAATTTTTTCCCAATCTGTTGGTTGCCGATTCACTCTAATGATTGTTTCTTTTGCTGTGCAGAAGCTGTGGAGATACTGGCTGATGTCAGAGTTCGCCTGGAATAATAAAAGCTGAGAAACTGGCCGGGCGCGGTGGCTCACACCTGTAATGCCAGCACTTTGGGAGGCCGAGGCGGGTGGATCATGAGGTCAAGAGATCGAGACCATCCTGGCCAACATGGTGAAACCCCGTCTCTACTAAAAATACAAAAATTAGCTGTGTGTGGTGGCACACGCCTGTAATTCCAGCTACTCAGGAGGCTGAGGCAGGAGAATTGCTTGAACCCAGGAGGCGGAGGTTGCAGTGAGCTGAGATGGCGCCACAGCACTCCAGCCTGGTGACAGAGTGAGACTCCGTCTAAAAAAAAATAAATAAAATTAAAAAAAAAGCTGAGAAACTGTGCAGGGATTTAATATACAGTACTACATAAATTAGCAAATCAGTGAGGAAAACATAGCATGTTTAATAAATGATATTGAGGCAATTGATGAACCATTCAAAACTTTTACAAGTTAATGCTTCTGTCTTACTAAGTAAAATTCCATATACATTTTATGTGAGAAAATGTTAAAAAATTATTTCCATGCTTTTGGAATTGGGAAAATCTTTAATGAGTATTCTATAAAGGTAGAGCTCCCAGGAAAATACTACGTATATAATGTATATAATACATATAATACATAAATATAGCATACACAATATTAATATTGCCAGGCAGTTCAGAGAACCCACAATATTACAAATATTATGTATGTAATGCATTTAATAAATTAATATTTATTTAATGTTATTAAATACATAATAAACTATTATGTATTTATTATTTATTATTATTTTTATAATTATTTATTTATAAATAAATACAATTATTATTTATTATTTATTATTTATTAAATTTATTAAATACATAATTTATTATGTATTTAATAATGTTATTAATTATGTATTTAATGTTGTTAAATACCTAATAAATTATTCAGTATTTAATAACATAATTAAATACATAATAATATATGTATTTAATGTGAAGTATCTACCTTCCGTGTCTGTAGACTTATCATGGCAAAACTCAAAAAGAAAAATATACATGACTAAGGGTTAATCACTAAGTATATTAAAAAGCTCTATTAATAAGTTGGAAAATGTTCAATACCCAGTAGAAAAGTGAGAAAGGAAATAAGCAATTTGAAGAATAAGACTAAATAATTTCTATTTTTTCAAATATAAGTTTTTTTATGTAATTTCCAATACCAAAATGTGATACTTTAAGGTGCTGGCAAGGTGCAAAGAAAATGGAACTCATTTGTAGCAGTTCCTACTGATTACCACTCACTACAAACTTTATGGAGGGTGAGTTTGCAATGCTCAGTGAATCCTTTCAGAGCATTAGACATCTGGATACTTTTGGATGTAGTCATTTTTTTTTCTGGGGATTTATTTTTAAATAGCATCAAGCCTTACATACACTTTTAATGGCTTTGTTTATTCTACAAAAATAATTTGTCACTACAGAAATCTCCATATTTGGTATTTTAAAAAATAAATCATGAAGCCAGGTGCTGTGACTCATGCCTGTAATCCTAGCATTTTAGGACACTGAGGCAGGAGGATCGTTGGAGCCCAGGAGTTCGACACCAGCCTCGGCGACATGGTGAAACCTCATCTCCACACAAAAGAGAAATGAAATGAGCCAGGCATGTTGGTGCACACCTGTGGTCCCAGCTACGTGGGTGAGGCTGAGATGGGAGAATTGCTTGAGCCCCAGATGTTGAGGCCGCCGTAAGTCATGGTTGTGCCACTGCACTCCAGCCTGGGTGTCAGAGCAAAGCCCCTTCTCTAAAAAATAAAAATTAAGAAATAATGATGGCGTCCTAACAAATTAGCATACTGATAATCAATTAAAATAGTGAATAAGACTATTACAAAGTAACAAAAATGTTCCCCATGTTTTTTGACTTAAAATTGTGTGCTATGGACACAAGCTATACATGTCTATAAATTACTGACAGATCAATGCTTTGTTTTGGCTTCTTTATCTGCAGAAAACATGCTTAGTTTTGAAGTATGGAAAGCAATTTTTTTGAAAACTCTATGTGAGAGAAAAAGAAAATAATGCATACTTTGTTAATTTTAAATAGGAAAAAATTTCCCTGCAGCTTGGAACCTATCGAATCTATTAATAACTGGTCTGTCAGTTGAGCTTTTCCATGAAGCTAGTTTAAAATAGCAGGAGAGAATTCATACACACAGCAATAACCTTTGTTGTGTCTATTGAACTACTCCTCTATCTCAAATGGAAGCCAGCTATTCCTAGACGTTACCTAAAGGTCCCGCCACTTCCACATGCCCCTGTGCTGAGGACATGTGTTCCTATGGAATGAAAACCACTCCAGGTCCTACAGTCTCCTCCTTGGGTGTCCCTCAGCCACAGAGACACTGACATCACCGTAATTTAAGTGCTTATAATTAAACTGTATATTTAGCACCTCATTAAGTTTAAAAAAAGGTGGAGAAGTTCAAACCTCCTTTGGTGCTATCCTAAAATGATCAGCCTCAATCAAGAAGCAAGTGTAGGTTTATCTGCACAGCCAGAAGGGACGGTGGCCTTGCTTTTGTTAATTAAAGTGTAAATTAGATTCAACAGAGTAGACTGGGTCAGATAACAAGCCTTGTGGACTCTGTCTGGAATGCTGAAATGGACGTATTTGGCTGACTTCCCTCTGGCTCCGGGCGACACATGCTACTGTCAGTAGTCTGTAGGGCTTCCCCTAAGGCTGAAAAGTCAAGGCGACCGAGAAGCTACAGGGCTGCCACCACTGCCTTCTGTGTCTCTTCATGACACCTCTCTTTTCCCTAGACTCCAGATCTTTCCACCCAGCTTTTTTTTTTTTCAAGAACTAGGCTGATGAATCATGCACTTTGAAGAATTAGAAACTAAAGATGCTTCCACTTGTATGTATATGTACATTTCTGACATGTATTATAGGAAAAGGTCAATGTTTTCCTCCAAGAAAGGGTTGTTGGTATTGGGATTTCTGGCTTCAGTGCATTTGTATTAAGGTAGTTGACCAGGCAGTTCGCAGAACCCATGGACAGTCCTGTACTATATACAGAAATATGACTCCAAGACAATAAACTGATGGCGGCTACCTTAATGCATTTTTTGTCATTAGGTGATTCTCTGCGAGATGGGCTTTGTCTAGGAGTGCTATCATGTACTGAGGCACACTTGGGAGATGTCAGGCTCATCTCTGACCTTTTTCTGGCCTCAGTTTTCTCATTCTTGAATAGAATAAAGATAATACTTATTATCTCATGAAGTTAGCAGGAGGATACAGTGAGATCATGTATGCAAAAACCCTTAGGAAAATCTTAACGCCCATATGCAGAAATGTCAACATGTGCCCATGGCATTTCTGCATTGCTGGAAAATAGAGCCACTTTCTCCATCTTCTGTCTGTAACCATATGAGGTAAGGATCACTGTTGGGATCCCTGTTTGACAGACAGGGAGAATAAGGCACAGAGAAGTTAAGTCAGCTGCCTAATGTCTCAAAATTCATAGGTCAGGCCAGGATTTAGCATGCTTGGCTGTGTTCACAACGGCACTCCAAACGCAGTGGCTGGGGGAGGCCAGAAAGTCATGATTTCCTTATGGAATGAATGAATGCATGGATGGGGATGGGGCACAGGTATGTGTGCTCCTCCATACACCGCAGCAAAAAGAACTCGGAGAAAAATGGGGCTTGGAAACGTTGCTGAAGAGCCAAGGGAATCTCTGGGTGAAGAGTTTATAGCCTCAGTTTAAGAGGGGTAGTCAGTGGTTTTAATTTTGCTGTTTTAACAAAAATGTGCCTTGAGACCCTACGAGGCACATCCCTGATTGCCTGACATCAGACAATATAAATTTTCCATCTCTCTTTCAGTATTGCACAGCAAAAGGCAATTAATTGCGGCCAGCAGTTTAAAATGTGTTCTCCTTTGGGATAAAGTATACTCTAACAGGCTTCTTCTCTGCAGGATGAGTATAGTACCATAAGAGTATCATACAGAAAATCTTTTAAATACTTACCAACACATAAAGGGGACAACCCTTAAATCACTGAACTAATTAAAACACCCTGGGCTCACCTTCCCTCCCTCAGTAACTGTATTTATATGCAAGGAAGAACACTGATTTGAGAGCATTGTATAAAAACAGTTGAAAAATTACAGATAAAATTGGAATGGCATAAAGATGGATTTACGAATATTCTTATTAATGGCATTTGCCTCAGAAATTTGTAGGCACTTATCTTAAAAAGTAAATTTTCTATGCACAATGTAATTAGAAAAAATGATGTCATTTTACTCACTTAAAGAAAGTTGTACAAAGAGCATATGAACTACCCAGGGCTGGGGTGGTGGAGAGGTCCTCTGAATCCGTAAACTGTATATACCTGGGAAAATGAGGCATGGTAATAAAAGCAAGTACTTCACTTGTGAAATAAAATTTATTGTATGAAAGTATCTAACTCAAAGCCTTTCTACCCCAAACTCCTGGTGGATTGCCAAAAGTGGGCCTGAAGTATGGTATTAGGAAATCAGAAATATGTAGGTCAGTAGGAGCCAATAGGCTCTTATGGGCATCTCTTCTTCAAAGGAAGGTATTTTTCTAAAATGTAAAGGATGTTTCAAAGGGATCATGTAGACATCTGCAATGATTCCTTTACATGGTATCATTATTACGTGTTTCAAATTCCAGAATGGATTCAGTGTGACTAAAAAAATTGATGAAAAATTCCAAGGATGGAAAGAGAACATAGAGTACAAATACCTTTGCGCTTTAGACCCTGTGACCAGACACACTTGGTACTCTGCACCGGTCCCAGCTCCTGTTGCATGGTAGCCCATGGGCAGCAGGGTTCAGCCTGCCTCTAAGGCTGATAGAGAGCTCAGGAGCTGTGGGACAGGAGTGAGTGATTATTCACGGAGAAAGCTGCCTTGGGTGACATCTGCAATTGCACTGCCTCCCGACTCATCAGGGATGGCTCAAAAATAATTAAATCAAGCACTCACGATGCAGCAGATGACCTGCTAGAGTCTGCTCGAGTCTGAATGATGCTAAGATTAACAGCACCATTATCAGGAGCTCACACAACACTTGAAAACATCTCTTCAGCTGTTTTCATAGCCATAAGCTGTCATTTTTGTAATGGAAACAAAAATGTCCCACATCACAAGATAGATTTCTCTATGGAAATAGCACTGTGTCTTCCAAAGGTCTTCCTCTTAATCTATAAGATCATTATTGTGAAGGGGTATTGAACAGAACTGGCTCTATCCAGGAGTTAGAAAGAGAAACTAGGAAATAGAAAATACACCTGTGTATAGGAGAGGATGGGCTCCTTCCTTCGCAAAGCACAGAGAAACAAACTGTGGAGTAAGAAATCCTTAATTCTATCCCCACCTCTGCTTTAGAGTATCTGGGTGAACACATATCAATAGCTCTAATGTTTGATTTCTTCATTTGTAAATGTCATTAAATCCGTATTCTGAGAAACGTTGGAGCAATATGATTGAGGCACTAATGAATGTTTCTAAATAATGTTGAAGTTATTGCATTTAGATATAATATAAACACCCCGAGATAGCATTGTATGAAAACAGTTGAATAATTACAAATAAAATTTGAATACGTGTGTGTGTGCACATACACACACCTATAATAATATGTGTATATATATACACAAATATATATGCATATATACACATAGTACACATACATATACATACACACATGCACACACCCATATACACATATATGTTTGTATATGTAGGTGTATATGTATGTATACATATGCATACACCTGTATATGTAGCTAAGTGTCTGGGAAAGGTTTTGGGGTTTGAGAGAGACTGAAAGAAGTTCATGAAAAAGTAGAACTGGTCTATAGCAACCTCTTTCTTGTCATAAACTTGTGATCCTGTGTTTATTTTTTTCCCTAGCCTGTGTCGGAATACACAGTGATTGAAACTATTAGAGGAAATAAAGTGAGCTCCGGGTCTAGATATTTTAATGTGTGGAATTAGACAAATGAGAGAAACAGAGCAAGTTCGCTGCTGTTGCTTTGTGCGTGAGGGCAACTTTCTTGTAGGGCCTTATGGGCTGCCTGGATGGTCAAGTGCTGTGTGGTTAAAACATCGGGTGGAAGCTGGGAGCCGAGGAGTCCTTCATTGACTCAGCCACAGCCACCAGGACGCATAGCATCTGGTAGTCAGACTAAGAACGCCATCAAATAAATGCCATTTTATACTGGGCTAAGGAATGATGCGCAGAGAGTGGTTTTTTTTTGTTTTTTTTTTTTTGTAGGATCTGTTTATTGTGGGTAATGTCCTGTGACCACTACCAGGTCTGGGATTTCTGCATCTGTGCAAGCACATGGCCATGTGTCACTTTGGACAAGCGGCGCTGGAAATTTCTCTCTCCTCTCTGTTTGTCTTCTCTGTATTTCCCTTCTTCTGGTAAGTCCATCAACTATGTTATAACACCTAACACTAAATGAAGAAAAGGAATTGGCCTAAGTTGTCCCTGCCCTCCCATTTTTTTTCTCTACTTAAAATAAATTAAAAATGCCTCCTGACCACCCTGGACTGATTTTGGGACCCCACCCTCACCCGAATCCATAACAATCTGTGCAGATTTCCACTTCTGTGCTCTTTATTTCTGTATTGAGTCCAATTCCTGCACTGGACTGACAGGTCTCAGATTATCAGGGCAATGCCTCACACATCTTTGTATTTCCAGCAAAATCTTTGTTTTCTCTGCTATAGGAAACAGAATAAATATTTGTTAACTGGTCTGAAGAAATAAAAGCAAAACTATTGACAGTGTAACAGGCAGTTCATTGCTAGGAAAGTTCTTTACATGGATGAGATATATAATAAAATACAGGCCGAGCACGGTGGCTCATGCCTGAAATTCCAGCATTTTGGGAGGCCGAGGAAGGCAGATCACCAAGGTCAGGATTTCGAGACCAGGCTGGCCAACATGGCAAAACCCCATCTCCATTAAAAATACAAAAATTAGCTGGGCATGGTGGCGGGTGTCTGTAGTCCCAGCTATTCTGGAGGCTGAGGCAGGAGTATCACTTTATCCTGGAAGGCGGAGGTTGCAGTGAGCCAAGATTGTGACACTGCACTTCAGCCTGGGTGCCAGAGCAAGACTCTGTCTCCAAAAAAAAAAAAAAAAAAAAAAGAGAAGAAAATACAGATCTCCTAGTGGGAATTATAAGTAGGAGACTGTAATTCACTCAGATTTTCAGAAGTAGGTGGACAGTTGAAGTGAAAGGAAGTTCCAGAGGCCTAGGTTGAGGGGCTCAGTTCTCAGAGCATCCTCTGAGACTCGGCCTCCTGTGTCTTCTCTAGAACATGCTTCCCACTCGCATTCTTTTCGTTGCTCTGCTTTTGGTCATGTACCTAATTTTTAGCCCCCACCAGGCTCTGTTCATCTTCACTCCATCCCCTTTTCTCAGCCTTAGTCCTAATCTGACTGCCCAGGAGACAGCGTGTTACCCTCATGAGGACGGATGGCCAATCTGCAGTCTCTCGTTAGATCTGGGACTGAGGTCTTCCAGGACTGTGCTGAGATGTGTGTACACGGAGCGGCGTGTGTGTCATGATGGTGGATAGAGAAGGAGGGAGGGAACGCAGTGAGATCCCTGAGCATGGAACCCAGGCTTCACATCTCCCGCAGAGCCACTTGACCCGCACATCCTGGGCTGCTCTGCAACACCTTGGGTCTCAGACAGCCAGGGAGCATATTTCACACCATTCTTACTCTCTCTGACCATCACCCACCCTCCCTACAGCCACACCAGTCCCTATTCAGCATTTCCATCCTTCTTACCCAGTTGCTTCTGCCCATAGTCAAAGGATAGACAATGGAGAAGTTACGCTCCCTACCAAACAATTGCTATGAACAACGCCTAGTGAGCATCGCTGTGTCTTTTTCCCATGGAAACGTTCCTTACCCTCAAAAGTATAGGACTATTTAAAACTAGCAGTTACTGGGTGCATACTGTATGCCAGACATGCTTGGAGCTTTAAATGCATCATCTCATATAACCTACACAGTCAGCCTTTCAAAAGCAAGAAAATGGAATCTCAAGGAGGTTGTGTAAACCTTCCCAGGGACACATCTATAATGAGAATTCCAAACCAGCTCTTTCAGGCCCAAAGCTTGTGATTTTTTTGCCATGAGTAAAAGCATTTTTTCTTTATCACATATTGTAGAGACTTTCTTCCTATTATATATGAAATATTTGTCTGATTGATGAAAATTCTACTTGGTGTGTATTTCTTTGACTTATATATAATCAATAAAAGTTTAATAGTGAAAATATTAAACAACTTACAAACTTTTTTAAAGAGACTAAAAATCTGCCTCAATTTGTAAGAATATCTTATTGCCCAAATAGCTTTAGTACATAATTCACTTTGAATTTTCCCCCAACTCCCCATAACTTAAAATATTTTAATATTTTATCAGCCCAGAGCTTCACAATTTCAAAAGAGCAATGTCAAAATTAAAAAGCTAATAATTTTTTTTGGGGGGGAATAAATTATGCCAGAAGATATGACCAATATTCACTTATCTAGTTGAGTAAGGTTGAGTATTCTGTTTCTTTGCACAAATGCTTACTAAACTAATTAGCGCTGCTTGCATGTAGCAGTAATAATTCTTTTTCTGGCAATTTTAGTAACAAATTTATTTTTAGTAACAAATTTAGTAATTTGTTACTAATTTTTCTGGCAAATTTAGTAGCTGATTGACAGTAATATCACAGTAGCAAACAGGCCTTGAGTAGTTACTGTTTTTCAGAAACTCCTTGTGATGGGTTTTGTATGTGTTGTCTCAGTTTGCGTTGTAGAATCAGACCGAAGATCAAATCCAAGGTCGTCTGCTTGTTGGCTATGAGACCCTGGACAAGTCAACGCCATCTCTCTGTCCCTCGAGGTCTTCATTTTTCGCATCTGGTTACTGTGTGAATAAGGCAAAGCACTTAGAACAGTGTTCGATATATTATAGTCATTCAATATATATATATATCAATACCTGTTTCTTTAGACACAAAAGCTAGATGTTTCTTGGTAATTATTGATTTATGTATTCATCCTTGTTAGGAATTTGGGCCATATAGACATACAAAATTTAGAATATACTGCTGAAATCCAAAATCAGTTTTATTTATTAATGACTAGAAATAAAGGCATAATGTGTTTCTAATCCAAGAGCTTATTTGCCTAAAATGTAACAGGTGATTTGTTAATTATTCTCCCTTGCTCTGTGTGTGTGTGTGTACAAAAGTTACGAAACTATTTGGTTGGTCTGTTAGGTGAAATGTGAGTATGCTGCAGAAACTGAGTTCCAACCTAAGAATTTGTTTAATGTACTGAGATCACAGCTTGGCCTGTTTGTTCCTTGTGACCAGGAGGGAGCTCTCCACCTCTCTCCACCACAGAGAGTGGAGCAGGGAGTGGCTCTTTGTCAGAGGCCAGCGTGTGCAGTGGAGCTGGGGCTGCTGGTGACTTACCCAGGCCACCCACGGCCAGAACAGCACACTGGGACTGAATGTAACTTAAGAACCTGGAATAAGCCAAGTAGCATTAAAAACACTTAGCTTAAGGGACTTGCTGAATGATTCCATCCTATGGTTTATTCCCAGGGCTTCCCTGAATCTTGAAACTATGCAGCCAAAGCTGGAATACCAGCAAGGGTGGGTGTGGAGGGAGTGTTAGTAGGACCCTGGCCGGAGATACAGTTACAGGAATCAGACTTCCCCCTATGGCAGCATGCTGTTGTGGGCCCAGGGTCCGGGGTTGTGCCTGGGGGAATAGTTGGGCTATGAAAAGAGTGTGAAGTTCAGACAGTTCAACCACCTGCACATCGAGGAGAAATAGTCACATATATCTTCTGAGCTTGTTGGTCACAGTGACTATTTTTACAACAAACCAGTGGGAATGCCAAGTAAGGAGGGATGAATCATTACTAAGTGCATTGTGCTTTCTTTAACCAAAATTGAGCTCAGGCCATGAATCTGAAATCTGAAACGTCTGAGTGTATGTTACATGTATTGCCAGATTCTTTTTTTAATTTTTATAAAGTTAAGGTGTACAATATGGTGTTTTGATATAGGAAGAAAAATACTGTATGATCTTTTATGAAGAATCTTAAAAAAAAAAAGTCAAATGCACAGAAATAGCATAGAAAGGTGGTTACCAGGGGTGGGAAGGGGGAGGAAATGGGAGATGTACCTAAGTCAAAGAGTTCAAGTTTGCAGTTATAGAGAATAAGTTAACCTAGTGAGCTAATGGACAACAGGGGGACTAGGGTTAATCCTATTGCTTTATATACTGAAAATCTGCCAGCTTCTTTCAATGTCCTAAGAAAAAAGTTTTCTCTATGGTGATGGGGTAAAAATGAATTTTAGGAAATAATTTTGGCTAATGCTTTTTGAACCTGAAGTTTCTTTGATTTACTCTTTTGATTCATTTTCAAGGTATTACATCACTATTATTTTGGAGAAAATATTTGCATACCATCAAGGAAAGATTTGGAATAGGAAATCAGCACTGATATGCAGAGATAGATGTTACTGTGAGCAATTAAATGGATTCAAGGCCTCATGCCTGGGCATATTTTATTTTGGACTAACTCAGGAAAAGAGGTTTATTTGTGTACTTCAGTGAACGCATACCAGGTTTTAGGGAACTGCTAATCTTTTGTTAAAATTCATGGTCCTCTGGGATTATTTGGTTATTCATTACAGGTATCAAAGCAGAAACTAAATTCTGCTATATTGTGAAGCTTGGCCGATTCAATTGGAAAAATCTTAATGATCAAGAAACCATGTGTTTTTACTCAGATATGTTTTATGATATAGCTGTAAAATCTTGTCTCAAATAGACCTACCACAGCCTTGCATTGTTTCACAGACAGTAATAGGACTCACTTCTAAAATGCCTTTGTACGAAGTCAAAAATACTGATGAAAACTCGAGAGCTTCACACAGGAATTATTTATGACTTTTTTATGACTAACACCCGGATCTTAAGAAACACCGTGTGTTAGTTTGAAGTGCGTTAGCTTCAAGTCTGTAGAAATAGTAGCAATGGATGTGTGACAGCCGTGGGCTGTGCAGAGAGAGCTGCCTGGGTCACTATTAACAACTGTGCTTAAAGGTTTCTTCTTGGCACAAGCAAGTCCCAGAAGGATTAAAGTGTGATATGTTGGCTATCAATCTAGAAAAAAAAATATTTTCCATAATATTTGAAGGCGGAAAAGACTAAATTGTGTTTCTGACGCAGACTGTCTTCCACAGAGAAAAAAACAAAGACATACCCTGGAAACTGGAGAATTCTTGTTTTAAGGGGAAGAAGTTCTGTTAACTATGATCAATTCCACATACTGATTGAATAAAGAATTCACACGTAATCAAGCTGCATATGACATTTAATAAATGTGATACAATCTTGTAACACTTTGCCTCAGCTTCCCAATCAATTCCCCATAGTTAATTTTTTCAAAAAAGTCCTCAAAAATTTTCCTCAAGGGAATAGACTGGAAAGACTGAATCACAGGTGGTGGTCTTTAACTGCTGACTTGAATTTTTTACTTTTGATTCATGTCAGACATAGTTCCATCTTTAGTTCTAAACTCTCAGTTTGTCATAAACACCAACTCTGTGCTGACCACTGTCCTAGGGAGGCTTATATTCTGACATTTATTGTATATCAACTACAAAATCTCATGAGTTATCAATGTTTGAAATAATGTTGACAACGAGAGCTGTGCCTTCGACATCTAGGAATCCTTTACTATTCATAGCAAGTTAGCAGTGTCTTGTATATAATGAGTGTTGGATTAAGAGTAAATTGAGTGATGGCAAGAAAAAGCAGATAAAAGTCTTTTCTTGAGAGAGATATCATGCAAAGTCAAATCAATTATATTTTTGAAACTCACTATTGAGGTGTGAACATCATACCCTGAATTGACTCTTACAGTTACATCCAGACTGTGTCTCACCAAATAAAGCTATGCTATAGGATACGAGCTACCATGGCTGAATTGTTCCCCTGCCTGCGAATTTATATGCTGAAGTCCTAACCTTTGGTACATCACAAGGGGCTGAACTTTGAGACAGGGTCTTCAAAGGGTTAACTAAGGTAAAATGAAGTCATTCCAGGGCTCAAAAATGAGCTATAATCTAATGTAGCTGGTGACCTTATATAAAGGGGAAATGAGGACTCAGGCACATGGAAAGGGAAGACCATGTGAAGACACGAGGAGAAGATGATGGTCTTCAGCATTTTGAATATAAGCTAAGGAGAGAGACTTCAGAAGAAACAAACCCCACTGACATCTTGATCTCAGGCTTCTAGCCCCCAGAACTGTGAGACAATACATTTCTACTGTTAAATCTGCCTACTCTGTGGTACTTGGCTATGGTGGCCCTAGCAAACTATGTACTAATACTAAACTCCATTTCATTTTTTGTTTGCAATCTACATAAAAAGATTCTAAAACTAACAGATGTATTTCCTTTCCTTTATTTTCCATTGGCTACATCTCTGTATATGTATATGCATCTGTGTGCATGGATGATAAGTTAAACTTCACATAGTGCCTACCTGCATCTGTGTTATGAGAAATATCTGAGGCTAATGTGTTGAGCTCCAGCCCTTTCTTGTGGCAATCTGGCTGTGAACATCACTGTGGAGTTCTACACTCCCAGAAATGGTAGAGAGCCCAAGCATGCTGGGTAACTATGAGGAAAGGCATTATCCACGTGCGATAGGCATTGAACATGCTTTGCAGAATGCGGAGTTCTATTTTGGAGTCAACTAGTCTTCCAAGCATAGATGTGACTTTCTTGAGGATAAGCTAACTTTGGTGGAGTAGTTGAAATGGGTAAGTTGAACTTGGCCATGTGAAACTCTGAATTCACTCGCAATCATCCAGAAAGCTTTACTGGTCACGTTATGCACCACTCTGAAATGCACAAACTTGGCTGAGAAAGAAGAACCTTAAAATAAATGCGATGCAGCAAAGATACTGGTTTCAGCCATGGTTAGGCTCTTTCCTCTTCTATATGAGACCATCTCATCATGCGTCTGTTGTGGAAGGGAAGTGTTGGGAAGGGAAGGGTGTGATGCCTTTAAATGATTGGGAACAGAGGAAGTGCTGGTTAGAGGAAAGCCACCCTCATGGACCCCCCTGAGATCCTCACAGACAGACACACAAGCTGCTGGATGTCAAGAGGAGCAGATAGGCAGAGGAACACATGGGTGGCTGGGTGTTGAGTGGAACACAGTGACAGGAACTTGCATGCCAGCAGGCCACCGATTTGCAGAAGCAGAACAACATGGAGTTTGTTTGGGGCAGTCAGAGGAGAGCCTGGGCTGCTGAGCCACCTGACTCCAGGGGAAAGCCTCCCCACTCCAACCCCTTTTGGCTCCCACCATCTGCTACCTCCATTCAATAAAACCTTGCACTCTGTTTCCAAGCCCACGTGTGATCCCACTTCTGGTGCACCAAGGCAAGAGCGCTGGGATACACAAAGCCCTCTGTTCTTGTGATAAGGCAGGGGTCTAATTGAGCTGGCTAACACAAGCTGCCTATATCCAGCTAAACTAAAAGAGCACCCTGTAACACATGCCCACTGGGGCTTCAGGAGCTGCAAACATTCACCCCTAGAAACTGCTGTGGGTTTGAAGCCCCACAGCCTGCCCGTCTGTATGCTCCCCTAGACGTTTCAGCAACCAGGCACTGAAGAATTGAGCCACACCCCCATGGCATGCCCTGTGAGGAGGACAAGGGACTGTTTCCCGTTTCAGCTGGGGACCTCACCCTGGATCCTGGAAGGTGAGTGTGAATGGATGCGAAACTGTTGGATCTGCTTCTCTTCCAAAACTCTGCCACCTCTCTTTCCTGCAGGTACAAGGCTCTGCTTCCCTTCATGGAATTTTAAAAACTCCACCCTAATCAGTCCAGTTAAGACCTCCTAGACTTTGGACGACAAGGGAACTTTTCCAGATTCACACCCATGGATGGGCATGGGGTAGAGATGGAAGCTATATGACTCCAAGCTGTTCCAATTGGGTAAATTAGTTGTGATGCCAGTAATTATCTGATTCCAATCTTTCTTAAAAAAACCAAAAACATATAGCCCAGCAAAAAGCAGGGATGTATTCCTGGGCTGGGGGTGGGGGGAGCAGTCATTGAAAATACTGCAGCATGTTTCCGACAGTGTATTAGGATTTGCATTTCCTCTGTCTTCCTCACTCATTACCTCTAAGAAGAGTCTTAGAAAACTCTGTACAGCTGTAGATAATCCCCAGATTAATTTAGCAATGTGGAGAAACAACAGTGAGACCTGCCAGGGAAGAAAGTCCTTCTGGCCGGCCAATATCAGTAGTGGTAGTGTAGACTCAGTGTAGTATAAATTGGAATGAATACAACTCAGCCATGGCTTAATGACTTTCATGCTTTGAAAAAAAAAGCATGTTATGAAAATCTTTTAACTACCTCGACATTCTTCTCTGAATGAGACTTGGTGCCTTTGCCTTCTTCGACTCCAAACATAATCCAGGACTTGCCAGCTCCTTTACCACTGTCAGTTTTTGCTTATTGACTAGTCTTCTAGAATGTTCCAGGGCCTCTCAAGCCACCTGGATCCAGTGACTTGGGCTATGAATGACATTTGGTTCTTCATTCCTTAGTGGTCCCCTATGGTCTATTCTCTGAATTCTGAGTTCCTCCTCCTGTTTTTTATGCCAGTGCATGGAAGGCCGCTTAGACAACCGCTTACTCTCCCCTCCAGCCTGCTTTCCATTTGCTATTCACTATGGTGCTGTGAATCTCACCATAGTCATCCCTGCCCCTTGCTTTTAGGAGACCCAAACACTTTACCCAAGGCTCTTTTCCCTTCTTTATTTCCTTTGGTCCTCACTATGACTTGTCCCCAGTGAGATCCTCCCGAGCTCAGCACCCTTCCCTTGCATAGGTAGAAGTGCTGCACTGTTGGATGCGTGTCTTCTCGTCCATGTCTGTCACTGTCTCGCTGCACCTTGTAGTTAAGAGTTGGCTTTGAAACAGTCAGACATGGGTTTGAAACCCAGCACCACAACCCCGAGTGCTGTCAGCCTTGGAGAGTTGCTCCAACACCCTCAGCTTCTTCATGGTTAACGCGGAAGAAATGACCATCCCAAAGAGTAGAATCAGGGACCACTCATGCAGAGGCACAGGACCCCCTGTACTCGGAAGGACCCCACACTTGAAATTAAAGGCTCTGTGGTTCCCATCTTAAAATGTTAATAATTTCAACTTTCATATTTGCATTTTGTGGAGTCCAGCAGGACAATAGAGTGTGGAGAGTGGGGATGACCTGGGGCCTCAGCTCACACAGTTTTTCCTTAGCTTCCTTCATTTCCCCACGACTGGTTTCCAGCTGTCTGCCCGCCCCCCGCCCCCACCCTCTCCATGATCAACCCAGAGCACTCTGGGCTTCCCCTTTCCTTGACTGCATGGGGCCCCAGGGACCGCTGCTGCAGCCACCCCCATGCCAACTGCCAGTGCCACTGTCCATTCAGTAGGAGACTCAGTGGGGTGGTCCAGATGCCTGCCCCAGCACACACTGGCATGGATGTCACCACACTCTCTGGCTGGGTATCAACTATGCTTGGGGCTGCAGGCCCCCGGGAAGGGGACATCTGTGTGTGTGTATCTGGTGACAGCATGGGGTGGGGCACCTGCTGGGGACCTGCCCCTGGACACCTGTGAGGATTTGCACTTACCCAGTGAGTGCCCTGTGTATGAGAATGTGTGATGTCAACATAGCAAGCAGAAAACACCGGGAATGGTTGAGGGACATGCAAGGGCTAAGGCTTCAAGCTTCGGTATCATTAAAGAAGGCATTTTTTCTTGCGTTTTTTTGAGCAAGGGATCCCACATTTTGGCCCTCAAATTATGGAGCAGTTCTTGTGTAGAATTAATTTGCGAATTAAATAACTCACACTAAGCACATGGAAAATATTCCATGAATGGTGATTTGCATTTTTATGAATCAATGTGTGGGCTCCCCAACTATACTGTGATTTCCTTGAGAGCTAGGGTTATGATGCCTACTAATATTTCTGCTCCCTATTTATCTAGGCCAGAGCTGTGCTACAATTACAGTGGGAGTAAAAAATGCTGTTTCAGAAGTTGTTAAACTAAAGCGAGTGGGAGGATTTCATGAGAGCTAAGAGCTGCCCGAAATAGCAAAATTATGTGTGATTTTGGAGACACTTTTCCCCTCCACAATCTATACATTTTATATTCTTAGAGGGGCTTATCACCTCAGAAAGATTAAGGATCACTGCATTTAAGCATTAAGAAAGAACACATGCCAAATCATTGGAACCAAAGAGAGAGCAGTCACCCAAGCATATCATGTCTCTCCATGCTTGGGAAGAGTTAAGGAGTAAGCAGAGTTTCCCAAGCAGATGCCTTTAATTATCCAGAAATGCAAGACTGAGATGAAGTTTAGTTAATCATTTCCTAGATACTCAAATAATTCACACTTTATAAAAATATATTATTTTGCTCTTAATCTTATTTATCTGAAATCCTTTTGTCTGACATCCTATGTAAAACACATATTCCAGCATTCATTTTCCTGTGGAATGGGTCCAGAGCAGAAAACGGGATTATATAACAGGTGTTATCAACCTTCTCTCCAATTAGATGGCACTGCTCTTGAGAAGCTAGAAGCAGAGACCTGTGGCTGTGATCCACAATTGTAAGTTTCGTTAACATTGGAATGAGCATTTCAACAACCACGACTTTTGCTAGAAATGCCATGCATTTTTATGTGGTAAAAAGCAAGGTAGTATCATTTAAGAAGCATGGCTATTGTAATTACACCATCATGGACTGTAAATGAACCATTAACTAACCACTTTTGATGTGCCTAGTAAAACGTCACAGTATCCTTTTAAAAAGTTTGTATAGTATTGCAATCCAGGAGTTCTGTGACTATTGAGGCAAGATGGTAGAATCATGTAAAAGAAACAAGTTTGGTACATGTTTAATTTTCATAAAAAATGAGTTATTATTTTGCATCATGTTGCAGGAAGTGGACCTGTAATTTATCAATGACCATGCCTTATTTTCTGTGTTGTTAGCGGTTCTGTTACGTTTCTGTTCACTGCAAGAATTGTGTTAGTGTCTGGAATATTTGGAAATTATGTGGGAAGCTGATGTTTGCTCTCATTTACTGTGCTTTTTACTATGGCTATTCTGAAGAAAAACCAAGTACTTTTTTATTCCTCAAATAAATGAAGATCTAAGGTGAGAGTCTGAAGAGTAGAATGATAAACGAAGCTCAGTGGTTCATTCCATCTTCTACTTCTTTGCTCACTTAGTAGCCTTTGCACAGAAGTTTTCAGAAAATTCCTGGATATCACCTCAAGGTTCAGATTCTAATTCAGGATTTCTTATGTGTTTGCTTCTTTCCAAATCACCTCATGACCCTGAGTCATTTGGAGAGAGGCAAACACATGTAAAATGAGAATCAGGCTACTCGACCAAAAAAAATTTAAAAATAGAATTGATGAAGAGCAACAATATTTCTCTTCGAAAAGGACATACAACCAGGGATAGAGTCATCGAATTTCTGAAAATTTTGTAGAATTAGAGATAAGTCCTTTTCATTGTTATTGTTAGATATTTTATAAAAGAGAATTATAACTTGGTCCTAACTTACATTTTTAACTTTCTGTTTTGAAATAAATTTACATTTATGGAAATATTGCATATACCTTCACTCAGCTTCCCCTAACATTACCCTCTTATATAACCACAGTACAATTACCAAAGCTAAGATGTTACCGTTGTTAACACATTATCTAATAAACTACAGATTTTATTAGATTTTCCTTGTTTTTCCACTGATGCCCTTTTTCCTGTTCCAGGGTCCAATGCAGGAACTCATACCAAATTTAGCTGTCATATCTCCTTCATCTCCTTTGGAGGATAAGGTTATACCAGTATACTTGAGTATCAAGGTTATGGAGGATAAGGTATATTCCTTGATACTTGATGGATCAAGGTGATGCTCAAGGTGTATTGATCAGTTACTTTATAGGATGCTCTCAAATTTGTTTTTTTTCTCCTATATTTTTCATTACTGCATTAAAGTTATGCATTTTGGGGGAACAAGATCACAGAAGTGGTGTGTGTTTCTTGGTACCTCATATCAGGGCCAGATGATGCCTGAATGTTTTATTAGCAGTGACACTAACTAGATCACTTAGTTGAAGTCAAGTCTGTGGGTTTTTTCCATTATACGAGTACTCTTTTCCACTTGTAATTAACTAATAAATATCTCGGGGGAGATATTTTGAGACTATACAGATAATCCGTTTCTACTTAAATTGTGACTTGTGTTCTTGATGAATCTTTCCTGCAGCAATTATTACTGTGTTGTTCTAATGTTGATTGTGTGTTTTCTGCAGTCCTTCTACTTTTATTAACTGGACTTCTATAAAGAAGAGCTCTCTTTTTCTCTATTTATTAATTTATTTAATCTATTGTGTATATCAGTATTTCGAATGTATGGATATTTATTTTATTCTATGGGCCGTAATTCAGTACTGTATTTGTTTTATTGCTTAAATCATTCCAGTTTTGGCCATTGGAAGGTCTCTCAGGTTGGTTTCTGTGCCTTCTTAAAATGTCTCCATTCTCTCTTGAGCACTTACTCTCTGACACTGCTAGATGCTCCAGGTCTATCTTGCATTCCCCCTGGCCACATCTTGAAATCAACCACATCTTCAAGAAGCCCTGATGGATATTACAGTGATAATTCGTGCTTAGTTTGGAAATCCCTTGATGATAGTAGGTAACAGTGATTGATAATCCTCTGTGTGCCACCTGACATAAATACAGAACATATTTTAAGCCTCAAAACATTAGAAACAACCCTCCATAGTAAATGTGATTATTGCCATTTGGCTGACGAGAAAACAGCTAAGGAAAAGGACATGTAATTGCCCAAGATCTTACACTCTTAAAGGAAGGAGCTGGATTGACCTAGAACTCTTTCAGGCTTCAATGCTTGACTCCCCTCACCTCACCTGAGCCAAAGCAAAATATTACACACTCATTATACACTGCTTATTATGGTTTTGTTGGCCAGCCAAAATTCATTACAGTGAGAGGTAGTTATATTAAAATCATTTTTCGGAAACTGACTGATGTGTCAGCCCTCTCTTTTATGAAAAAAAAAAGTCTGAAATTTTGGCCAAAACGCATCCTACCTTCATCTAGGATGAAAGGCTATAACGATTAGTTTGAGTTTGAAATTATGAAATAATCCAAAGGAAATATCCTTAAGTCACAAGAGAAACATTTCTAGTGACAAAATGTCCCCAAACACAGATTGCAAATCAGAGAGATATTTTTATACTGAAGTTAGGGAGAAGCAAAGCAGGGAGAAGTGAGACATTTTCTTTTTCCACTCTTTGCTACCATTTTTGAAAACTCCAAGTTTCATCAGTCGGCCTACATCTGATGAAGATTGGTAAATTCATATAAGAAGGAATATTCCTTGGACTACCGTAAGCTTTTCTTACCCATTTTACTTTGATTGGGTAACAGCTGACAGTTTATAATAGAATAGCAGGCTATGGTAACACGGAAAAAAACATAAAATTTAACATTTATGTATTTCCAACTCCTGGTCACATGTCAGAAGGATTTAAAAAGGATTAAGTGAGAAATTTATAGCTTTGTACAACCACATTTACAGCAATAATATTAAAGCTTTCAAAAGGATGAAAAATGGAAAAATTATGTCAGGTTCTTTAAGTATACAGTCTGCCACAATGAAGAACCACCTTGAATACATGTGTGCATATTCATGATCAATTTCTGGGTAAAGGGAGACTGAAGTGATGTTAGAAAACAAGTCTGCTTTCCCACTATTCGAGGAAGGAAAGACAACTGCTCAGAATATGTCAAACCAATAACAGGAGTTTCATGTCTATAACTTTACTTCTAAGTTTCATTTTTTTTTTTTTTTTTTGAGACAGAGTCTTGCTCTGTTGCCAGGCTGGAGTGCAGTGGCACAATCTCAGCTCACTGCAACCTGTGTCTCCCCGGTTCAAGTGATTCCCCTGCCTCAGCCTTCCGAGTAGCTGGGACTACAGGAGCGCGCCACAACATTTGACTAATTTTTTTTGTATTTTAGTAGAGATGGGGTTTCATCACGGCCATGAAGGTCTCAATCTCCTGACCTCATGATCTGCCCGCCTTGGCCTCCCAAAGTGCCCAGCCCCACTAACTTTCATTTCTGAATTAAATGTGATTTTAATAAACTCCACAACTTTACACCATTTCCTTACATGACTTTGAAACCACCAGACAAAATAAAACAGTAGGAAACCGACAGTTGTGAAGTAATTATTGGGTACGTCCCTGCTTCCTGATAGGATATATAAAATTGTGGACAAATGTACATATGGGTAGACAAGGTGAAGTTTCTGCTTTAAAGCACCTTATAGGAGAAAGAAAATGGAAGACACAGATTATATTTATCTTACTATGTAGAAAAGGCATGCATATATATTTGTGCATATAAAAGTTAATACATAGTGAATATGTGCGATCATGTATACATAAATTTTGTATATGCATACTTACATATATTTTATGTATATTCATTTTGATAGATAATATGTAATATTTATGTATATAACATATATCATAGTATAAAATGTAATTATATCACTATCTAAATATGTATATAGACTTACAGATATAAATATTATATATGTATATGGTCACCTGTATGTGAAAGCTAATTGACAGCCGACATCTAGATGCAGAATTCCTTAAAAAGCAATGATGTTTTCATCCAATACTAAAAAACGAATACTCCATCTTTTTGTGTCTACCAAAAAGAAAAAGAAATAACTCTGGCAATTCAGATATAATTTGAAGAAATGTTAATTAAAATATCTGGGTTTGTTTTTGATAGAAATGTTGCATATATTCCCACTGCTGTGCAGAGCAGAAGTCTGCAGATCTGTTATGGTAAAATAAGAGGAGGCTATCTACACCCGAAGCCAGCTGGGGAACAAAGGCTGGACAATTGCGTGGCAAGAAGAATACAAGAGTATTTCAGGGACTGAGATGAGAGAAGAAACTTCTTTAGTCTAAAAATACCTTGACAAGCTGTAGTCTCATTGTGACAAGGGAACAGAGCGAGATGTGGAGGCCCCAGGACAGTAACTAGGGGTGGGTGGCGCAAGAGGCTTTTTGAAGTAGGAATGAGCTGAGAAAGAGAAAGAGAGGTGGGGAAGCGGGAGAGAAGAGAGTGGCTGAGCTCCCATGGCCGGTTGCAGCTTGTGTTGGTGAGAAATGGTCAAGGGGCAAGTTAATCGAATTTAAGTTGTTAGACATTAGAGCAATGTAATCTGCTCTTTCACTCTATAGTCTACTTGATGTCAACCTTATGTTGGCAGGAATAGGGATGTGAGCTGGAGAATAGGGGAATTCAAGCAACAGGGATTTACAGAAATCTTGAAGAACATAGAAACAATGAAATATAGGTTTGAGCCAATTTTAGCTAAATCTGAAGAGTTTTTAATAAAGCATTTTTTTCTTCTAGGTCTAGTCCACTGGAAAATTACTGTATGAATGTTTCACAATTCTTTTGTAGACCTTAAGTCTTCAGATGGTTACTATTCAATGGTGTCGATTTAGGAGGAAATGGCGTATCCCTCACAGCATGGGAGAGGAATAACGTTAATTAATTAAGAGTGAACAGTAATTAATATTTCTTCATATTACACCTGAATTGCCCAAGTTATTTCTTTTTCATTTTGGTTGACCCCACTGATAATGATCAGTGGTATAAATTTTACTTTAGTAAACCTCATTATCATTGAGTGACTTTCACCTGTTGTGCCCTGTGATAACTGTTAAGTATGCAACTGAGAATAAGGCATGACATGTGACTTCACAGAGTTATAACGAAGTGTGGAAATAGTAGATACCACACTAGAAGAAGAGGATGAAGGCTGTGTGGTGTATGAGTTGAGAATGTAGACTTCAGAGACAAAAGGACCCATCATTCTTTACTTCGTGAGCTTGAACTAATTACTTTCATGTTCTAAAGTTCAGTTTCTACTTCTGTAAAAAGAAAGATAATGTTATTTACCATCTGAATAAAATAAAACTGAAAATAAGTCAAAGCCAAACAACTTATTTAATAATGAAGGAATGGTTTCTCAAAAAAAAGTTACTCACTAGAGAAGATTGTAAAAATATTTCTAGTGAGTCACCTTTTAGTAAGAAGCTATCGAATCACACTGAAGAAGGAAGAAGGTGAGCATTTAGAAAGAATCAATACTTTTTTTAGAAAAAGAAAAAAGCAAGAGCACTCCAAGTGTACTGTTTTCCTCTCAAAAGATGAGGCATTAATTATGCTAAATATTTGACAACTAGGGATTGGGATTGAGAAAAGTAACATAAAGTAGAAGTATTAAGAAAAATTATAAGGAAACTCCTGGAAGAGTCCTAACTGATTGATTGCTGGCCTTAACCCTTTACTTCCTTCATGAAGTTACTTACACATTCAAGTGTATGTTTATTGTTTGAGTAGGTGCTCATGAGAATATGGAACTATAAAACATGATCAGAGAATTTAGACAGAAGTATTCACATTTTGGGTGTGTTCATTAAATGTTTATCATCAAAAAGAAGAAAAATTTCTATTTTTTTATAAAAAATATTTATCACAGCATTATGGACAAGTGGAAGTAATTGAAAACTGGAAGTATCCTAATAGTAATGAGGTAGGCAGGTAGGTGAGTCCCAAAGTTAGGGCTTAGCCTGGAAGAGTTCTTGGCTTCACCCAGGAAAGAATTCAAGGGCAAGCTGGTTGTGAGAGAAAGCAACTTTTATTGACCCAGTACTGCTCCTTGCAGTGCTGGCAGTGTGCCCAGATATAGCAGCATATAGGCTGCTGGCAGCTATACGTAAACCCACTTTTAATTATGTGTTAATTAAGAGGCATAGTATTCAGGACTTTCTGGAAAAAGAATTGGGAGTTCCAGGAACCATATAAGGTAACTTTCATGCCATTGCCATGGCCTGTTGCCATTTGTAAACTGTCATGGTGCTGGTGGGTGTGTCTTTATGCTAATGAACTGTGACGCCACCTAAAGATCACTGTCACAGCCATCTGCTGGGTTTGGTCCAGTTCTTTGCCGCATCCTGTTTTGATCAGATACTGCTTTACTTTGATCAACAGGGTCATGACTGGAGAACAAGTCCTGCCAGACCCCTACCTCAGTAATACAACAGTTAAGGAAGACATAGCTCAGCAACCTAATGGAAAATTATGCAGTCACAAGAATTGTTATTCAATCAACCTTTGAACCAATCATTTAATGAATGCCTATTTCGTGTCAAACAGTGTCCTCAGAACTAAGTATCTAACAAAGATGAAGATAGAAGTAGACTTTGCTCCAAAAAATTTAAAGTCTACTGTCAGACACAAATGGATCTTAAATAAATAATTACACTCAAAAAATATTTACTTTGCATCCCGGGAAGTGCTACTAAGGAAATAAGCAGCATGTCATGGAGGATAAACATAAAAAGGGGCAATATGATTTACATAGTGCCAATTAGTGAACGCTTTCCTGAAGAATGGTCAAGAATTAGCACAGGAGGGGTGTAACAGGGGTCTGCATTGCGGGAAAAGTGGAGGTGGCTGAGGAATTGAGTTTCTGTGGGGAGATACACATATATATTTATGCAGTGATTTCAACTATGGATGAAATAAAAACCAACATTAATTGAAGTGAATCTGCACTAGGCACCATGGTAAGTGCTTTGCATTTATTACTTTAACCCTCAAACAGTGCAGTGATGCATGTTTTTACTAAGTAGGTTAACTAACTTGCTCAAAGTTACATAATAAGATGCGCAAACAGGATTCAGACCAAGGTAGTCTGAATAAAAGCCTTTGTTTGATCTTAGTCATTATTCTATTGCTGTATAAAAGTTTGAATAAGACTATGAAGATAATTTTGTTTATTGGGGAAGCAGGATTGCAGAGTGTATTCTTTAATGTTGATCGCTCTCAATGGTGTTATAATATTTTGGCAAGAAGTAATAGTTTTTGTTAATTAACATTTCCACTTTTCTACATTAAAGAGAAATGTTGAAGCAGTCTTCCTCTCCAACGCAAAATGTTTTCTTTTTAAAAATAGAATTTAATTTATTATAAAACTCTTAAGTGTTTAATTTTATCAAGGTAATAATACACATAGATTTAAAAAGTACCAGGAGAGTAATAATTAGTAACACAGTCGTCCAGGAAGAAATAATGGTCTTGGCTGAGCATGGTGGCTCATGCCTGTAATCCCAGCACTTTGGAAGGCCAAGGCAGGTGGATCACTTGAGGTCAAGTGTTTGAGACCAGCCTGGCCAACATGGGGAAACCCCGTCTCTACTGAAAACACACACACAGACATGCACACACACACACACACACACACACACACACACACACACACAAATTAGCTGGGCATCATGGTACACATCTGTAATAGCAGCTACTTGGGAGGCCGAGGCAGGAGAATTGCTTGAACCTGGGACATGAAGGTTTCAGTGAGCTGAGATTGCACCATAGCACTCCAGCCTGGACAACAGAGTGAGAATCTTGTTTCAAAAAAAATTTAAAAAATTAAATTAAAAATAAATAAAGAATGATCCTTTGCCCATTCTCCCAATTTTATTTCTATTTGCCTATAGTTTAATTGTTTCTAGTGTCGTTTACCTCCAATTTCCACATCAAATGTTTGGACAGCTGTTTCTTGATTTTTAATCTTTAGAAGGTATCTATTTCTTTACTTTCATTGAAGTTGAGAAATAATCTATTTATAAAACTCCTGCTAGCTATAAATTCACATATACTATTCCTTATTCTTCCATTATGCTTATATCACCCTTTGAAATTACATTCCTAGGACTATGCAAATATTCCTTATAGTTAAGTAGCATATTACATTATGGTTACACCTCCTTTCTTCAACAGCTTTTAATTGTATAACAATAACGACAAAAACAAAATCCATTTTTGTCATCTTACACAGAATACAAAATGCCACTTTAAAAAATGTTTTATAAGTAATACAATAGCCTTCAGGGTACCGACTATTAATTGTTTAAAAGTTAGTTTTAGATGTTCCTTTACTTATGAAAACATTCAGTTGTTACAACCTTCATTTGTGTATTTCTATTAACGATATGATTTAAGTAACATTAATGCTCTTCCAGTCTCAATCTCTTTTAAATTGAACTTTGTCTCAGATTTGTCTCTATTTGATATTTCTTGTGTTTCTAGGAAAATGTGTTAATCAAAGTTTAATCTCATATTTAATAAAGTTCCCAAGTAAGTCATCATTGCCTTATTTTATAATCTAAAACCACTTGAAAGTTTTCTCTGCAAAAAGCACCAGTAAGTTGAGACCAAAAAAACAAAAAACAAAAAAACAAAAAAACCCCTAAAAAACAAAAAAGCAGGTTTTAAGGTTGGATCAAAACAGTGCAGTGGTGTGTTCAGTATTTTTCCCAATTGGCGGCTGAGCTGAGTGTGAACAGACCTAGGTGGAGAGGCAAAGACCCTGCAACATGTGCAATCAATCCCATAAAAGGCAAAATGACAGGGACATTTAGCGATGGGATTGTTTCTTTGCCAACATTTTACTTAGAAAGATCTTTCAAGATTTTACTTAGAAATAAAAACAGCACAATGAGTATACCATTTCTGTGAGATGTAACACCCGGGTACTCTAAGTTATGTGAAGAATGTATTTAAATATCTGCTTGAAATCTGGGACCATTATTAAACTATCCAGAGCTACTGACGCTGTTGCTTGATCTCTTCTTTCAGCCTTTTCCACCCACGAAAATTCTTTGCATTACTTGTGCATTGAATTTGCTAGTATCGAATGCCCATCAAGATGGTAATTTATGAAGTGAAAAAGCCTCGGCTTGAGACTTGATTTCTTCTTCTTCTTTTGGGTCTCAGGCCCCACCTCTTTGTACTTCTCTCCTAGTCTCCCACGCTTTGTCTTTCGGTCACTTGTGGAGATTGTGCAGAGTCCTAAAAGTAGCGTGCTCAACAAGGGCTTTTGATTGTAAAAACAATTAAGCAGGAAATTCAGTATTTGAAATACATCTCTTTATTCCTTGCCCTTTAGATGTGATAGTAACGAGTTTTTAGTACGTATTCTATTGTTCGTGTGTCTAAATACTATAACGTGCAGCACTAGTTTTCCCCTACGTTTTTTTTTCATAATGGCAACAATGGACTCACAATAAACATTTCTGAGAAATAGAAAACCAGCATATTGTTTACAAGATATTAACAAAATGAGATAGAGACAAAATAATTTTCAATATGTCGAGTTAAAGCAATAGATTTCAGTACTGACAGAAATCTGACCTGCATTTTTCTGGTTACCAATGTGACCTTTTCCATCTGTTTTGTAAAACTACAATTTAAATTCCATATATATTCCATATATGTGTATGTGTGTGTGTGTATATATATATGTGTGTATATATATGTGTATATATATACATATATGTGTATGTTTAATATATGTTTGTTGATAATATTATGTATGACTCAAGATGTAAGTTTGAAAGTACTCTGTGTACTTTATCTACCTGTACAATTCAGTTGATTCCAGCCCTTTTTCTTTGTTCCTGTTGAAAATTTTATGAAGATTAAAGTTCTGAAAAATGTGAAGTCCAGATTGTCCTGATTACCATCTGGGCACACTTAGAAGAGACCGTTCTTTGTCTTGTCTTGCTTCTCAACACCTGTGCATTGCCATGCAGTTTGGTGAGTTCCCTGTGCTTGGATGTGCTCAGTGTGTCAAGCCCACCAACCATCTCGTCAGCAGAACAGCTGGTCACTTCTTACCACCGCAGCCCTAAAGTAGCAATTCTCATGTTCAAATTTTTTTTTGATCATGTCTAATGGAATCAAATGAAAGGAGGGAATGTTTTAGTGATAAAACATACTCTCTAATATTTTAAAATAACATTTTACCCTGTTATCTAACAAAAGGGTATGAAACTGTATTTGAACACAAATTCAAATCTCTTTAGTTAGGAAAAGTGGAAGTGGTCAAATAAATAGCTAAAGTGAGTAGATTTCAGGTGCTTTTTACCACAAAACAGACAAAATCTATGTGAAAAGAAGGATGTGTTAATATGCTTGACTATAGTGATCATTTTCATATATACATCAAAATATTATGCTGTATACCTTAAAGATTTACAGTAAAAAATGAAGACACATGTATTAAAAATTAGCAATTATTTTAAGGTTGGGAAAAGCCTGAGAAGGGAATAGGAATGGAGGGGTTATGAGAGAAAGGAGGAATCCAAAATCAGGGCTAGACCAGAAGCTTCAGTGGAAAGTCAGCCCAAGAGATATTTCTTTTTTATGGAGTTGTCTATTTTCAATCTCTTGTCATATTTGTATGTGTATATGCGTGTGTGTGTGTGAAGAGAGACAAATACATTCACATTTAATATGTTAATATTATCAAATCACAAAGAGCTACTGAATGAAATAATAGCTTTCTACTTAAAAAAAGTAATTGGCAATCTTTTTTTTCCCACTTAGTTATATTGAATTTCACATAATATTGAACTATGGATAGAAGAAAACCATCCTATATTTGACATGCTTCAATGTTTCCTTCTCTAAGATGTAAATTTACATGTATTTTTCCAGTGTCGGAGGACCAAACATTCACCCACTGGGGCTGGAGTAGGATGAGCCACTTGCATAGGGTACACAATTTAAAGAAATATAAAAAAAGTCAGCAATCAAGGTTTTGTTTTTTCTTTGCTTTAGTCTCCAATATGACTGTGCATGGGACTGTTTCTAATTCTGTCTTTAAGGGAATTTTGATATTTTCTTCATTGTACATTTTTTCATTAATATTTATTTATTCTTTTTTTTTGTTACCAGGAACATCAGCAAAGGGGATAATATTTATTTTTTTAAAAGTATTATTTTAAAATATAACTTATATTGATTACTAAGTTTTTGGCCTCTCTTAAATTTTGAGCTCCTGGAAATGCCTTACTTGTCTAACATTAGTTTCAGCTCTTCCTAAAAAGATAAATGTCTTTATGAAAAAATGCAGCAACATCTCAGTTAACTCAATTAATAGAAAAATAGCTTGTTCTGATGACATATTTCCTTTTACTTGCATGTTCATCTGCTGAAATAGTAAGATTGCCTGTAAGAAAGGGGATTTATGGTTATTCTCCCCACAATTGTTAAAGGGATTTTTATCCATGGAACACTTGTTCATTTGTGCAAAGTTTTATGAGTTGATCTCTCAGCCTTGTACTTTAAAAAATATTTTCCTAACCACAAAATTGTAATCTAGTAACCAGATGTTAACTACGATGTCAATGCTTTTGAAATATGCTACACTTAAAAAAATGGAGAGGACTTCCTGTTGCAGCTCCAACACTTAAAGAGCTTGGAAATTGTCACTCTCATCCTATGACAAGGAAAAAAACTGAACAAATGAAAATCAATGACTTTTCTTTTGCCCCCAACAGACAATTGAGGTTGCAGGGCACACTGCCACTCTAAAATCTAGAAAGACAGGCAAATCTGGAAAAACACAGCCAAGATCATTTTACCTGGAACAGAAGCTACTGGAGGTGTAATCTAGTAGGGACACTTAAGTAGTGATGCTGAGTTTGAACAAGATTGATAATGAATAGCTGCTGGAGGCTACAGTCCACTGACAATATTTTAATGGGGTTTTATATGAAAAAAATGTCAGCAGGTTCTCATAATAGTATTCAAGAAAAATCACCTTTGTCTTTAGCATGAGAGGATTAAAAATAACTATTTTGAAATATGCCCAGGGTGTTTTCCATGACAAAGGCCCACTCTGGAGTGAATAGAGTTCACCAGAGCCTTATTTCACATAGGTAGAAGAGTAATTATTCAACTCCAGCCCATTCCAACCTTCCTGTCTCACCTAGGAAAAGGAGAAAAAAATAGTAAGAAATATTTGTGAAAATCACAACAGAGGGACCTAAAGAAACTAGGTAACATTAGTAAGAATATAGAATGCTTCTCCATTGCCACTCCTTACCACCACACTAACAGGGCTTTTTATAATAAAAGTAGATTAAAGCTGGAAGAGCTGCAGGAGTCAGACTCTACTTAAGAAGGAGTCTCTAGGGAAATATAAATACAACAGGGGAGATAACCCATGGACACCAGAGGGAATATTAGCTTCAGATACCTATGGCCACAGGAAACAATAAATATAACCTAACATATAGCCATATAAACATAAAATATCTCACTAAAGGCCTATTTATTTCAGTTTCTTTTGCTCAGTACACTATACAGAGCTTTCTACAAAAAATTACAAAGCATACTTAACAAATTACAGATGCAGATGCCAAAGCAAGCATCAGAACTGGACTTGGAACAGATTTTGAAATTTTCAGACAAAGATTTAAAAATAATCATAATTAATATGCTAATTAATAGCTCTAATGGAGAGATCACACAACATGCAATAACAGATTGGTAGTGTAAGAACAGAGATGAAAACACTAAGAAAGAATGAAAATAAAATGCTGAAATTTAAAACCACCATCATAGAAATAAAGAATGTCTTTGATGGATTCAAAAAGCGGAACTCTGCCAAAAGAATCAGTGAATGTGAAGCAATACCATTAGAAACTTTTCAAACTAAAATGTAAATAGAAAAAAGAATGAAAACACAGAACCTAATACCCAAGAACTGTGGGACACTTTTAAAAAGATATGACATACCTGTCATTGCAAAACTAAAAGAAGAAAAACTGTGCAAAAGTAATATTTGAAGCAAATTGTTGGCTGAGAATTTTCTAAAATTAAATATACATATATATATATATATATATATATATATATATATACACACACACACATATATCCAGGCTTACTATATCCTAACAAAAAAAACCAAAGCAAAAAAAAAAAAAAAAAAAAAAAAACAGAGCAAAAAAAAACTTTGAAAGAAGGCAGAGGGAAAACATATCTACAGAGGAAAAATACAAATATTATATATTGCATCTTATCAGAAACTTTTCAGGTGAGAAGAAAGCAGGGTGAAGTATTTAAGGTGTTGAAACAAAAACAATTTTATATTCCGAGAA
The DNA here is from genome assembly GCF_009761245.1 of Sapajus apella. Taxonomy (NCBI): domain Eukaryota; kingdom Metazoa; phylum Chordata; class Mammalia; order Primates; family Cebidae; genus Sapajus; species Sapajus apella. The sequence continues at coordinate 3,175,050 of NW_022437054.1, forward strand.
ATTAAGCTTTGAAAATGTAAAAACTTTCTACATAATTAAGAAAAGCTTTGGAGAAAGAATAAATGAAAATAAAGTAAAATCTTTGTTTATATTATTCTTAATTGATAAGATAGATATTTACTCAAAATAATAAGAACGTATTATGTGACTGTAGCACGTGGTAAAGTGAAATTAATAAGAGCAACTTTTTAAGTAATCAGATGGATAACTTGGAAATGCTTTACTATATAGCACCTGCAAAATTCATGAAGCAGTGTAAACTTATTTGAAAGTAAACTTAGGTTAGTTATAAAATGTATATTCAAACTTTAGGGCAACCAATAAAGTTTTTTAAAAACATCGTATAACTGAAATGTTAAGAGAAGAGAAAAAATAGAATTACATATTATGCTAAATTCAAATCAGATGAGTCAGTCAAAAGAAGGTGAATAAAGGCCAGCTGCAATGGCTGACACCTGTAATCCCAGCACTTTGGGAGGCTGAAGCAGGAGTCTGAGACCACCCTGGCCGACATTGACAAACTGCATCTCTACTAAAAATACAAAAAAATTAGCTGGGCGTGGTGGCAGGTGCCTGTAATCCCAGCTACTCAGGAGGCTGAGGCAGGAGAATCCCTTGAACCCAGGAGGCAGAGGTTGCAGTGAACTGAGATTGTGCCACTACACTCCAGACTGGGTGACAAGAGCAAAACTTCATCTCAAAACAAACAAACAAACAAACAAACAAAACAAAACAAACAAACAAACAAAAAACTGAAGGTGAATACAAAAGCAAGAAGAGTAATGAATAAAATACAGTTACAAATATGGTTGATGTTAACCCAACTATCAATCATTACTTTGTCAGTGGTCTTAATACTTCAATTAAAGATAGGTTGCTAGAGTGGATTGGAGTAAGGCAGACCATACTATGAATTTTCTACAAGAAATCCTCTTTAAATATAAAGACACAGGTTAAATCTACAAAGGTGGGGAAAAGATGTATCATACTAACACAAATCAACAGAAAGTTGATATAGCTGTATGAATTTCAGACAGAACAGATTTCTGAGCAAGAAAAATTGTAAGGGAAAAAAGAGACATTACATGTTGATGAAGGGGGTCAATTCTCCAAGAAGACAAATTTTTAATCTGTATGTGCCTAATAAAACAGTCTCAAAATACATGAAGCAAAAACTGATAGAACTGCAGGGAAAATAGACAAATTTATTATTATAGCTGAAGAATACAACACCCTTCTTTTATTAATAAATATATCAAGCAGGCAGAGAATCAGAAGGATGCAGTTGATCTCAATAGCATTATAATTAACATATTTTAACTGTCATTTATAGAATTCTCCACCCAACAGTAGCACAATATATATTCTTCTCACATTCACATGGAACATGCAGCAAGGTAGACTCCATTCTAGCTCAAAAACACATCTTAACTAGGTAAAAAAAAAAAAGAAAAAAAAAAAAGCAAACAAACAAACAAACAAAAAAACAGGAATCATGCAGAATATGTTCACTTAGCACAATAAAATTAAACTACAAATCAATAACAGAATGATATTTTGAAAATTTCCAAATATTTGAAAATTAAACAAAGAACTTCTAAACAAAATGTGGGTAAAGAAGTCTCTGGAGATATTTTTAAAAAATCAAACCAGATGAAAATTAAAACACAATTATCAAAATATGTGACATTCATTGACAGCATTATTTAGAGGAAAAACTACATTATTTAATGCTTACATTAGAAAAAAAGACTGAGGTGATGGTGATGTTGATTAGCTTTATTGTGGTGATTATTTTACAGTGTATATGTATATCAAATAATTGTACATCTTAAGTATATACAATTTTTACTAGTCAAATGTACCTCAATAAATTTTTTTAAAGGAATAATAAAAAAGAAAGATCTAAAATCAATAATCTAAGTTTCTGCCTTAGAGAATTATAGAAAGAAGAAATAATTTATGCCTGAAACAACTATAAAAAATAATAAAAATTAGAGCAGAAAGCTGTATTATAGAACATCTATAAAGGAAATCCCAAATAATTAACAACCAAAACACCCTTCTAGAACTAATAGAAAATTACAGCAAGGTTGCAGGATGTGGGTTGATAGACAAATGTCAGTTGCTTTCTTATATACCAGCAATGGACAATTGAAATTTGAAATTAGAAATGTAGCACAATTTATATTAGCACGAGAAAACACTTTGATCTAAGTTTAACCAAATACTTATAAAATCTTTAAGAGGAAAGCCGCAAAATTCTGATGAAAGAAAAAATTCTGATAAAAAAGATCTAAATAAATAGAAAACAATGCCATGGTTCAAAGATATGAAGGCTCCGTTTTGTCAAGATGTTGGCTCTTCATTTGATGTATAAATTCATCACAGTCCCAGTCAAAATACTAGCAAGTTACTTTGTGCAAATCAACAAACTACTAGAAAGCTGCAGTAATCAAGACAGTCTATTACGGGTAACATAATAGACAAATAAGCCAATGGAATGGAATAGTGCCCAGGAGTAGACCCATATAAATATAGTCAATTGATCTTTGGTCGAAAAGCAAATCAATTTAACAGAGAAAATCTTTTTCAAAATGAAAACATTTATTCAAATATTTCTTAGAGGTTTCAGGTATTTATAAAAACATTTTATTAAAAAGGAGAAAAAAGACGGTTCTAAAATGCAACCCACTAAGATGCGATGTAACAACTGTAAAACACTTAAATATTTAATGAAAATACATGTTGCAAGATGTTTGGATCAAGCTGGTATATTTCCTTTTCCTAAACAGATTAATATTCAAATGATATTTCTCAATTCAGAATTATTGTTTCTGTGCATTGAAATCACAAGATATAGGTGAAACCTGGAAGGAACTTACTCAGTTCTTGCCAAATAGCAGATAAATTGGTAAAACTATATTATAGTGGACCCAATTGCAAGTTGTCAGAGGTGGTATGATATTCCTTGAGCTATATCAGTGTACAAACCTGGTATTAATCTTTACATAACCATAAATTAAACTTTCAAAGTAAGTCTTGAACTTTTGTACTTTGACATCATTAAAACTACTCTGAATGCCATTCTTCCAAGATAGAAGGAAGATATTGAATTTAAAAAATTACTTTATCCTGGGGCCTTCTTTGAAGGAGAAAAGCAACAATTATCCTACATTTTAGTAAACACAGGCACTTATTTGTTTAAAAAATACTCCCAACTAAAACTATACAACTTGGGATCAGTTGGCCACAATGAAACCTAAATAACATAGAGGGCTTGCTTTGCGTATTCAAATAATGCTGCAGACCTGTGGTCATACTGATGACTAGGGGCCAGAAACCAGTGGAGAAGGACATTGGCAAATTAGTTAAAGGCTTCAGGAAGAAAAGCATGCTACAATTTGTAACAACCTACAGATAACACATTTGATACATTTGCAAACTTAAAAACCTGAAAACGTTTATTTGAACAGTGGACTAAAGGAAATGTAATGTTACATTTTCTTGAAACACAAGATGCCTTTGTAGTTTATTATTTAGAGGTCTTTGTGATACGTAGTGAACATCAGCTAAACATGATCTATTCAGCCCCAAATGTAGGAGCTGAGGAAATGGTAGTTCTCACTGTTGCTTACCCATTTAGATCAGTAGGGCAAGGGCTGAAAAGAGGATTCTGAGGATTCTCAGTAACACACATGCCCTGAGTTAACGACACGGGCTTCACTGCAAAGTCAAATTATATTTACTGTGATAAGAGTCTATCTCAGACAGAATTTGAGTTCACTGGAGTTCAGAGTTGTTTTCCAGCTGCTGCCTTTTCTACCCTGTGGCAAAACACCCAGCACTCTTATTTACTTATTTGGGGAATATGTATTGTACACGGTTTAGCAGGAGTGTGTGGAATTAGAGATGGTACCCATCTCCCAGGCTCAGTTTCTTAGGCACTATACCAAATTTCCAAAACACGAGTGTGTAAAATCAAATTTAGAAAAAAATGACTAATATAGGAAATTTTATGTTTGGTGTTCTTGATCACAATTATTAAAAATCAAAGTTATATGTTCAAAGGTGTAAGGCCAGCTGCCTCGCAGAGAGTTAAACGGACACATCCATCTCTCTCCGTGCCTGATAACTGCATCATCACCCAAGCTCGTTATCTGGCCTTGCCGTATAGCTTCCCCGCACCCGCCTCTGCATACCAGACCCAAGCCCACATTCAGCACTAAATTATGCATTCAACCCCCAGCCCGCTGTTGATAAACCCTATAGGAAAATTTTTTAAAGAAGCCCCATCAGATCCTGCCCGGTAGCAGTCTGCTCTATATGCCCCCGGAAGGCCCGCTTACCCAAGGTCCCGCCTGCCTACCAATAACCACTAGCTCCAGGCATTTCCTGCTTCTTAATAGCCAATAGGATTGCCTTCACTTTGTTTCCCCAACAGCCAATCAAGACCCATTTACCCAAAGTCCCATCCGCCTACCAATAGCAATCAGTTTCAGGCACTTCCTGCTTCCTGACAGCCAATAAAATTGCCTTTGCTTTGTTTCCCCAATAGCCAATCAATTGCCTTCCTTTCCCATAAAACCCCGTGACCTAAACAGCTGCGCGACTTCTTTGGCCCCTTCCTGGACCACAGAACCTCGCCCGGGAGCTGAATAAATTGGCTTCTCATTTTCTCATACTTGCCTCAGTTTCCTCATTTTACATCAGCAATAAACCTTACAAAAGGCACCATGTTGGGCAGTATAAAGTAGTAGCTAACATTGTTCTTCCCATCTGCATTAGGATACAGACATTACACATATGGCAAAATGCATTATGTATCAGTTACTGTACCTTTACTGGCTTCACGTGGCTTCCTTTTCAAAGCAGGGTTTCGTATGATAGTTGATTTTTAAAATTCTTTCTAGCTGTGTCTGTTATTCTTTGAGTCACAGATAACATATTGTTCCAAGGCAATGTGGGCCATGTTTTTTTCTCTGGGAGAAGGCTTATTTTTTTTCAATTTGTTCACAATCTAGATGTTGATTCTTATACATTGATAATCTTTAAAAATCCTATTTTTAAACAAAGTCAGACTTTTTATAGATTTTGAAGACCAGTCTTGCTGAAAACACCTTGATGTTACCATCTAGTAGTCAGTAGCTTTGTTTAGGCACAATTGTTATATTTTTATATAAAATTTCAAATGCCCAATGAATCAAAAAAAATTAATGCATTATTTTTAATTCCATTGTATACAAAAACATTAAGAGTGCCAGTATGAGTGAGCAACATAGATCACACGAACAATATAAGGAGATCTTTAGGTTTGTCATAGGCAATAACATTTATTCATAGTTGGATACTCATTGGAATCAAGGCCAATGGCTTAGTGTTCAACTGAAGAAACAGTTAAAAACTATATAAGAAAATCTACAAATTCATTCCTGAATATCATATCTAAAATTGAAGATGCTAAAGTAAGGCTTTTTCTAATATATTTTAGTTCTTTGGGAATAGAGCACCCGTTTTGAACTTTGAAGCCTTTAGATTAAATTTCTCACGTCTCCTTTGAGATGCGTTTTTAGAAATACATTATTCAACAAAGTGCAGCACTTATTTAATTGGCAACCAGAATAATACCTCTCAGACGAAAAGGCATATAAAATATGGTGGTATTTTAGGCTGGGCTCAGTGGCTCATGCCTGTAATCCCAGCATATTGGGAGGTCAAGGTGGGTGGTCATCTAAGGTCAGGAGTTCAAGACCAGACTGACTAACATGGTGAAACCCCATCTCTACTGGAAATACAAAAAAATTAGCCGAGGGTGGTGATGTGTTCCTGTAGTCTCAGCTACTCAGTAGGCTGAGACAGGAGAAATGCTTGGACCCAGGAGGTGGAGGTGGCAGTGAGCTGAGACTGCACTCTAGCCTGAGCAGCAGAGTGAGACTCCATCTCAAAAAAAAAAAGATGGTATTTTTATACTTTTATCTGATGCCTTTCCATTATAATTTTCCAATTACCAATTAAAAATGTGTTTATCCCACATAGTAGGTATGCACTTTGTGGCTTGTTCAAGTATAAGATACTAAAAATAGCCGTATTCTCACATTACTTTTGAACTAATAGAATAGGGAATTTAATTAGCACCAATAAATGTCTGCAAATACAACTACAAATGTCTGAGTATGGGAAGAAGTATGCTATAGAATTGGAAGGATTTTTATTTTTTTTTTGAGAAGACACACATTTCAGTAGAGCAGAAGAATGCTGGGAAGTGAGTGGATTAGGTAAAGACTTGGAGACTTAGACGGGATGATAAAAATCAAGTCTCATTAAAGTTGGATGCTCAATTAGGAGTAGAAAGAGTGAACTAGCAGTGAAATGCTGAAGACTGTTGTTAACAAAATTACATATGATGAGGAAGATGAAAGATGACAGAGACATGAATAGGGGCATTATTAAGCAACAACTGGAAAAAGAACTTTAGCAGTGCTAAATTCTGTCAAATCTTCTTTCTGTTTCTCTTTCACAGACTATTTACTTTGGCCTTGCCGCGTTTGCTCTGATTACATTCTTTTCAGTGCCTGCATCAGCTGTCTCAGTAGCCTTTCAAATGTCCACTCTTCCAAAATTTTCCCTTGCTTCAATCCGTTTTAAAGGGCTGTGAGATTAATCTTCCAAAACAACATTCACAGTGTTAATTTTCTCCTACAAAAGCTCCAGTGGGTCCCTAAGACAGACTATGTGTGTATCCCTCAAATCTAAAACCTTTACTCAAAAACTCAAGTGCTCTCCATTTGTATCCTAGTTTTAATATCCTCAAAACCTTTACTGAAATGTGTTGCTTTGCCCTGCTATTCTTTCCACTTGGAATATTAATGCTTCATATTAAATGCTTACATGAAGAACATATTTATTCATTCATTTATGGTATATTTGCTTAACACAGTGCAGTTGATTCTTTTTTGAGATTCTGTAAAAGTTTGCCTTCCTCTATGATGTCTTCTCCATCATTCTACCCAGAAACAATCCTTTCAGTAACAGAGTTTGCATGGGTTATATTCTACTTGTCGTATGGAATTGCCACCTACTTTTCTAGGTAATATTGGAGGTTCCACAAGAACAGAGATGACGCATTGTTCAAACTTGCATCCCCCACAATGCCTTGCATAACACTTTGCTAAAATATGTGTTAATTGAAGTAATTAAATAAATAGTTTTTCTAACGTAACGTTTCCATAGAGGAACAGCACTGACTAACTGAAAGATTGAGAGAACAAGGGATAAAGAAAAGCCCAGTCAAAATTAGAGAACTGTAAGATCAAAAACAAAAATTTCCCCATTACAATTTCATCTTTAGCAGCTCTGTTGTTTTTTATTTTTATTGTTTTAATTTACAAATAATTATTGTGTGTGTTTGTGGGGCAAATGTGATGTTTTGATCTATTTTTAATTGTAGAAAAATTCAATTAATTAAATATCCATCACATCACCAAATTATTATGGTTCTGTGGTGAGAACATCAAAATTTTATTACTTAAAAAAATTTGAAATATATAATACATTATTATTAATTGTGGTCACCCTGAAGTACAATAGATTAGTAAAAGTTATTCAATCAATTTAATGGAAACTTTGTACCCTATAATTGATGTTTTCCTTTTGCAATCTTTTCCCCTCATTCTAGCCTCTGGTAATCACCTTTCTAATCTGTTTCTATGAAATTGCCTTTTTACAATTCCACATATGACTGAGCTCTTACAGTATTTGCCTTTCTGTGCATTTCACTTAAGATAATGTTTTCCAGTTCTATGTATGTTGCCATGAATGACAGCATTTGCCTGTTTTTAAACACCGGTAGTATTCTATTGTGTATATATACCACATTATCTTTTCATCTGTTGATGAACACATAGGTTGTTTTCTTATCTTGGCTATTGTGAAAGACACTGAAGTGAACATGAGAGTGCAGACCTCTCTCTGACATGCCAATTTCAATTATTTTGGATACATACCTAGAAGTGGTATTACTGGATCATATGATAATTACATTTTTAGCTTTTTGAAGAACTTCTATTTTCCAAAATGGCTATACTAATTTACATGACTACCAACAGTGTATAAATGTTCCTTTTTCTACACATCCTTGCTAACACTTTTTGTGACTCATCTTCCCGATAATAGCCGTTCACCATAATCAAGATAAATTTATCCCAAGAATGCAAGAATGGCTCAACATACACAAGTCAATAAATGTGATACATCATATTAGCAAAATGAAAGAAAAACCATATGATAATCTTAATAACTGCAGAAAGAGAATTTAACAAAATTCAACATTCATTCATGATAAAGATTTTTGCAAAATAGGAATAGAAAGAATATACCTCAACACAAAAGGCCGTATATGACAAGCCCACAGCTGTCACCATAGTGGTGAAAATTGAAAGCTTTTCCTATAAAGATGAGGAACAAGACAAGAATGCCCATTCTTACCACTTCTATTCAACATAGAGCTAGAAGTTCTATGAAGAGCAATTAGGCAAGAAAAAGAAATGAAAGACATTTCAGGTTTCAAAATCCATGTATAAAAATGTAGCATTTCCATACATTAACAACAAACTACCCGAAACAGAAATTAAGAAAATAATACCATTTAAAATAGTATCAAAAAATAAAATACTTAAGGGTAAATTTAACCAAGGAGGTGAAAAATCTGTAGACTGAAAATTATAAAATACTGAAAGTAATTGAATAAGACACAAACAAATGGAAAGATATCATGTGTTCATGGATTAGCATAATTGATATTGTTAGAATAGCCATACTACCCAAAGCAATCTACAGATTCAACGAAATCCATATCAAAATTCCAATGTCATTTTTCAAAGAAACAGAAAAAAAAAAATCCTAAAATCGATATGAAACCAGAAAAGATCTCAATTAGCCAAAGGAATCTTGAGCAAAAAGAACAAAGTTGGAGACTTCCCAATTGCAAAGTGTATCATAAAGCTATTGTAATAAAAACTGCATGGTACTGGCATAAAAACAGATACATCAGGCTGGGTGTGGTGGCTCATGCCTATAATTCTAGCACTTTGGGAGGCTGAGGTGGTTGGATCACCTGAGATCAGGAGTTCAAGACCAGCCTGACCAACATGGAGAAACCCCATCTCTACTAAAAATACAAAATTAACCAGACTTGGAGGTGGGGGACATGCTTGTAGTCCCAGCTACTCAGGAGGCTGTGGCAGGGGAATCACTTGAACCCAGGAGGCAGAGGTTGCAGTGAGCTGAGATTGCCCCATTGTGCTCTAGCCTGGGCAACAAGAGTGAAATTCCATCTCCAAAAACAACAATAACAACAAAAAACAGACACATGAACCAATGGAACTGGATAGAAAGCCCAGAAATAAGCTTAAGTATTATGGTTAACTGATCTTTGACAAAAGTGTAACAACTCTACTTTGAAAACATATTTTATTTTTCAATGACTGAGAAAAAAATTTAAATACTAACTTGTTAATAATTTTTGTCTATTTTTATTATTTTTCCTCAATTTATTTTTTACACATATTAATATGTTGCAGTACTTGGATTTTTATTTTTTTCTTTAGCAAAATTTTCTATCAGAAAAAAAGATTTTTAGAACACTATAAAGTATCAATATGTATTCCAACCATGAAACCTTTTATGCTCTGTTACTTTTGTTCTAGGATTCATAATTGGTGAACTTGACTTCAGATCAAAGAGTAAAAGAAAAATCTTGTAAATCCCTCCAAGAGCAATATCATATCCAGACTAACCTGTTCTTTTGGTTCCTTATTTATCCTTGCTCATTTATTTTTGTTTATTTATTGTCCTATAAATTTATAAAATTCTCAGAAACTATGTGTAATAAAATCTAATTATAGAGTAACATGTTATTATGGCAAATACAGTAAACCAAAACTGAAATGTTTGCAGATTCCAAGAAGATTATACTTCATGTTATTCATACACTTGTTTATTCCTTGTATGAGAGTAATTTTTGTACATGCATAGCTCATCTGTTTGCCAATTATCTGTTTCAAAAATTTGAATTTCCTTTATGGAAAGGACCTTTACAAAAATTTTGTTTTGTATCTCTCACAGATACTAATGATGTGCCTTGCATACAGTGAGAAAGGTCAATACCTATTGCTTAGCATGTAGGTTAAGGTGTGATGCGAATAATATCTTTTGCAAGTGGGTAGTTACAAACCTACCACTGTTGATAAGACTGGCTGGATGCAAAAGAAAATTTATAAAATTTCTGTTTACTCCCTTACTCCACCGGTGTGTAATAGAATCTGCATTACAGGATTCCTCTCAAGAGACACTGGAGAGGTAATGAAGGGAGAGTGGCAGAGGAGGTGGAGTCTACTCTAAAAGTTTTACTAAGAGTGGGTCCTGAAGAGCCAGACCTGGAAAGGGTAATTAATTTGAGGGATATGAACGGCAAAAACCCAGAGACAATAGAAAAGAATTCAGAGCGAAAGCAGAAGCAAAGAGATTTACAAGAGCTGCCTGTGGAATTGGAGCGCATGCTCTGCAATTGTTTCTATTGTCTGGAGCATTTGGTATCTTTGTGGGTCACGTGGTATAAGCCTGAGGGTCAGGATGAACACTAGAATAATGGCCCACATCAGGGTTTGCAGGTAAGTTGATCTCTAGTTTAGCAGGCAGATGCCAGTGAATAAAATTTGAAGAATACTGCTAATGGAAGAATGGAAATTATCACAAGATTTCTTGAATTGTTCTAAATAAGCTAAATACAATTACAGAACATATAATGAGATGAGGACAGAGCTTTACATGATTGGCACTACATGAGATTTTTTTCCCTTTACCACCAGAGCTGGGCCAAAGTTTAAATTATATTAAATCATCAGGGCAAAACACAATTTGGACTGTATGTTTTTCTATAATGTTTACTGAAGTTTCTTAAGGATGATTCAATGAATATTTCTTTATACTTGCCTGTCTACTCTTAAGCTCTTTTCATCCTTAAATGTGTTGGCAGCATAAGCTGCTATGTCTTTTGATCCTCACAAATATGTTCAAATTCTCTGTGCCTCACTTAATTTCTAAAATGGGGATGGTAATAATACTTGATCCACAGTATTGTTTGGAGAATTGTCAAATAAATTAACATCTGTAAAAACACTTAAAATAATGCTTAACATGTAACACACACTCAATATATTTTAGATTTTTTTATAAATGCAAAACTGAAATTTAAATTTTTTTGTTTCTTATTATTAATTTTATTTTTAAGTACATGAAAAAGTCATGGATAGATGCTCAATGTAAAAAATTCAGACATTACAAATAAAATACATGCCATGCCCTCTCGACCACCAGTCCTTTTCTTGTAACCATCATCAGTAAACTATGTAATTTTCTACATAGGTTTCACTATACATGGTGTGTGTGTGTGTGTGTGTGTGTATACACATTCACATGTATCTATAATATGTAGTACATATACTATACATAATTTTTAGTACATAGTAGATATAATTTTCAAAATTAGCATAAAGATGCAGAACAAAAAAGTCTGAATATGTATTGATACAAAAATTTAATAAATAACTTGCTAAGGAAATAAAAAATACTAGTATATAATATTTAATGTATTTTTACAGGCATATCATATTTTATGTCAGATTGAGTCTACCATATTTATTTTTTGACTCAAAAATTGGGTTGAGATTTTTAAAAAATTTATTTATCATACTTTAAGTTCTGGGGTACATGTACAGATTGTGCAGGTTTGTTACATAAGTATACATGTGCCGTGGTGGTGGGTTGCTACATCCATCACCCCATCATCTACATTAGGTATTTCTCTTAATGCTATCGCTCCCCAATACCCTGCCCCCTGCTATTCCTTCTCTAACTGCCCACCCCCCCAGACCCCAGAGTGTAATGTTCCCCTCCCTGTGTCCATGTGTTTTCATTGTTCAATGCCCACTTATGAGTGAGAATGTGTGGTGTTTGGTTTTCTATTCTTGTGTCAGATTGCTGAGAATGATGGTTTCCAGATTCATCCATGTTCCTGCAAAGGAGATTAACTCATCCTTTTTTATGGGTGCATAGTATTCCATGATGTATATGTGTCACATTTTCTTTATTCAGTCTCTCATTGAGGGGCATTTGGATTGGTTCCAAGTCTTTGCTATTGTGAACAGTGCCACAATAAACATGTTTGCGTGTATGTTTATAATAGAATGCTTTATAATCCTTTAGGTATATACCCAGTAATGGGATTGCTGGATCAAATGATATTTCTATTTCTAGATTCTCGAGGAATCACCACATTGTCTTCCACAACGGTTGAATTAATTTGCACTTCCCCCAACGGTGTAAAAGCATTCCTATTTCTCCACATCCTCTCCAGTATCTGCTGTCTCTGGATTTTTTAATTATCCCATTCTAACTGGCATGAGAGGCATGAGATGGTATCTCAATGTGGTTTTGATTTGCATTTCTCTAATGACCAGTGATCATGAGCTTGTTTCCATGTTTGTTGGCTACATAAACGTCTTCTTTTGAAAAGTGTCTGTTCCTATCCTTTGCCCACTTTTTGATGGGGTTCTTTGTTTTTTTTTTTTCTTGTAAATTTGTTTAAGTTCTCTGTAAATTCTGGATATCAGCCTTTTATCGGATGGGTAGACTGCAAAAAATTTTTCCCAATTTGTTGGTTGCTGGTTCACTCTAATGTTAGTTTCTTTGGCTGTGCAAAAGCTCTGAGTGAGTTTCTTAATCCTGAGTTCTAATTGGATTGCACTGTGGTCTGAGAGATTGTTTTATGATTTCTGTTCTTTTGCATTTGCTGAGGAGTGTGTTACTTCCACTTTTGTGGTCAATTTTAGAGTAAATCCGATGTGGTGCTGAGAAGAATGTATATCCTGTGGATTCGGGGTAGAGAGTTCTGTAGATGTCTATTAGGTCCATTTGGTCCAGACCTGATTTCAAGACTTGGATATCTTTGTTCATTTTCTGTCTTGTTGATCTGTCTAATATTGACAGTGGGGTGTTAAAGTCTCCCACTATTATTGTGTGGGAGTCTAAGTCTCTTTGTAGGTCATTAAGGACTTGCTTTATGTATCTGGGTGCTCCCGTATTGGGTGCATATGTATTTAGGATAGTTAGCTCTTCTTGTTGCATTGATCTCTTTTCCATTATGTGATGCCATTCTTTGCCTTTTTTGATCTTTGTTGGTTTAAAATCTGTTTTTATCAGAGACTAGGATTGCAACCTCTGCTTTTTTTTTTTCTCTTCATTTGCTTTGTAAATCTTCCTTCATCCCTTTATTTTGAGTCTATGTGTGTCTTTGTACATGAGATGGGTCTCCTAAATACAGCACACTGATAGATCTTTCCTTTTTATTCAATTTGCCAGTCTATGTCTTTTGATTGGGGCATTTAGGGCATTTACATTTAAGGTTAATATTGTTATGTGTGAATTTGATGCTGCCATTTTGACACTAGCTGATTCTTTCGCCCATTAGTTGATGAAGTTTCTTCATAATGTCGATGGTCTTTACCATTTGGTATGTTTTGAAGTGTGCAGTGGTTGGTACTGGTTGCTCCTTTCCATGTTTAGTGCTTCCTTCCGGAGCTCTTGTAAGGCAGGCCTAATGGTGATGAAATCTCTCAGCAATTTCTTGTCCGTAAAGGATTTTATTTCTCCTTCACTGATGAAGCTTAGTTTGCCTGGATATGAAATTCTGGGTTCAAAGTTCTTTAACATGTTGAATATTGGCCCCCACTCTCTTCTGGCTTGTAGGGTTTCTGCTGAGTGATCTGCTGTACCACACTTCATTCATCCATACACCCACTGGAAGATATGTTGGTTGCTTCCAAACTTTGCCAATGATGAATAAATTTGCCATAAACATCCATGTGCAAGTTTTTGTGTGGACATAAATACTCAACTCATTTGAGTAAAACTCAAAAAAAGCACAATTGCTGGATTGTAGGGTTAAGAATATGTTTAATTTTACATGAAACTGACAAATTGTCTCCCACACAATTTTGCTCCACATCCTCACCATCATTTTGGTGTTGTCAGTGTTCTGGATTTTGGCCATTCTGGTTGGTGTGTAGTGGCATCTCATTGTTATTTTCATTTGCCATTTCTTAAAGACATATGATGTTGAGCATGTTTTCATATGTGCATTTGTGCTTCGTATATCTCTGGTCAGTTATCTGTTCTTATCTTTGGCCCCATTTTTAATAGATTGTTTATTTTATTGTTAAATTTTAAGATTTCTTTGCATATTATAGATAATAGTCCTCTTTACATGTCTTTTATTTCTCATTCTCTTGACATTGTCTTTTGCACAGAAGTTCTTAATTTTAATGAAGTCAAGGTTATCAATTTCTTTTGTGGGTCATGCTTATGATGTTTTACCTAAAAAAAGTTGTTGCTAAATCCAAGGTCATCTAGATTTTCTTCTGTATTACCTTCCAAGAGTTTAATAATTTTGCATTTTACATTTATGACTATGATCCATGTTAAATTAATTTTTTTGGAAAAGTGTAAGGACTATGCTTAGATTCTTTTTTTTTTCTTAATGTGGATGTCCTGTTTTTGTTTTTCTGTTTTAAATAATTACATCTTTCAAATTCAGGAGGTACATGTGCAGGTTGGTTCAACACCGTTTGCTGAAAAGACCACCTTTTCTTCATTATATTGCCTTTGCTTCTTTGTTGAAAATCAGTTTGGTATTTTTCTTTTTTTTTCCCCATTTATTTATTTATTTTATTGCTTATTAGGTTTTGATAGTTTGGTATTTTTATATTAATCTATTTCTGGAGTGTCTATTTTTTTATTGATCATTTTTCCATTATTCTGCCAATACCACACCATCCTGATTACTGTACGTTTATAGCAATTTTAAAGTCAGGTAGTGTCAATCTCTCAATTTTGTTCTTCTCCCTAAGATAGTATTGGCTATTCTGGGTCTTTTGCTCCTTCATATTATGTTGTAAATGAGGGAGTAAGTCCATTTTTTGGAGTCTTTAAGGATCATACCAACACAGCCATGGAAATTATACTTAAGATGCATGAGAAATTAAAGGACTCATCATACTCACAGATCCTGGAGATGGTGGCATGGCAGCAGGGGGCCATATGCGAGGAGTGCCAGGGAAGCAAGCTCAGCCAGAAAGGTAGAGAACCAAAAAGGAGAAAGTATCTGTGAGTCAGTGCCTTTCTTAGGGACCAGAGGGAACACACAAGCAAAATCCACATGAGGGGATTTCACTGACGGATTTGAGTGACATTAGGTCACAGACAGGGAAGGGCAAGAAGGGCAACCTTTGGCAAAGACCACTCTTGTTAACTGATGCAGCTGGTTGCCTGGGCAGGTTGTTCACAGCCTACTTTAGGGAAAATATAAAGTTTCAAAAATTTTAAATACACATATTGTGATGGTTAATAGTGAGTGTCAACCTGATTGGATTGAAGAATGCAAAGCATTTTCTGGGTGTGTCTGTGAGGGTGTTGCTAAAGGAGATTAACATCTGAGTCAGTGGACTGGGAAAGGCAGACCCACCCTCAATCTGGGTGGGCACCGTCTAATCAGCTACCAGTACAGCCGGAATAAAAACAGACAGAAAAAACAAACGTGTAAAGACTGGACTGGCTTAGCCTCCCAGCCTACATCTTTCTCTCATGCTGGATGCTTCCTGCCCTCAAACATGGGACTCCAGGTTCTTCAGCCTTGGGACTCGGACTGGCTTGCTTGCTCTTCAGCTTGCAGATGGCCTATTGTGGGACCTTGTGATCATGTGAGTTAATATTCCTTAATAAATTCCTTTTTATATATACATCTATCCTATTAGTTCTGTCCCTCTGGAGAAACCTGACTAATACATACATAAATTTTCTAATAAGTTTGTCAGTATCCACAAAATAAACTTGCTGAAATTTTGAATGGAATTGTAAGTCTATAATCAAGTTGGGAAGAACTGACATCTTTACAACACTGATTCTGACTATCCATATATATAAAATATCCCTCCATTTATTTGGTTGTTCCTTGATTTCTTTGATAATTTGTATAATTTTTCTCATACAGATCTTGTATGCATTTTGTTAGATTTATATTTAAGTATTTTATTTTGGGGGTGCTAATTTAAATGGTATTGTGTTTCTAATTTCGAATTTCACCTGCTCATTCATGGCATATAGAAAAATGATTGATTTTTGGATATTAACCTTCTATCCTACAACCTTGCAATAATTGTTAATTGGTCCCAGGAGACTTTTGTCAAGTCTTTCGGGTTTTCTACATAAATAATCATGTTATTTGTGAGTAAACACAGTTTTAGTTTTTCCTTCTTAGTATCTATATCTATTATTTCATTTTCTTGCCTTATTGCAATATCTAAGGACTTCCAGTATAATGTTGAAAAGAAGTAATGAGAAAGAACAGTCTTGTATTATTTCTAACCTTGGAAGGAAAGCTACTTCTAGTTTATTATCATTAAATATAATGTTAGCTCTAGGCATATTGTAAATATTTGCCTTAGCCCATTTTGTGATCCTACAACAGAATGCCACAGACTGGGTAATCTATAAAAAAAAATAAATTTGTTTCTCACAGATCTAGAGGCTACAGAGTCCAAGATCAAGGTGCTGGCAGGTTTGGTATCTGTTGAGAGCCCGGTGTCCACGTCCAAGATAGTGCCTTAAGTGCCATATCCTCCAGAGGATAGGGATGCTGTCATACACACGGCAGAAGAACAGAAGGGGAAGGCAGGAAATCCACTCCTGAAAGCCTTTTTAAAAGGCATTAAACTCAGCCATGAGGCCAGGTCGCTCATGGTCTAATCACTTCTTAAAGGCCCCATTTTCCAATACTATTACATCGGCAATTAAATTTCAGCATAAGTTTTGTAGGGGACAGACATTTAAATCATAGCAATGTCCTTTACCCAGCTGAAGAACTTCCCCTTTATTCTTTGTCTGCTGAGAGATTTTATCATGTGTGGGTTCTGGGTTGTCAAATATTACATTGATTAATATGATCATATGATTTTTCTTCTTTAGCTTGTTGATACAATGAATCGTATTAGTCAATTTTCAAATATTGAATCTGTTTTTCATACCTGGCCATAAATCCCACTTGGTCATGGTGTGTAATTATTTTGATATTTTGTTAAATTTAACTTGTTAATATTTTGTTGGGGATTTTTGCTCTATGTTTATGATAGATACTGGTCTGTAGTTTTATTTCTTGTAAAGTTCTGATTGGGCATGGGTATTAGGATGATAATGGCTTTAATATAATAAGTTAGAAAGTATGCTCTCTGCTTCTGTATTCTGGAATAAATTAAACTGGTATAATTTCTTATTAACTATTTAGGAGAATTCACCAGTGACTCTATCTGGACCTGCTGCTTCCTGTTTTGGAAATTTATTATTGATTCAACTTCTTTAATACAGATGGGTTTCTTCAGTAGGTTTGGCAGATTGTGTCTCATAACGAATTGATCCATTTGATGTAGGTTATCAAACTTGTGGGCATAAAATTGTTTCTAGTATTCCTTGATTATATTTTATTGTCCATTGAATTTGTAATAGTGCCCATCTTTCATATCTGATATTAGTATTTTGTGTTTCTACCCTCCCATTTTTTTCTAAGTTAGCCTGGCTAGAGCCTTAATGATTTTAATGATCTTTTCTAAGAACCAGATTTTGGTATTTCCGCGTACATAATAGTGAGTTCTAGAATGTGGAGAGGTTGATTAAAAGCAAAAGTTCTGAGAAATAAATCTGGAAATGTCAGGTGGAGTTGACTTGACCTTAAATGTCTACCCAGGGTATTGGATTGAATTCTGTACTAAGGAGGGTAATGTTTTAATTAGACCATGACTTTGGAAAGATTAGCCTTGCAGAGCCTATAAAATCAGTAGAGGGCAAGCTTAAAGTCTTTGAAACTAGGCTGGAGGTTACTGCATTGTTCTGGTGAGAGACAAAGGGGTCTTAACCCACAGTGCATTTCCTGGATCTTTCTTGGACGTGGGATAAAATCCTGACCACAGCCTACATGTGGCTTTGCCTCCCTCTCCAGCTTCAGCTATGCTATTTTATGCCACACTCCATACTGCAGCCCCAAGAGCCCTTCAGTTCCTTGATGCTCCTCAGTGCTCTCCATCTGATGGAGTCACACATGCGTGTCCTCTTCTCGCTATACTTATATCTCTGTGGCACATCTGAAAGGTGCCCAAAACCTTATTTCTCAGACCAATGCCACTTCCTCATTATTGGTCCAATTTACAAGTGAGGAAACCAAAGCCTAGGGAGGCCTACTCAAGGACACAAGACCAATAAGTGAATAGCTAGGTTTTGTACCCAGGAAGTTTATTTACAGAGCTCACATAGTGTGGCTACTTCCTGGACATATTTGGATTGCCATTTGAACCAGGTATCTGCCAGGAACAAAGAATGCTCTCAGCTCCAGCCACCTCTCCACCACTAGGTCAATCTTTGTGTATCTTCTCCAGCTTTCTGCCTTTTTGTGATTGATCAAATCCTACTGCACTTTTTTAACACAATTTTAGGTGGAGTTAGGCAGAACATGTTATCATCTATGTCTCCCTGAGTGATACCTTCTAACACTAATGCTCACATGAGCACAGCCCTGTGAGTATTAAAGTTTCAGCTAAAAGCTGACATTGAGTATACTCTCAATGCACATTGAGACTGATATATTAAATGCTGATTATACAGAAGAGGAAACTGAACTAATTTAAGGTCACATATTTGATACTTTGACTTTTTAAATGTTGCCATAAGTTTTTTTTTTCAATGCTTTATTTTCCCCTTCTAATCTACCATCTGCTTCTGTATGTCTTTATCTTATCTTTCTCCGATTTGATAATTTTATTCCATCATGTGGATCAGGAATGAGAATCTACATAGAAATCATTTTCCTTTACCATCTTAAAATTAAAACACAAATTCATTAAATAGGTAAATGCTCTAA
Organism: Sapajus apella; assembly: GCF_009761245.1. NCBI lineage: Eukaryota > Metazoa > Chordata > Mammalia > Primates > Cebidae > Sapajus > Sapajus apella. The sequence continues at coordinate 3,194,065 of NW_022437054.1, forward strand.
ATGATCACAAGCAGCCATTTTTATTTCTAACAAAGGACATGCCTATTTCCTTTTGATTAGGTTTGCTTATTTATTCTATAGAAGCTTTTAAATCTGAACCATCCTTGACTGGAAGGCAATGCAGTAGAGAAGCATTTCCTGGAAGCGTTGGAAGAACTCAGACGTTTTCATTCTTGTGCCTATGAGCCTTGCTTTCCCTCCAAGTCCATGCAGGCTGCTTCAGAGAAAAATGTTTTAACAAGTATATGCCTTGTATTTGTTCATTCTAAATGACAGGATTTTTAAAAAATATTTTTATTTGTATAAATTTATGGAGTCAAAGTGCAATTTTGTTACATGGATATACTGCACAGTGATGAGGCCAGAGCTTTTAGTGTGCACATCACTGAACTAACATACTTTGTACTTCTTAAGTAATTCTCATCCCTCACCCTCTGCCCTCTACCCTTCTGAGTGTCTACTGTCTGTCATTCCACAGTCTTATTTCCATGTGTACACATCATTTAGCTCCCACTTACAAGTGAGAATATTGAATATTTGTCTCTGTTTCTGAGTCATTTCACTTAAGATAATGGCCTCTGATTCCATATATGTTGCTGAAGAAGACATAATTTTAATCTTTTTCATGGCTGAATAGTATCTTATTGTGTGTGTGTGTGTGTGTGTGTGTGTGTGTATAATTTTGTCTAATCATTGATTGATGGACACTTAGGTTGATTCCATATCTTTGTTATTGTGAATGATGCTGTGATAAACATACAAGTGCAGGTATGTTATTGATATGATTTTTTTTCTTTGGGTTGATACCGAATAATGGGATTGCTAGATCAAATAATTATTCTATCTTTAGTTCTTTGAGAAATCTCCATACTGTTTTCCACAGAAGTTGAACTGATTTGCATTCCTCCTCATAGTGTGTAAGAGTTTCCTTTTACCCATGTCCTCACTAGCATCTGTTGTTTTTTATCTTTTCAATAACAGCCTTTCTCACTGGAGTAAGATGATGTCTCACCGTGATTTTAATTTTCATTTATCTCATGGTTAGTGATGATGAACATTTCATCATACGCTTTTTGGGCATTCTGTCTTCTTTTGAAAAATGTTTATTCATGTCCTTTGCCCACCTTTCTTGGGAATATTTAATGTTTTTGTGGTTGTTGTTGAGTTGTTTGAGTTTTTTATAAATTCTAGACATTAGTCCCCTGTCAGGTGCACAGTTTACAAATATTTTTTTTTTCCATTCTGCACATTGTCTGTTAACTAGGTTGCTTGTTTCTTTCTCTGTACCGAAGACCTTTCATATAATTAAATCCCATTTGCAATGTTCTTTTATAAAGGATTTCCTAAATTGAAGAAAGATATTTGTCTATTCCTGATCCAGTTCAAGCCCCTTGACTTCACTGTGAGAAACATGAGTGTTAGGGAGGTCAAGGCCATCCAGTTAGTAAATTCCTGAGCCAAAAGTAAACTGGGATCTACTTCCTGTTGCTCATTGATGTCCTGAATCCAAAAAGGGAGAGAATATTCTACTAGAAAGTTTCCTTCTTATTCTTTTCAATCTCTCCTTGGGGATTGAATCCATATATTGATGATAAAACTAAAGGAAGTTAGCAAATACAGCAACCTGAAATCGATGGGAAGACAGCAGGAAAAGGTGAATTCATCCTCCCAGAAGGTTTAAGTGTGCTGTTTAGACAGGTTTGCACTCACCATAGCTGTGGCTGTGGTCATCCGACCTTTCAATGGCATCTCTGAAAGTAGTCTGACCCTGAGTTGTCAAGAATTTTGGCTTCTATCTTCTCTTATCTTCAAAGGCATTTATACTAAGAATTTCCACCCCAAATTTTGGAATCCTTGTAAATATCTCATCTATTTCCACCCTTTGCTTTGGTAACTTGGAATACATTTGTGCCAGCAACAATCTCACAAAATATCAAGAGGTAAAGCAGGAGATTATTTTCTGTCCAAACTCTGTGTGTTGGAAAGCAGTCTGCTCCCTCTGAAAGTAACCATGACTAATGGAATGCCCTGATGAAAGCTGTCCTCCTGGGAATACTTCAGAAGGATCACAGCCTCCAAGACCATAAAACCTGTCTGGCTGAGAGATATGCAGACATGGTGTTCTTTCTATCTGCTCATGACCAGAATTGGACTAGCCACTCCTTTTGAAATGAAATTCATCAGTGTCTAAAACCTAACATTTTCACTTAAATGTCGAAAGTGTAAATTTTCTTTTTGTTCCAAAACTTTTAGGGATTGCAGGCAGGAATGTGATAAAGGTTTGAAAGCAGGAAAACATAACAAACATCAACAACAACAGAGGAAATTCTGAAGCATTTGCCTATAGCACTACCTGTTTTGACCTCAGAGGTGGAAAAAGTATAATTTTTCTCTAATGATCAGCAGTCATTTGTATTTTATTTTATTTATGTTATTTTATTTTATTTTTTGAGACAGAATCTTCCTTTGTCACCCAGGCTGGGGAGCAGTGGCATTATCTTTGCTCACTGCAACCTCACAACCTCCGCTTTCCAGGTTCAAGCTATTCTCCTGCCTCAGCCTCCCAAGTAGCTGGGACTACAGGTGCATGCAACCACACCTGGCTGATTTTTATATTGTTAGTAGAGAAGGGGTTTTATCATACTGGCCAGGCTGGACTTGAACTCCTGACCTCAAGCCATCCACCTGCCTTGGCCTTCTGAAGTTCTGGGGCTACAGATGTGAGCCACTGCACCCAGCCGATCTTCTATAATAATCATCTTTGGATGATATATGGTCCCTTCAGCTTGTTATATTTGTTTTAATCTTCCTTTATTTCTTATGATGTTACAATAAATAAGACGCAAATGTAATTCAAAGGATTTTTTAAAGTCTCTTATCTCTTTGCTCTCCAGGGTGCAAACATCCAAACAAGTCAAAGCTCACATTTTTAATGTATGTGCTTACAAAGCATCTATAGCTACTATTTAGCAAAACCAGTTTTTATTCAACAACATACCTGATATTTTTCCAGGTGAACTTTTTAGGTAAAATGAATATAAAGCTTCAATCCACTCATCTAGAAAACGGGATTCTTGTCTCTATACATAATGGTTGGGTGGGTTATGCCTGGCACATAGTAGGCTCTCAAATTCATAAGTTTTTTCATTGTCATTATGGAGGAAAATAGTGCAGTACAGGTGTAGTGATTAACTGCCTCATTTCTGCTATTCCTTGTTAATGGGGTTATATTTTGTAGAACATAGGCACAACTTGTACTCCATGAAAGCTATCTATTCAGATCAGTCCTTAAGCCATTGCTTCATCTTCTACTTGCCCTATTGTATAAAACCTTATATACTAAATAAAAACATGCACAAGGAGATGAATACTTATTGCAAACTTCCACACTAGCTCCCCTTTGTTAAGAGATGTCTAAAAGCTTTCTTTCTGCAGTAGGCACCAGAAGATTAAAACCTCAGTCACTGAAGGAATACTTAAGGCATCATGGCTTGAAGGCTCTGTGATTGTCTAATTCATCAATACATCCCTGCCATCTTTCGTATGGTTGTATTTTTTTTTTGTACATTTAAGTCTTTTATCCAGAATGACATAGTAACACTATACAAAGAATGATGCATTCTCACTTTTAAAAATATAGTTGGATTTCCAAAACAGAAACAGAAAGAGTTGGAGTTCCAAAGTAGAAATCTATCCATATTGCTTTCTACCTAGACCTTATTTTCTCTTTCATGTAAGTCTTGTTTTTGCATGTTTTTCCCTTTCCTCATGCCTGGACTGTGGCTAATATAATTCTTCATCTAATGTAGTGTACCAAGGGAGAGGCAGGGAGGGAAATTACTGATTATAAATATCCCCAAAGCATACTGCTTTAGAAAAATGTAGGTTCTCCATATGTGGATATAGAAATCTTCTGCATAGGTTAAAAATAAAAAAAATGCAGCCCTTTGCTCTGCTGGCCCTAAGTCCTGGCAAGAACGTGTTGGTGTCTCTGGGAACTGCTGAGGCTGAAGGAAGGATCTGTTACCAGCTCGGCTCCCTCTCCCACTGACCCCATGCCGGCGGACAAGTCCCTTGAACAGATTGTGCCAGTCTGATGCCAGGTAATTGCCTTTCAATTTCTGTTCCTGCAGATCCCCTGCTTCGTGTGGGATTGCGGGCTGCACACATTCCTGCTCAAAGCTCAAGAGCATAGCGCCGGGACGTCGGGAAACCTTCCACCATTCGCAACCCTGCCGTGTCAACTCCCCGCAAGCTCAAGCTGCAGTTTACCCTGGTTCAGGATCGCTTAAACAAAGGATTGAACAGAATGATGTTGACTGTTTCACAATGAAAACTAATATTTTTAGCTTAATCCACATGCCAGTTCTGGATCATTTGCAACACTTCTCACAATTATTGATGTTCTTCCCAGCGTCCATTTCATGCTTAGCTGGGCTTCTAGATGATTTTTAAGTTTTGTGTTATTTTGCTCTGTTTGGTTTTGTTCCCTTGAAAATAAGACAGTTTGATTTCTGGGGCAAACATACTGCTATGCAAATAGACCCAGAATAACAGAGCCAGGCAGACAACCCGTTTTTGCCTCTTCCCTCAGACTTCCAATTTGACTCCTCTCCAATGAAAAGGGATCAACGAAGACTGCTAGTGGAGGTCACAGGAGTTCCAGAGGGGCTGTTAGGGAGCCTGCTGTGCAATGTTGATTCAGGGAACGAGTTGGCACGTGCTGTTTTATGTCATGGAAGAGTGATAATCACCAAGGTGACTTTCTATTGAGCCACTTATCAACCCATAAGGAGCGAAGAGCACAGGGCACCCCTTCCCTGAAGCCAGCATCTCAAAACCCATGTGCAAGAGTCCAGTTATGTTTGTCCAGGAGATGAGAAGACAAGTTGAGGCTACAAGGCATGTTTCAGCCGGCTCACCTATGCAGGATAGCTTGAGCGCAGTGCAGATCTTCAGAGCATACAGCTCAACGGAAGAAGGTACCAACTGCTCCTGTGTGTACTGGAGATGGCAGAAAGGTAGGGACAGAGCCTCAGGAGAAGTGCCATTCCCCAAACTCTGTTCTGGGGTGACGGCAGTGGCCGTCCTAGTGTCTGAGGCTGTGCCATTCTCCTTTTGCTACTGTGTTCCTCCTCTGGCACTCCAGCACAAAGAGTAATTCCCTGCTTCTAAGCCATGGCTTCCCATGAGGTTGAACCCAGAGGTGCCCCCTAGGGGGGACACTAGGATTGGGCCATCAGGAGTGAGTTCCCAAAGCTCTGCGGACTGGGTGCTCTCAAACCACAGCCAGGCACTGCTGCTGATATGAACACAGACACAAGGCCATCACCTCTAAGAATCATTTTATACAGTTATTAAATCAAATTTACAATATGTAAACAAAATTATACACCATAACCAATTGGAATTTATTACAGGTATGCAAGGCTGATTCAACCATTTGAAAACTCAGTTAATACAATTCAACATATCAACAGGCTAGGAAGAAAAACAACATGATCATATCAATACTTGCAGAAAAACCATTTGACAAAATCTAACATCAACTCATGTTAAGAACTTTCAGTAAACTAACGATAGAGGGAAACTTCCTCAACCAGGTTTTAAATATCTATTTTTTAAAAACCCTAGAGCTAACATCATATTTAATGGTAGGAAAATAGATGATTTACCCCTAAGATTAGTAACAAGGCAAAGATGTCTCCTCTCTCTACTCCTACTCAACATAATATTTGAAGTTCTTTTAACGCAGTAAGACAAGAAAAGGGAAAGGACAGTATACAGATTGGAAAGTTAAAAAATAAAATAAAATTGTCTTTGCAGATTAAAAAAAAAAAGAATCATTTTATACCGGCCAAATAACCTCGAGGCTTTGTCTGGCAGTGGCTCATGTGAAAGGGGCCTCTTAAGAGGGGCTCTGAGGACCAACTTGTGAAAATCAATTATTTGTGTTCTTCTCATATGTCTTCCTCTGCCTTCAGGTACAAGCAGAGATTAGCCAGTGCTTTAGGACCTACAGAGTTTTTAATTTGTTCCCAAATGCTGAAAACATAAGTGAGCTTAGAGATCTTCAGAACAAAAAAATAAGACTTTCTTAATGTGATGTTTTTTACTTTCTTTCTAATCAAAAAGTTATGAATCATGGGAATGAGTTAATGTTTCTAAGATGTTTATTGTTTTTTGGGGGGAGGAGGTGCATGATGAAATGCTGACCCATAGTGCTTTCATAGGAGGAAGTACAGAAACAGGTTCCAGTAGACGATGTCAGCCTTGAGCATTTAATTTTCACCAGCAGAATATAATGAGGTGTAAAGGATTCAGTTTATCTCTGTCACTTCCCTCTAGACTTTTTTTTGTCCTTGATGACCCATGGGTTAAGTAAAACACAGCACCAACATCTTTGGCCTTTATATATGCACGGATTATAAACCAAGCTCTTACATGTGTCATCATTCCGAATAATTAAAAAACATATACATGTATGCTTTCTACATGTTAAATTTTCTATTTTTGTGAAGTATGTATATAAAATTAAAGAAAGATAAAATTAAGGTTTCTAATGTGTCATAAAAACAGGAACTTAGAGCTCACTTTGGAAAACTGGTCCGACTCCTTCATGTGATTAATTATTACAGCATGAATCAGTATTTTCCTTGACATTTATTTACCAAAGGTTACCAAAACTATCTTTTGAAACTGTGGGGACACTACTTTGATTTCACTTTTCCATTATTTATTACAACTTTTTGCGTTCCTAAATATGTATATTTTTGCTATATTTTTATTCCACTTTAAAGGAATATATAAGTCAAGCCCTAGGATGATGACTTTATATTTAAAAAGTTTGCATTAAGTAACAGAGATGTATTTGCCAAGCTAGTTCAATTTGGTGTGCACAGTTTGAAGAAAATGCAATGTATGTGTTGCCCCACTCTGAGGGAAAATGGGAACTATACATTTTATAGGTTTTGTGCAACAATTAAAAAATTTTTCTCCCCAAATCTTGCAAGTCAGGATTATGTTTTTATTAGATACAATGAGAAAAGATATTTCCTGGACTCTCACGATTGTTCTCTACTCCAGTTTGCTATGTGATAGTGAATGTGCAATTTGGCGAAATGACTCCATATTTTGCTAGAGCAAGGACATAGGCTGCATGTAGATGCCACCACTCCAGCACTCCTTCCTGGACTGAATTATGCCATGGCACGTCATACACACAAAGTGAGGATGAGTTCCTGACTTGCTCTTTCTCTGCTTCCCGACGACTGCACCTTCCAGGCACTCATTCTCACTGCCGTCCCGCAGGATCCCTCTTCCACTCCTCCATGGTAGCCACACTCACGCCTCTGAAAGGAGATTCCGTTTGTCGCTCACTACTGGGAGAACATTTCAGCACCCTGCCTTTTCCCGTAGGACAAAGTCTAAACCTGCTGGAATGGAGGACAGAGCCTTCCAAGGACTGCTTCTTGCTGTTTCTCCTGTCTCATCTACAACCCCTTTTTGCCTTATTTAAAAAAAAAATACATAATGAAACTTAGATAACTATATGGAAAACAATATGAAGTATCTATGTATTCACCATGGAGACAGAAGAGGTATTAAGATTTTCCTACATTTGCTGTAAATATATGTAATTTCCTGAAATGGCCACCTGCCATTTCTTCCTTTTTCACTTTTCCTAAAGACATTAATGTTCTTAAAGGTTGTCAGTACATATTTATACTCCTGTTATATACATACCTATGCATGTACAAAATAGACTATACAAAATTATGTAATTCAATGTTTATTATTTTTTATTTATTTATTTAATTTATTTTACTTTAAGTTCTGGGATACACGTGTAGAATGAGCAGGTTTGTTACGTAGGTATAAATGTGCTGTGGTGGTTTGCTGCACCTGTTAACCTGTCATCTAGATTTTAAGCCCTGCATGCATTAGCTATTTGTCCTAGTGCTCTCCCTCCCTCCCTCCCCTTGCCTCTGACCCTCAACAAGCCCCAGAGTTGGATGTTCTCCTTCCTGTGTCTGTGCAGGGACATGAATGAAGCTGGAAGCCATAGCTCCAAGCAAACTAACACAGGAACAGAAAACCAAACACAGCATGTTACCACTCATAAATGGGAGATGAACAATGAGAACATATGATTAGTTTGAAAATATTTTTTCTTACTTGGACTTCAGATGGAAAGAATTTGGTGAATAATATTTGAGAATTTATAGTGTACTATTGCTATCAGTTCACACAAAGCCTCTCTCTAATCTCATTTTAATATTTTAATATTTTCCCCTTTCCCATCCCTACAAGAGCCTACACTTATATGCATGTAACATGAAATAGGGTTTTAAATAGGCTAGTCAGGGAAATTTCTTTGGAAAAGAAATACTCAAGTAAAGACTTAATGAATGTGAGTATATACAGTACCCTTGACGTAACTAACTTCATCTTAGAAAAAGAGTCCATTTTATATCTCACAGTGCACTTTGCCAGCAAGAATATGAGGTTTTGCTTAATAAACAAATATGAAAAAAAGACTGCATCCAACCAGATAAGGACACCAACAAGCAGACTTTTCCACTATCAGCACTCACCAGAGGACTGTGCGACTGTAAAAGAGCAGGCTTCCAACAGCTCGAAATGATCACCTTACCTGATACCATCTTGCAGTCACTCGTGATAAGAACTTGGCATCTCCCATGGAAGGCTCTGCCACATTAACAACTCTTTCTTGCAAGACCCGGGACCATCCGTCCAGACTAGACCAGAACTCCTTTTGTCTTTTTCACTCCCCCTGGACTGATTCGTTAACCCTTTTTCCTATCTCTTTTTCCTCTTGATGTTAAATGTGACTTTGTTGTTGAACATTTAACCTATAACATTTGTATATGAAGTATATTGTTATGTATGGTTTGCATTATTGACTGACTTGTGGGGTGGCTTGAGCCTGTGAGCCCAAGGCTCTGTCTACTAAGTAAATGGGAAGCATTAAAGAGTATTGCCTCCTTGGGAACTCCATTGTAGTTCATGACTTTTGTGATTGAAATAGCATCAATAAAAGCTTGGCATTCTAACCTTGCAGGGCTCTTGACAGTGAGGAGTTTACCACATGGCTATCTGGGGGGCGTGGTGGTGTGGAAAACACCCTTGCAGAGAATAGACAGTGCAAGGGTCTTAGCTCCTAGCATCATGTTTGCTGGACTTCTTAGGCCTGTGCCTACTTAGCAAATTGTCATACAGAGAATGGACCACTGTGACGTTCAGTGGCACATTGGCACATAGGACAATCAGAGCCTCTCAGATAACATTATAATAGAGATGGGGTACAGGCGCACTGAATTCAGAGAGACATTGACTCAGGCCAAGACTCCGTGCTGACTGGGGAGCTGCAGTGGTTTTGTGGGTCTCCAGGAATTTCTGTCCCTTTAAATTTCATAAAAATAACCCACAGAAAGACCTGTTCCCTTTTCTCAGTGCATCATGGCAAATGGCAGCAGATTCCTCCAGTAAAGGTACCAGGAAGCTTCAGAACATATCTATCTATACCTGTACTGAGGGGCCTTTCTCCCAGGATCCCGGGTCTGCCTTCCTTCTCCTTCCAGGTGCTCTGAGTTTCGACTGTGTCTGCTCAGGACCAGGTAGGATGATGTGAATTTTCTGCACAGTGTCTCGAACAATGTTTCTGCCCATCACACCTCAAAACATATGTGTGTTAAGCAACAACTTGGTAGGTTGCCCAACTGTTTTACCACTACAGAACCCCTGTTTTTCAAATGTCAGATTATAAGTCCGTCCCTAGGGCTTATTGTGGCAATTGCACCACTTGGGCTTGGACTTCTACACCAGAATTTGTTACTGTCATAGACATCACAGTGTGCGCTTGGATTAATCCTCCAGCATCCCCTCCAGCATGGAGAGGGCACCACCACAGAGCATTTGTTCCTCTCCTGCTAACACTTTTCTTAATGGGGAGAAGGGAGTGCTCTCCAAGCCTTTGTAGAAACTGATAAGCGAGTTGAGAAGCGTGCACATAATCCATCCAATCCAACATCTTCCACTTCCTGAGTCCTCAGACATCTTCCTCCACAGTGCATCAGGGGAGTCCCAGCATTACACCTCATTGATCGTAAGCCACCACTGAGTCCAAACATCCATGAACCAACTCAATCCCCCAAAGGCTTAATTAATGCATTACATCCCAAATCTTAGGTAAGCATTTTATATCAATAAATTTAGCTCAAGAGTTTATCTTTCTTGGTGTAACAGCCAAGAATTGATTCCCATGTTGCTCTGCCGATGCCTACAGGTACAATTTGGGAAGTCCCAAAATCCTTAGCAGGACTTGGCTTCACACTCTCAAGTCTGGGTTCTTCTGCGACATGATTCCGTGAACCTGCAGTCAGGGAGGAATTGAGGATGATTCCTGGAGACAATTGGCATCTCTTTTCTGGCAATCACCCCAGAAACAGCTACTGAGGGAGGGAGAAACTTCTTTCCTCTGATTAAGTTCAATAACTGCCCTACCCAGTGAGGGGATCTGAAGGGTTAGGGGTTTTGAAGAGCTCAGCTTATTTGCATGTGCTCAGCGGTCTTTCTCCAGCAGCTCAAGATCCTTCTTTTGCTCCACCTGTTCCTAAACCATCACCTAAGCAGCCTGACAGGGTTGAGCAACACATCTCTGCAACCTTGCAACTCCAGTGTGAGGGAGTCCTTCACAAGCATAATAGAGCACACTTCTGCCTTCTACCACTGCCACGTTACAAGCCAGTCATTCAAAGCAGTCAATGTGTCCTCTTCCTTGCTATAGGAAGGTAGTACGGTTGCTATAGCCAGCAGCATTAGCTCTCTGCCCTTACCACGATAATTACCATTATTTCCAAAACACTCACTGCCATAGCCATTGAAATTCCTGATGCCTTGATGTCCACCAGCACTGCTTCCTATGGAAGTGCTTCTACAAATAATAAATGTCACTGTATGGCATGCTGTGAATTAGCAGTGTCTCACCCCACCCAGCAATGAGATTATCCCTATCTTCATTGATCCTGTAAGAAACTCAACTTAGAATCCCATTTTAAGGGTTTTTTTTTTTTTGAGGACTTTTATGCTGAAAAGTGCTATATCAAATTAGAAACCCTAATAAGACACAGATGGTGCAATCACATGAGAAAATCAGCAGAAGTTTAATAAAAGTACCACTTACAAAGAAATAAGGGAAACTAAAGATTAGTGTAGTACCTTGAGACTGGCAATAGTGGGTCCCCATGCATATCTTGATGGGGCATAGGGAGACAGTGATGCCAGAACAGTGAAAGAGTAGCTAAGAGAGTGCCACCCGATAGGAGCTGTGACTTTCAGCAGAGGGATAGGACCAAGTCCTAGCAACCAAGCAGAAAAACAGCAGGAGGAATAAATACCCCAAACTCACCATCTCCCTCTGACACTTGATCTCCTGTTCATGCTTCTTATTAGTGGAACCTAATTGAAAGCCATATTCAAGGAAGCCCCTTGATGCAATCTATAAACCATGGCTTGAATACCCCTTATCCAAAAGGCTTGAGACTAGAAAGTATTTCTGACTTTTAAAAAAAAAATTAGAAAATGTACACACACACACACACACACACACATATATATATATATATATATATATGATATCTTAGGGAGATGACCCAAGTCCAAACACAAAATTCACTTGTTTTATATGCACCTTATACACATAGCCTGAAGGTAATTTTATACAATATTTTAAATAATTTTCTGCATGAAACACTTTGTGTTAAGTACTTACATATGAAAGTTTGCACTTGCTGGTGCTTAAAAAGTTTCATATTTTGGAGCATTTTGAATTGTAAATTATTGAATTAGAGATACTCAACCTGTATCAGGAAATAGAGAAAAATGTAGAAAACTATTATGATCATAACACAGAAATAACCATTTCCACCGTTCAAATTTGTAAAACCAACCATCACTATACCTCCAGGTCATGCTTTTCCCTGCTAGAGCCAGGGGGGCTGGAAAGCTTGGTCCCAAGAGGTATTCCCCATAGCCCAGCACACCAGCTGTGTCATGCTGCAGCTGGATTCCTTCTTCAGGCTGGACTCTGACCCATTTCTCCTCACTGGGTGGGGCCACCCTGCAGGAACTCCAACAACTTCATAAGGGGCTCAGGGACAGAACTCTGATCTCCCTGGGCCTAAGCCTCTCGTGGGAGGAGTGGCCATAGTCTCTGCAGACCAACAGACTTAGTCTTTCCTCCTTCTAGCTCTGAGAAATCCTGGCAACCATGGGTTTTCCCCAGTGCAGCACACCCCCTCCACCAAGGGACAGCAAAGGTGCTTAGTTAAATGGGTCCTGCTTCCTGTGCCACACAATTGGATGACACCCCCCCCCAACAACAAGGGTTGTCAGACACCCTATATAGGATTGTTCCTACTGATATCAGGTCAGTGACCCTCAAGGTCAGAGATCCAAGAAGGAGCAGGCACCCATCTTTGCTGTTCTCCAGTCTCCTTGAGTGACATCTCCAGGCATGGGAGCCAACCAGATGAATAGAACCTGAAGCGAATCCCCAGAAAGTAGCAGCAGCCCTACAGAAGAGGGACCTGACTATTGAAAGAAAAACAAGCAAAGAGAAAGCAACAGCAACAACATTAAAAAAACGTCCCCACAAAAACCTCATCTAAGGGTCAGCAGCCTCAAAGATCAAAACTAGGCAGACTCAGGAAGATGGGAAAGGATCAATGAAAAAGCACTGAAAACTTCTTTTCCTCCAAATGACTGCAACACCTTTCCAGCAAGAGCCCAGAAATGGATGGAGGATGAGATGGATGAATTGACAGAAGTAGGCTTCAGAAGGCGGGTATAACAAATTTAGCTGAAAAAAGGAGCATGTTCTAACCCAATGAAAAGAAGCTAAGAACTTTGGTAAAAGAAGGTTACAGGAGCTGCTAACTAGAATAACTAGTTTAGAGAGAAATATAAATGACCCAATGAAGCTGAAAAACATAGCAAAAGAACTTCAGGAAGCATACACAAGTATCAATAGCTAACTCGATCAAGAAAAAGAAAGGATATTAGAGATTGAAGACTAGCTTGTTGAAATAATGCAGGCAGACAAGATTAGAGAAAAAAGAATGAAAAAGAACAAACGAAACCTCTGAGAAATATGGGACTGTGTAAAAAGACCAAACCTATGACTGATTAGAGTACCTGAAAGAGAGGGAGAGCATGGAACCAAGTTGGAAAACACACTCCACAATATCATCCAAGAGAACTTCCCCAACCTAGTAGGGCATGCCAAAATTCAAATTCAGGAAATGCAGAGAACCCCACTAACATACCCCATGAAAAGATCAACCCCAAGACACATAATCATCAGATACTCCAAAGTCAAAATGAAGGAAAAAATGTCAAGGGAAGCCAGAGACAAAGGCCAAGTCACGTACAATGGGAAGCCCATCAGGCTAACAGTGCATATCTCAGCAGAAATCTTACAAGGCAAAAGAGAGTGGGGGCCAGTATTCAACATTCTTGAAGAACAGAATTTTCAACCCAGAATTTCACGTATCTGCCCAAACTAAGCTTCATAAGTGAAGGAGAAAGAAAATCTTTTTCAGACAAGCACATGCTGAGGGAATTTGTCACTAGCAGGCCTGCCTTGCATGAGCTCCTGAAAGAAGCCCTAAATATGGAAAGGAAAATTGGCACCAGCCATTGTAAAAACACAACAAAATGTAAAGACAAATGACATTATGAAGAAACTGCATCAACTAGTATAGTCTGCAAAATAACCAGCTACCATCATGATGACAGGATCAAATTTACACATAACAATATTAAACTTAAATGTAAATGGGCTAAATGCCCCAATTAAAAGACACAGGCTGGCAAATTGGATAGAGTCAAGGACCATCTGTGTGCTGCATTCAAGAGACTCATCTGACATGCAAAGACATACATAGACTCAAAGTTAAGGAATAGAGAAATATTTACCAAGTAAATAGAAAGTAGAAAAAAAGCAGGAGTTGCAACCCAAGTCTCTGACATAACAGACTTTAACCTAACAAGATCAAAAAAGACAAAGAAGGGCATTACATAATGGTAAAGGCATTAATGCAACAAGAAGAGCTAACTATTTTAAATATATATGCACCCACTGAAGGAGCACCCAGATTCATAAAACAAGTTCTTAGATACCTACACAGAGAGATAGACCCTTGCAAAATAATAGCTGGAGACTTTAACACCCCACTGTCAGTATTAGACAGATTAACGAGACAGAAACTTAACAAGGTTATTCAGGACTTGAACTCAGCCCTGGATCAAGTAGACCTAATAGATATCTACAGAACTGTCCACCTGAAAACAACAGAATATACATTCTTCTCAGTGCCCCATGGTGCTTACTCTAAAATTGACCACATAATTGGAAAACACTCCTCAGCAAATGAAAAAGAGCTGAAATCATAACAAGCAATCTCTTAGACCACAGTGCAATCAAATTAGAACTCAAGATTAAGAAACTCACTCGAAACACACAGCTACATGGAAATTGAACAACCTGTTCCTAAATGACTCCTGGGTAAATAATGAAATTAAGACAGAAATCAAGAAATTCTTTGAAGCCAATGAGAACAAGGAGATGATACACTAGAATCTCTGGAATGCAGTTAAAGCATTGGTAAGAGGGAAATTTATAGCACTAAATGCCCTTATTAGAAAGCTAGAAAGATTTCAAATCAACACCCTCACATCACAATTGAGGGAAATTTATAGCACTAAATGCCCATATCAGAAAGCTAGAAAGATTGCAAATCAGCACCCTCACAAAAGAACTAGAGAAGGAAGAGCAAATAAATTCAAAAGCTAGCAGAAGACAAGAAATAACTAAGATTGGAGCAGAACTGAAGAAGACAGAGACACAAAAATCCCTTTGAAAAAATCAGTGAATCCAGGAGATGGTATTTTGAAAAACTTGATTAAATAGATAGACTTCTAGCTAGACTAATAGAGAAGAAAAGAGAGAAGATTAAAATGGACACAATAAAAAATGGTAAAGGAAGTATCACCACTGACCCCACAGAAATACAAACCACCATCAGAGAATACTCTAAACACTTCTATGCAAATAAACTAGAAAATCTAGAAGAAATGGATAAATTCCTGCACACATGCACCCTCTTGAATCCCTGACAAAACCAATAATTAGCTCTGAAATTGAGGCAGTAATAAATAGCCTACAAATCAAGAAAAAAAGAATCCCAGGACCAGACAGATTCACAGCCAAATTCTATCAGAGGTACAAAGAGGAGCTGGTACCATTCCTTCTGAAACAATTTCAAACAATTGAAAAGGAGGGACTCCTCCCTAACTCCTTTTATAAGGCCAGCATAATCCTGATACCAAAACCTGGCAGAGACACAACAAAAAAAGAAAACTTCAGGCCAATATCTCTGATGAACATTTATGTAAAAATGCTCAATAAAATACCAGAAAATTGAATACAGCAGCACATCAGAAAGCTTATCCACCATGATCAAGTCAGCTTCATCCCTGGGACACAAAGCTGGTTCAACATATGCAAATCAATAAATGTAATTCATCACATAAACAGAACCAATGACAAAAACCACGATTATCTCAATAGATGCAGAAAAAGCCTTCAATAAAATTCAACATCCTTTCATGTTAAAAACTCTCAATAAACTAGGCATTGATGGAGTGTATCTCAAAATAATAAGAGCTATTTATGACAAGCCCACAGTCAATATCATACTGAATGGGCAAAAGCTGGAAGCATTCCCTTCAAAAACCAGCACAAGACAAGGATGCCCTCTCTCACCACTCCTATTCAACATGGTATTGGAAGTTCTGGCCAGGGAAATCAGGCAAGAGAAAGAAATAAATGGTATTCAAACAAAGGGGAGGAAGTCAAATTGCGTCTGTTTGTAGATGACATGATACTATATTTAGAAAACCTCATCATCTCAGCCCAAAGTTGCCTTAAGCTGATAAGCAACTTCAGCAAGTCTCAAGATACAAAATCAATGTGAAAAAATCACAAGCACTCCTGTACACCAATAACACACAACAGATAGCCAAATCATGAATGAATTCCCATTTACAATTGCTACAAAGGGAATAAAATACCTAGGAAAACAAATTACAAGGGATATGAAGGATCTCTTCAAGGAGAACTACAAATCCCTGCTCAAATAAGTAAGAAAGGACACAAATGGAACAGTAGTCTATCCTTATGGATAGGAAGAATCAAATATCATGAAAATGGTGATACTGCCCAAAGATCTTTATAGATTCAATGCTATAACCATCAAACTACCATTGACATTCTTGACAAAATTAGAAAAAACATACTTTAAAATTCATATGGAACCAAAAAAGAGCCCATATACACAAGACAATCCTAAGCACAAAGAGTAAAACTGGAGACATCATGCTACCTGACTTCAAACTATACTGCAAGTTTACAGTAACCAAAGCAGCATGGTACTGGTACCAAAACAGACATATAGACCAATAGAACAGAATAGAGACCTCAGAAATAACACCACACATCTACAAACTTCTGATCTTTGACAAACCTGACAAAAACAAGCAATGCAGAAAGGATTCAATATTTAATAAATGGTGCTGGGAAAACTGTCTAGCCATATGCAGAAAACAGAAACTGGATCCCTTCCCTACACCCTATACAAAAATTAACTCAAGATGGTTTAAAGACCTAAATATAAAACCCAAAACTATAAAAACCCTAGAAGAAAACCTAGGAAATACCATTCAGGACATAGGCACGGGCAAATAAATTATGATGAAATTTCTAAAAGCAATTTCCACAAAAGCTAAAATTAACAAATGGTATCTAATTAAACTAAAGAGGTTCTGCACAGCAAAAGAAACTATCATCAGAGTGAACAGGCATCCTACAGAATGGGAGAACATTTTTGCAATCTATCCATCTGACAAAGGTTTAATCAGAATTTATAAGGAACTTAGACAAATTTACAATAAAAAAGAAAACCCATCAAAAAGTGGGCAAAACATGAACAGATACTTCTCAAAAGAAGGCATTTATGTGGCCAATAAAATATCGACATTACTGATCATTAGAAAAATGCAAATCAAAACCACAGTGAGATACCATCTCATGCCGGTCAGAATGGCAATTATTAAAAAGCTAAGAAACAACAGATATTGGTGAGGTTGTGGAGGAATAGGAATGTTTTCACACTCTTGGTGGGAATGTAAATTAGTTCAAACATTTTGGAAGACAATGTGGTGATTCCTCAAGTATCTAGAACAAGAAATACCATTTGACCCAGCAGTTCCATTACTAGGTATATACCCAAAGGAATATAGATCATTCTATTATAAACATACATGAACACATATGTTTATTGCAGCACTATTCACAATAGCAAAGACATGGAATCAACCCAAATGCCCATCAATGATATACTGCGTAAAGAAAAAGTGGCATATATACACCACGAAATACTATGCAGCCATAAAAAAGAATGAGATCATGTCCTTTGCAGGAACATGGATGAAACTTATGTCCATGTCCAAAATATCCCTTTGAACAGCTGAGTCATTCATTAACTTGCTGGCTTGCTTTTGGGCTACAGATTCTCTCTTTTTCTGGCACCTAGAGATGACATTTTATTTCTTCTAGGTCAGTTATACATTTTTGCCTATTTTTTATAATATACTGAATAAGTATATCTATTTGTTGTGGAATGCAATGTATGTTAGATAAGTTTTGAATGAGAATTTAGGTGTTGAATTTTATCAATTGTCTTTTGGGCATCTATATGAATGGTTGATTTCTTCTTACTCTATTAACCAAGAAATGTACAAAAATAAAAGTGTTGATAATAAAACATAAAAAGAGAATTGAGAGAGTTGAGCAGGACTACAATTTTTATTAATCAAACAAGTCTTCACTGAGAAGGTGACATGTAACTCAATGATGGAAGAAAGAATGCAAACAGGCATGAAATCCTTGAAGCAGGAGCTTGCTTGGTAAGTTAAAGGAAGGGCAAAAACCAGCCAGGTTGAAACCAAATGACCATGAAAGAGTAATAGAAAGTGAGGTCACAGAGGTAGGAGATAGAGAACACGGGTTTTGTCTTTCCAAAATGGATGTACATCCAGAACCTCAGAATGTGACCTTCCTTGGAATTATACAATATTTGTCCTTTTGCATCTGGTTTATTTCACTTAACATACCATCATTAAGCTTCATCCATGTTGCAGCAGATGTCAGAATTTAATTTCTTTTTAATTGTTGAACAGACAATTTTTTAGGTTCCTAGCAAAACTGAAAAAAAGGCACTGAGATTTTCCATCTACTCCCAGCCTCTAGACATGCACAGCCTCCCCTACTATCAATATTCCATACTAGGGTGGTGCATTTGTTACAACTGATGGACCTACATTGACCCATAATAATCACACAATGTCTATTGTTACATTAGCATTCACTCTTAGTATTATACATTTTATAGTTTTGGATAATTGTATAATAACACGTATGCATCATTATATTATCATACAGGATAGTCTCACTCCCCTAAAATCCTCTGTGCTCCAATTGTTAATCTCTCTCTCCCCATTTCACTATTTTTTAAGGATGAATAATATTCCATTGTATGCATATACCACATTTTATTTATCCATTCATTATTTAATGGGCATTTGAGCTCTTTCCACTTCTTGGCTTTTATGACTAATGCTGCTATGAACATTTGTATGTAAGTTTTGTGTGGTCCTATGTTTTAATCTCTCTTGGGTATATATTGGAGAAGAACTGCTGGGTCTAATCTTAATTGGATGATAAAACCACCAGACTCTTTCCAAAGTGACTGTCATTTTACATTCACACAAACAATATATGAGGTTCCCATTTTTTCACATCCTCATCAATACTTGTGTGTCTTTTAAAAATTTAGGTGCTCTAGTGGTTGTGAAGTGGGTTTTTTTGTGATTGCATTTCCCTGAGGACTAATGATGATAAACATCTTTTTATGTGTCTCTGGCAATTTGCACACCTTTTTGGGAGAAAGTCTATTCAAATCCTATGCTCAATTTTAAACTGAAAATTTTATCTGTTTGTTGTTGACTTGTAAGAGCTCTTTATGCTTGCTCTGATTGTTTTAGATCTCAAGATTAATAATTTTATTTTCTCCAGGGTTAATTCTGCTCATGTTTTAATATTTTATTTTTCTCCTGTACTTTGTTCTTTTTATATGTCAATTCTTATTTACGTCATCTTGTTGTCTTATATTTACACCAGAAAGTTCATTTTTCCTTTAATTTCTATGAGCAACAATTGTGTAGATTAAAATACACTCTGGGGAATACAGGTAGCATCTGTCAAAAATGTTTGTCTTTGCTTAACATGTTCAAATATTTTTGGTAGATCCCTAATGTTCTTCCTCAACCCGGTTCAAATTGTACTATTGACAGTCAACATTTTCTGGAGTTTGAGGCATGAACTTAGCTCTTATCTCAATCTTAGTGTGTATGAATTATCTTCTCTTTTTTTGTTTACTTTATTTCTTTTCATTGGATTTGCAGGTATGTAGGGGTCAGGAGTGGAGACACAAATTCTGCTTTTTCACCAAATTTGCTAGTACTTATGAATGAACAGCAGCTGCAATAGCATACTATTATCTGGAGAGCATTTTGGATTAGGTCAACAGTAAAATAAAGTTGATACCTTCAACCTTTGTTAGTGCCTGGGTTCTTTCCTATAATCAAGCAGGTCTTCCAGATTCCCATCTGCCTTCACAGCCATGCAATAGTAAACCAAGGCCAGCCAGATAATGTGCCTTTTGCTCACTCCAGATCATGCTCTCTTAATAGCTGAACTCAAATCTGCCATTAATTCTAAACCTCAAAATAAATTATAGCTGCCCAACACATTTACATAACAGCTGTATTCTAAAAAATGCTAGCTTCATCACCTCTGGGGAAGTGCTGGTTTTTCCCTTTGAAAACTCTGCATTTATAGGAGGTCAAGGGTTAACCCGATGCCAGAGAGTCAGCGCTGAGAGTGGGAGGAAAGAAACTAGGTTCTTTAATTCTCAGCCCAAGTCTCTAACCGCTAAACCACACTACCATTCCCTCTAATTACCCTTTAGGTAATAAGTGTAAAAATATATTTTTGAGGTGATGAGATAAAATTAAAAGTTAGGGGATTGGGTAGTCTTCACCTCCATCTTAGTCACTAAAACAAAAATCCACAATGAATAAATGGGACCAAAGAGTTTCTTAGCAAAATAGAAAGTTAATGGAGATTCTAAATAAATTCACACCGCAAAACCAAAGAGGCATTTAGAAATTTCCCTAATACCCTGAAAGTGGGACATTTTCTAGTACTTACTGGAAAACTTACTGGAAATGATAAAATTAAGAGGATATAATTTTTTTTTCATACACTGAAAACTTTCCTTCCAGAAATTCTTGGCAATTTTATCTTCAGGAAGTATAGCTATGCTATTTGGTTTAGTTATTTTGAAATGAAAACTCATTTAACAAATTATGAAGATTTTGTTTCTATTTCTCTTCAATGATCTTAGTAATGACTATCAAGATTACATGCTAAAATATCTAGAAGTTTTTCTCAAATGAGGAAAATGGACATTCTGCAACATGATAGTCATTAACAATCTAACAGCAGCCTCAGTAGCTTTGTCTTGTAGAAACTTCTACCATTGTTATCTTGATACAAAGAACCTCACTGCCAACATCAGACTTTGAGTTCTAATACCATCACTTCACCATTAATATAACTTATCCAGTAGATTGAGCTGTATTAAAACCTCAGCATCAATATTTTTAAGTGGAATTATGAATTCCTGTTATATTTCTGTTACAAATATTATATAAGAATAAAACACTAAGACATTTTGGAAAATGTAAAACTTTGAAAGTTCTAAGCTAATTGATCTCTTAAATTTGAAGTAAAATATCTTAAAGGAAGATTGTTTAAAGAGTCCTGCAGAATCTTTTGTTGCTTTCTTCTGAAGTCAAAGCACACTAAATTTGGTTAATTGACATGCTTCTTTATCCCACTAGAGGGTGACCTGTCCACCTCCAAATTAGAAATTAAAATACACAGGATGTGGAAAACCATTTTGATCATAAAGCAGATATGCTGTATTTCATCTTATGTGATTCTATTACTTGCTGACCTTATTAGATTTTCTAATGTTCTTTTCTTTTTCATTCCTAGGTTTTGTTTGGCAATCACAGTTATCGATTAAATTTATGTGTACACTGCACATACAGTTATAAAAAGTAGGTCTATGGAAATTTAACGATGTATATTTTAACTTTAACCTAGTTCTTGATTACAAATAAATATGGTGTGAGACCAGTGTAATTAATGGGCGGAGACATGTTGTTATCATTAGCAAAGCATAATGCTAGTTTTCAAAAATACAAATAATAATTTATGAATTTGTGGGTAAATGGATATTGTTCTGAATTACATAGCGACTATAGAATTTTAATGGTTTTAGAATTGTAGTTTTATTATTTTAAAGATGAATCAGTTAAGTTCCTGCAAAGATGAAGTAAGGGAGACTGGATTTTTACACCCCCTTCTCAACACACACACACACACACACACACACACACACAACTTAAGTATTAAATTGGGGGAAAAAAGGAGAAACAAACAAGGAAAACCCATAATTGCATTAGCTAAATTCCAGGAAGTAATTTCCTCACTGTATGCATGAGAGAAAAACCCACACAAACCCTGTTATTATTTCTGAGTTGTGGAGACGGAATTGGGAGTTTAGGGGGAACATGACACCTGTGATTTGCAGAGAAGGACACCATGAAGTAAAGAGCTGCACACAGAGATATTCAGAGAGTTGCAGAGGCTTTGGCTGAGTACTTATCTGTGTATGCAGGACAGGAAACAACTTGAGATCAAAGAAAGAACAATTAGGGGAAAAGAGGTAGAAATATTCCCAGTATTATCCAAAGTTGGAAGTAGTTTATGTTTCCACCGATGTGGTAAGATGTTATAATATATAGGACAGTGAGTAGACTTCTCAGAAGATTAGTGTCCTAGCAATGGGGTTAATTAAATTGTAAGCTAAAAGCTGCTTGATCCTGATTTAAAAAGCATGAAAGCAAGTCTTAAAGTAATCTGATTTCAAGTAATTTAATTACATGCCAGGAAAAATGTTCAACACTATTTAAAGAAATACAACAAAATCCAGCCACCAACAATGTAGCATTCACTATATTTTTATTCATTTAAAAGCTACTAAGCAAGTGTAAAAGCTGGAAAATATGACTGATAATCAGGAGAAAAATTAATCATTAGAAACATGCCCAGAAATGACAAAGAAGGGAGGCAGCATATGAGAATATTAAAACCACTTTTATTACTACATTCTGAGTCTCTGAATTAGAGAAATTGAGATGGAGGAGGCAAAGATGGAGGAAAAGAAGAGCATGATGGGAAGATAAATGAAAGACATAAAAAGACATGTAGTATCTAGAGATAAAAATACAGTATTAGAAATAAAAATATACACAATTGGGTTATGATCAGTTTGATGTTTGATAGCAAAAGTAAAGACCAGTAACCTTGATAATATAGAAATAAAAAACACTAATATGGAGCATGGAAAGAATCAAGACTGCAAAAGAATAAACAGAGCATCAGGAAACGGTGGTACAATATCAAGAAGCCTAAGGTATGTGTAAGCGGAGTCCCTGAAATATGAGGTTGTGAACAAAATATATGACAACTCATTGAAATTTTTCAAAATCTGAAATGTAAATCTAAAATACATCGACCACACTTTAAAATTTATTGTAAGGACAATTTATGGTATAAAGCAAATATAGTAACAATATGTCGTGTGATTTATAGCATACACAGAAGTAAACTGTGGGGCTAAATAATTTAAAGACGAGAACATAGAAATAGAAGAACACCATTGTAGGGCTCCTACCCTATGTGTAAAGTGTTATAATATTATTTGAACATAGGCAGTTACAAGTTTAAGAAAAAGAAATTGCAAATTTAAGAATAACCACTGCAAAATAAAACAAAAAGAGACAACTTATATGCTATTAGTACTGATAAGGCAATAATAAGTTTTAAAATGATCAGTCTAAAATAAAGTGAGGAAAAAAGAACAAAAAGCAAGATGGTAGATTGAAACAAAATCAGATCAATAATTCCATATACTCTAAATGGTCTAAACACAAGTAAAAAGCAAATTACCATACTTGATAAAAATAGAAAGATCAGCTAGGACCATCTATAAGAAACCCATTAAAAATAAAACCACACGTAGGGTAAAAGCTTAAAAAGTTGAGAAAACCTATGCCATACAAACACTAACCAAACGGAAGGTGAAGTAGCTAAATTGATCAGAGAGAGTAGATTTTAGAACTAGATACATTACAATGAATAAAGACAATTATTTCTTAATGATAAAGGAGTCAACTCATCAAGAAGACATAATATACCTAAATACACATGGATGTAATTATAGGGTTTCAAAATACATAAGCAAAACTGAAAGAGCTGAAAAGAGAAATAGACAAAGCCAGAATTATATTTTCCTTTTGCCTAATTAAAGCAATTCTACAGAAAATTAGTAAGGAGAAAGAAGACTTGAATAATACCATCAACCAATGTAAACTGGTTAATATTTATAGAATGCTGCTTCCGGCAACAGTAAAGTATACATTATGTAAAAATATACAGGAAACATTCACCAAATAGACCATATCTGGGGCCGTAAAATTAGTTTCACTGCATATAAGAGAATTTAAATCACATAAAATGCATTATCAGATTACAACAGAATTAAGGTAGAGACAAATAACAGAAAAATACCTGGAAAACTTTCAAATGTTTGGAAAGTAAGCAATAGATTTCTAAATAATCATGATTCAAAAGAAAATTGAAAAGGAATTACACATATTTTAGCTTAATGAAAATTAAAATGCAACATGTACGAATATGTGCTATATATCTAACAGTGCTTTGGGGGAAATTCTAGTATGAAATTATGATAACAGATTAAAGTCTCGAAATGTGAATTAACATTCCACCTCAAAAAGTTAGATCAAGATGAGTAAATTAAATCTGAATTTGTCAAAACAAAGTAAATAATAAAAAAGAAAATTAAAATACTGGAAACATAAATGGCATCAAATGCTGGTTTTTTGAAAATATTAAAAAGTTGATAATCATATTTTTAGACTAATCGGAAAAACACAAATGTCAAGAATAAAATAAAGCCTCATGACATACAGCATATAATATAAAAATATTATAAATAACTTCCTGGAAAAAATACAATATCTTAGATTAAACAATTTCTTTGAAAAATGCCGAGTGCTGGGATTCAATAAAGAAGAAAGAGATAACATAAATCAATCCTTATTTATTGAAGGTGTTGCATATAGCACTTACAAAATTTCACAAAGAATATCTAGGCCCAGATGGTTTCCTAAGCAATTCTATAAAATATTTAAGAAGAAATTATACTCTTTTTACAAACACCTTTTCCAGAAAACTGAAGTAGAGGGAATTGATTGCAAGTAATTTTAGAAGACCAGCATTATCCTGATATCAAAACTAGACTAAAACATTAGTTAAAACTACAAATCAGTATTTCCCAAAAAAGCAGACACATAAATGATTAGCAAAATTTTAGCTGATCAAATCTGGCAGTGATTAAAATTAATACAGCATATTCAATTGGGATTTATCCCAGAAATAAAAGATTGGTGTAACATTCCAAAATCTATTAAGTGAATTTACCATATTAACAAGAAATATTTTCCTTTTAGTTTTAGTTGACACATAATAATTGTACATATTTATGGGCTACAGAGTGATATTTTGATACATGCTACAACATATAATGATCAAATCAGAGTAATTAATGTATTATCACCCTAAACATTTGATATTTCTTTGTGTTGCAAATATTTAAAATCCTCTCTTCTAACTTTTGAAAACATACAATAAATTATAGTTGTTCATATCCAGTCTGCAGTGCTGAGAACACCAGAACTCATTCCTCTTGTCCACCTGTAATTTTATAGCCATTAACAAACATTACTCCATCTTCCTGTCCCCTTTACCATTCTTAGCCTCCAATATCTACAATTCTACTCTCTACTTCCATGAGCTCAAAATTATTTTTTAGCCCACACATATGAGTAAGAACATGTGGTATTCATTTTTCTGTGCCTGACTTTTTTGTTTAACATAATGTCCTTCAGGCTGATTGATATTACTAGGAAAGTTAGGATTTCATTCTTTTTTATGGCTGAATAGTGTTCTACTGTGTATGTATAATCACATTTTCCTTATTCATTTATCTGTGATAGACATGTAGGTAGATTCCATATATGAGCTATTGTGAATAACACTGCAATAGACATTGGAGTGCAGGTATCCCTTTGATATAATTATTTCCTTTCCTTTGGATAAATACCCAGTAGTTGAGTTGCTGGATCATATGGTAGTTCTATTTTTAGTTTTTTTTCAAAAACTTCCATACTTTTTTCCATAATAGCTATACTAATTTACATTTCCACCCACAATTATAAAGATTGGTTTAACATTCAAACATCTATCAAATTAATTTACCATATTAGTGAACCAAAATTAAAAGGAATAATAATCTCAACAAGTGCATAAAATACATAAAAATTAACACACATCTGTGATACTAACCACTAGCAAACTAGGAATAGAAGAAGTCTTTCATCTGATAAAAAGCACCTATGCAACTTACAGTATACCCCTATGCAATGATGAAAGTCAGAATGCTTCCTCTCCACCACCCCCAAGATCCAGAACAAATCAAGAATATTCACATTCATCACTTTAATTCAGAAGGAAGTATTACTTATTAAACTAAGAAAGCAAATTTTAAATAAATGTTTATTTAAAAGGAATAAGTAAAACTTGTTTATTCACCAATGACATGATCATCTATGTGGAAAATCCTAAGAAATCTACAAAATTGCTACACAAGAACAAGCACATTGGTTTAGCAAGTTACAATTGCAATGCCAATATGCAAAAATGAATTGTGTTTTTATGTAATTACAACAAATTATCAGAATTTGGTATTTGAATAGACACTTAACTAAAGAAAAGACTCAAATGGAAAAAAATCACATGAAACGATGCTCAATATAATCAGTCATTAGGAAAACAAATCAACCGTAATGGGTACATACTCACTAAAAAGGCTAAAATGCACTTTGGGAGGCCGAGGGGGGTGGATCGCGAGGTCAAGAGATCAAAACCATCCTGGTCAACATGGCGAAACCCCGTCTCTACTAAAACTACAAAAAATTAGCTGGGCATGGTGGCGCGTGCCTGTAATCCCAGCTACTCAGGAGGTTGAGACAGGGGAATTGCCTGAACCCAGAAGGCGGAGGTTGCGGTGAGCCGAGATCGTGCCATTGCACTCCAGCCTGGGTAACAAGAGCGAAACTCCGGCTCAAAAAAAAAAAAAAAAAAAAAAAAGGCTAAAATACGAATGATGATATCAAGTGTTATTAAGGAGGATGTCGAGCAACTGGCACTCATACTTTGCTGGTAGTAATGTTGTTTCTTATATAAATTTTATTTACCAAGTGACCCAACAATTCCACTAGGTATATATCAAATATTAATGAAAATATAACTTTATATATTATAACTTTGTAAATATAACTTTGTATCTTGTATGAGAGTCATTAAACAGCTTCAATCATAATTTCCAAAAACCCAGAAAGAAACCAATGTCCACCAACTAGTAAATAGATATAGTGTGATATACAGACACATCCATACAATGGAATGCATGTCGACATTAATATGCATGTATGTTCCTTAAGCGACATGAATGAATTTTAAAAGCACTATGTTAACTGAAAGAAGGAAGGCACAAAAGCATGAATTATATTATTCTTTTTATATAAAGCTCCAGAAAATGCAAAACTATTATTTCAGAAGATGACCAGTGGTTGCCAGAGACCAGGGCTGAGGGAGAGAAATGCCTGCAAATGGAACCAAATAATGTTTTGAAGTGATGAGAGTTTTTTATATTTACGCATGGTTATGGTTAAATGAATGAGTTTTATTTTATGCAAATTATACTTTACTAAAGCTGATTTTAAAATATGGAATCAGGTACAAGCCCCAAAGACATATTTGAATGAAAATGTAAACAACATTTATAAATAGAATAACTCTTTGTATAGTTAGCTGATGCTTCTGACATTACTATGTTTATTTTTTCTTTTAGTCTGGTGAAAATATTAAATTTTAGCATAATCACAGTATTATTATTTCA
Organism: Sapajus apella; assembly: GCF_009761245.1. Taxonomy (NCBI): domain Eukaryota; kingdom Metazoa; phylum Chordata; class Mammalia; order Primates; family Cebidae; genus Sapajus; species Sapajus apella. The sequence continues at coordinate 3,221,448 of NW_022437054.1, forward strand.
CTCTGTGTTAAATTAAAAATATGCATTTTATTCTGTTAAAATGCACTGGGACTCATTCAATACCTGATTCTTCTGTCAGTCAAAAATTTCACATCTTGATTTTAATGATAGTATTATCTTATATTCCAGTAATACCACACTCATTTTCAGTTCATGAATACTTCTTTCATTTTTGTTGTTTTTTTTTTCCACATTGTTTGTGTAAAATATTAAAATCAAAAGTTTAGAAGTTACAATTTACCATAAACATATTCAACTTGATTAATCTTATTCTTTCATATTAACATCATGACTTGATTTTAGCATCTATTTAGCCCTAGTCCATAAACTTATTAAAATGCTTAGGAGAAAAAATGTTACTGAAACAATGCCTGAAAGTGGAGTTATCTGGAATTTGTCAGGCCAAAGTGAAGCTGTTCTCAGCTAAAGCAATCATGAGGTACTGAGGAGTAACAGCTGGGGTGGCAGGCAAGACACAGGTCACTCCCACCTCCCTTGTGCTACATAGACTTCCTTCAGAGATATGCTGTTAACATTTTATGTTTTTGTGTTACCAGTACATAGAAGTACATTTAATTGTAGATATTTATCTTGTATTCCCTTCCCTCCACCTTGCTGAGTGGTTTTTTGGTAATAATAAATCTATGTTGTTTTAGTCTTTGAAATCCATCAAAGACTTGTGTTTTGCATGTATTGTGCTGAATATATTCACCTGCTTATATAGTCACGTGATTTATTTTGAAATATTAGGACAACTACCCAATCATATCATATATAATCAACATTACAGTGACATAGCATCACGTTTTAGTAACTGCTGTACTGGTTTTGCTAACATTTTATTAAGGATATTTCATATATGTTCATGAGTGATTTTGGTCTGTACTATTCTCTTGTAAGTTCCCTTGATTTTACTTTCTAAGTAATGATGAGCTCATAAAATGACCTTTGAAATGTATTCCATTCTTCTCATATTCTGAAAGAGTTTATAAGGGTTTAAAAACATTTCTTGTTTATATTTTTTGGTAGAAATTTCAATTGAAGCTACTTGGGTCTGGAATTTCTTTATGTATGGCTTTTATTAATGAATTCAACCTCATTGATGGGCATAAGCCTATTTAGATTTCTATTTCTCCTTTTGTCAGTTTAAGTAATTTGTATCTTTCAAGGAATTTACTCATTTAAGTTATCAAATTTATTGGCATAAAATCTATAAGATATTGATAATTTGTTTTATGTCTCTTGTTTTCTTGATCAATTTTATTGATTTAATTGACCTTTTAAAGAAACAGCTTTTGGCTCCATAAAGCTTCTCTGTTGTATTGATTTCTCTCTATATATTTATTATTCAATTTATTTGGGTTCATATTTCTATGCTTATTCTAGCTTCTTAAGGTAAAAGCTTCAAGCTTTAATATTAGATCTTTCCCACTAAACCTATAATTAGCGGAATCTCAGGAATTTTTGTTATGTTTTGCTTTTACCTTATTTTATTTCTAAATATTTTCTACTTTCCTTTAAGAAATGTGTGAAAATAGAGTTTCAAACTTTACTATAAGGCTACAGTAACCAAAACAGCATGGTACTGGTACTAAAATAAATATATAAACTAAACAATCAGAACAGAGGCCTTATAGATAATACCACACACCTACAGCCATCTGATCTTTGACAAACATGACAAAAACAAGCAATGGGGAAAGAATTGCCAATTTAATCAATGATGTTGGAGATACTGGCTAGCCATTTGCAGAAAACTGAAACTGGACCTCTTCTTTATACCTTATACAGAAATTAACTCAAGATGGATTGAAGATTTAAATGTAAGACCAAAAACCATATAAACCCTAAAAGAAAACTTAGGCAATACCATTCTAAAACACCAAAAGCAATGGCAACAAAAGTCAAAATTGATAAATGGGACCTAATTAAACTAAAAAGCTTCTGCACAGCAAAAGAAACTATCATCAGAGTGAACAGGCAACCTATAGAATGGCAGTAAATTTTTGCAATCTATCTATCTGACAAACGGCTAATATCCAGAATCTACAAAGAACTTAAACACATTTACAAGAAAAAAACAACCCCATCAAAAAGTGTGTGAAGGATATGAACAGACACTTCTCAAAAGAAGACATTTTGTGGCCAAGAAACATATGGAACAAAGCTGATCATCACTGGTCATTAGAGAAATGTGAATCAAAACCACAATGAGATACCATATCCCGCCAGTTAGAATGGCAATGATGAAAAAGGCAGGAAACAACAGATGCCAGAGAGGATGTGGAGAAACCGAAATGCTTTTACATTGTTGGTGGGAGTGTAAATTAGTTCAACCATTGTGGAAAACAGTGTGGTGATTCCTCAGGAATCTAGAACCAGACATACCATTTGACCCAGCAATCCCATTACTGGGTATATACCCAAAGGATTACGTATCATTTTACTATAAAGACACATGAGACACATGCACACATATGCTTATTACAGCACTATTCACAATAGCAAAGACTTGGAACCAAACCAAATGCCCATCAGTAATAGACTGGATAAAGAAAATGTGGCACAAATACATGGAATACTATGCAGCCATAAAAAAGGATGAGTTCATGTCCTTTGCAGACACATGGATGCAGCTGGAAACCATCATTTTCAGCAAACTAACACAGGAACAGAAAACCAAACACCACATGCTCTCACTCATAAGTGGAAGTTGAACAATAAGAACATATGGACACAGGGAGGGGAACATCACACACCAGGGCCTGTTTTGGGGTGCAGGGCTAGGGGAGGGATAGCATTAGGAGAAATATGTAATGTAGATTATGGGTTGGTGGGTACAGTAAACCACCATGGCACATGTATACCTTGCACGTTCTGCACATGTATCCCAGAACTTAAAGTATATACACACATACATACACAGAGAGAGAAAGAGAGAGGGAAAGAGAGAGGGAAATGTGTGAAAATTTACACATATTTTGTCTATACATATTTTATGTTCTATCAGTTTTTGTTTCAGGTGATTTGAAACTGTTATCTCCTTTTACATTTGTTTTCTTCACAAATTGACACTTTCACACCTAAAAAGTGTCAATTTTATTTCTGATAATATCTGCTGTTCTAAAACTAACTTTTATGATGTTTATATAACCACCTTGGTTTTCTTTTGATTGGTGTTTGTATGATTTATCTTTTGACATTATCTGACCCATAATCAGTCTGGGTTTGTATATTTAAAATGTGTTTTCTTAAAATTTTTATAGACAGCATATGGTTAGAGCCTGCTTTTTTATTCATTCTGATAATCGCTGCTTTTTAATTATAGTGTTTGGCCATTTACATTTAATGTGTTTTTCAATATGGTTGGATTTAATTTTATCATCTTGCTATTTGTTTTCTACTAGTTCTATAGTACTTTATTCTTTTTTCTCATTTTTCTTTAGCTTTTTCCTTGAATTTTTTTTGCCATCCATCTTATCTTATTAACTTCTTAGATCTTCATATGGTTTTCAGTGATTTCATCCTCCAAATGTAATTTTGGCTTGCCACATTCCACCTTCATATAATTTTACACCACATCACATGTAACTAACTTTTACATATTACATATTGCATACAGTCTGTATGATATTGTCCTTGCTCTAAAGAATTCCATTCAAAGATATTTTCCAAATTTAAAAAAGATTTTATATTATTCCACCTAATTACAATTTCAATTTCTCTTTATTCTTTGAGTAGATACATATTTGTGTTGTGTTTAAATCTGAAATCACTGTAAGAAATTTAGCTTATTTGTCCTGAGATATATATAAGCACATATATAAGGGTATTTCCTTCTGTATTTATTGTAAAAGTGCATGTTAAATATGTGAATTTTCCCCTAAAATGATAATAAGCAACTAGTTACAATTAGGTACAGTTTCAAGTTAACCAATTATTAATATATAGAAAAGAGTGTCAACCCAGATGTGTTACATAGTGAGTTGGATACCTTAAAACTTTGCTTCAAAAGATAATATCTAGTCTCTTTTATCTGCTTTGCATGGCTCTGACAGCAAAAGTCTTCAGCATTAAGGAATCCACTATTGTAATAAATGTGCAGAATCAAAATAATGCCCACTGAAAAATTATGGCTGTGGATGATAATAACACTATTGTGAATTTCACCATGACTTTAGTATAATTGCAACCAGGATACTTGTTTTTATAATACATTTGAACCCTATAAATATTTTAAAAGATATTTTTGTTTATTTCACAGAAAGTGTGTCACCATTTAGCATTGATCAAAATAATGAGGCACAGCCAGAGATGTTACAAAATGTAGACCCACCCTATTTTTTTTCCCTGTTACTTAAGGTGAGGACAAAGTGTGAGAGCTGGTAGTGGTCAGCCTTATGCTTAACTGTTAAACTGGTAGAGCTGTCCTTCACAATTTATTCAAACATCTGGCTACCACAGTTAAATAGGTTAGGGAAGAGCATATGGTTCTCATTTAGAACACTGCAAATATCAACCTGATGGAGACTGAAATGTTAAGAAAGACCAATACTGTTTTGATTATAATCTCAGACAGGAGGAAAAAAAAAACCCTACATGCTAAGCTAAGAATCCAGTATCTTATTATAAAAATTTATATTCTATGTTGTGTTGTTATTTTGATGTTTACATTTAAGAATGTCCATTAATACAGGAGGATAACAGTTGACTTTCATGTGTTTTTTGAATAAAATTAAAGCCAACAAATAAAAAAGAATATATAGAAGAAAATGATAAACTTTAGGAGCTTTTGATTTTCATAACAATGTTTATTTGGAATTTCAAAGTTACATTTTTATCTATTAATCCCATTGATTAGGAATACATGTGTATATATTTTCCAATTAGATTGTCATTAAATAGCAGGCTTCTATCTCTGTAAAACAGATGAAAGGCTGTTAGGTCAATCCAGCTGCTTAAAATGTGTGTTGTATTTGAACATTTGCCAAAAAAAATCTGTGGCTACATGAGCCAGCTGGCATGGGTTGAAGGGTGGGAATCTCTCAGCTGATTATGACCATGGCTGAGGACATTTTTATAAATTCTACTTTCAAAATGACATACAGTGACAAACTCTACCTTGGCTGCCCTACAACTTTGCCAGGCAATGATAACTTCAGAAATTGTTTACCTTTTAAAATATTCCTTTCCATTCATATTACTTGAACCCCTAAACAAGTCATTTGCTTATATTAAAAAAAGTAAGAGAAAAAATTTTAAGTGTATTAAAGTTAAGGAGCCTGGGATTTCATTTTGTATATTTTGTCATACTTATGTAAAAAAAGGAGGAAAATTAACTTTAAAATAAGTAACTCAATAAGGATATTTATGTCAAAAAAATCAATATCTCATTGTGTAATCTTATGCTGTTATTTCTCAGAGACCATAGCTAGGCAGAGTTACTTAATTTTTAAAAATTGTTCTCATTATTTGAGTTATTATATATAACATTATAATAAAAACCCACGTTTTTAACCATCAGGAAAACTCTAAATGATTCTATACATTGGCTCATCTACACATGTATTTTTTTGTGCGTGTGTGTGTGTGTGTGTGTGTGTGTGTGTGTGTGTGTCTGTGTCTACCAGGTGTGAGGCCCACCACACTAACAAGTCCCCAGATACACTCTTCCTTTGATTTTTTTTTTTTTTTCCCAGCTGGTACTTGCTACAGCAACACGTCTCACTGGCCATTTGAGTTATCTGAGAAGCTGTCAAAAGGCTGAGAAGATTTGGGAAGATTTCAAAAACCTGACTGAGCCTGCTTTCTCAAGAATAATACTTTATGACACTTTTATTCTCAATCCCAAACCTCAGATGTTTGATTTTTTTTTTCACTGCTGAAATAGTGGCAACAAGAAGGCTAGGTGGAGTTAGAATTCTTTAAAAACATAAAAATCACAGAACGTTTCAGCTTTCACTGAATTGGAGACATTTATATTTTCAAATTATAAGGTGATAGATGGAGTCTGGTTTCACTATAAACAGAATATAAAAGAGAAATCTCAATTAATGACACGTGGTTTCTAGTAGTTCACTTATAGGAATATTTAACTTTATTCATATTTGTTTTTATGTATTTACATTTTAATAGTAATGTAATTACATGTTTTAAAATTCAGAAGGTATAAAATGCATAAAGGAAAAAGTCATTATCCAGCCCTGTCTCATGTTGCCCTTGGGAACACTACTTTCTGCACCCACACAGCTAAACCTTGTTAAAAGTTACTTGGGTGTATTCCATGGCATTGCCAGGTTTAACAAATAAAAACATGGGACTCCTGATTACATTTAATTTCCAGATATATAATTAATGCTTTTTCAGTATAAGTATTTCCCAAATATTACAAGAGACATACATATACTTAAAAATTATTGTTTGGTATCAAAATTTACGCTTCCTATATTTTGTCTGGCAACCCTAATCCTTCCTGAGGATCTTATGCAAATGAAGAAAATATACAGTCTTTTGTTATCCTCTGCCCCTTTCTTTTATAAAAATGATAGGATTCTTTATGCACTATTCTGCACCTGTTTTTAGCTAACCATACTTTAGGGGATTATTGCATATTATAAAAGATATTTCTGTTTTTTACTGTAATGTATTTCATTAAGCCCTCTTGATGTATTCACAGGTTAGGTCCCATATTTTGCTCTAGTAAACAATGTCATAATGAAGAATCTGTCATGGATTCCCAGAAATGGCATTATGATGTCAAAGGGAATAGGTATATATAATTTTAGTAGATGTTGCATACTGTCCTTTATAATAGCTATAGCAATTATAATCCAATCAGCCAAGGGTCAGAGTGCTTATTTTGAGCACAGCTTACTAACACTGTGTTACCAAGTCTTTGGATTTTTTTAATCAACCTGAGAGATAAAAAAATGTGTTAGGTTAATTCATTTGTATTTTGCATTTATCTTTCAGTGAGTAAAAGCTGAGAATTATTTTTATATGTTTATAAACTGTTTATATTTTTTTCTTTAATTTTCTAGTCATATCCATTGCCATGGTTCTGCTGTGATCAGTCTGTTCCTTCTTAAGTTCTCTGAGCAATTTGTATAATAAGAATGTTGGCTCTTTGTAATGTGAGTGGCCAATAGCTTCCCTAGTTTGTCATCTCTCTTTTCACTTCACTTACAAATTTTTTAATGAAGTTGGTTTTATCATTCTCTTAGCTTATGGATTCTGAGTTTTGAACCAAAGTGAGAAAAACCTTCCCACTGAAAGACTGTAAAGGAATTAACTTTTCTTTGGATTTTTGTAACTTGGTAGTTTGAATTTTTTGTTTTATGTTTAAATCCTTGGTCATCTTGGTGTTTTCTGTTGTCTGTGAATGCAGCTTTACCATTTTTTGGGTATCTTCCCTGTCACTCTTACACCATTTATTTGAATGTCTGTTATTGTTTGTGCTGATTCAAGGTCCTGCCTTTATTGTACATTAAATTCCCTTATGTATTTATATATATTTTAAAACACTAAACTGTTCCCTTAGCATTTACTTGCCTATAACACAACAGTATCTTACTGAATTTATTATGAAGACTTTGTAGCCTAAAATAATTAGAAAAAGAATCTCACTTTTATAACTTTTTGTTTTTAGATTTTTCCTGGTTATTTGTGTTTGGTCACTTTATGCATTTTGGAATTAGCCTGTTGAATTATAGAAACAATACTAGTGGTACTTTTGGGAACACTGCATTAAACTTACAAATTTGTTTAGAGAGAACCGACATACTTAGGAAGAGATTTCCTGTTCAGAACCATGATGTAGCTTTCCATTCATTCAGAGTATATTCTGAGTTGTCTTATTAATTACACAAAATTTTAATTGATTCTATTGGGTTATTTAGCTATACCTCTTAGCTTTAATTCTTTCTTTCTTTTCTTTCCTCCCTTTCTTCCTTTCTTTTCTTGAGACAGGATCTCCCTCTGTCACCCAAGTGAGAGTGCAGTGGAGCCATCAAAGCTCGTTGCAGCTTTGAACTTCCGAGTTCAAGCCATCCTCCCCACTCAGCCTTTTGAAAAGCTAAAACTACAGGTGTGTGCCACCATGCCCTGCTAATTAAAAAAAAAAAATTTTTTTTTTTGTAGAGATGAGGTCTAGCTTTTTGTTGCCTAGGCTGATCTATCTATCTATTTATTTTTAATTTTTTAAAATTATACTTTAAGTTCTGGGATACATGTGCAGAAAGTGCAGGATTGTTACATAGGTTTACATGTGTCATGGTGGTTTGCTGCACCCATCAACGCATCATCTACATTACATATTTCTCCTAATGCTATCCCTTCCCTAACCCCCTACTCCCTGACAGGCCCAGATGTGTGATATTCCCCTCCCTGTGTCCATGTGTTCTAATTGTTCAACTCTCACTTACAAGTGAGAATATGTTTGGTTTTCTGTTCCTGTGTGTGTTTGCTGAAAAGCATGGTTTCCAGCTTCATCCATGTCTCTTCAAAAGACATGAGTTCATCACTTTTTATGGCTGCATACTATTCCATGGTGTATATGTGCCACATTTTCTTTATCCAGCCTACCATTGATGGGCATTTGGGTTGGTTCCAAGTCTTTGCTATTGTGAATAGTGCTGCAATAAACATCCATGTCCATGTGTCTTTAAAGTAGAACAATTCATAGTCTTTTGGATATATACCCAGTAACGGGATTGTTGGGTCAAATGCTATTTCTGGTTCTAGATCCTTGAGGAATCACCATACTGTCTTCCACAACGGTTGAACTAATTTACAGTCCCACCAACAGTGTAAAAGCATTCCTATTTCTCCAAATCCTCTCCAGCATCCTTTGTTTCTTGCCTTTTTAATGATTGCCATTTTAACTGGCATCTCATTGTGGTTTTGATTTTCATTTCTGTAATGACCAGTGATGATGAGCTTTTCTTCATATATTTGTTAGCCACACAAGTATAATATTTTGAGAAGTGTCTGTTCATATCCTTCACACACTTTTTGATAGGGTTGTTTTTTTCTTGTAAATCTGTTTAAGTTTTTTTTAGATTCTGGATACTAGCCCTTTGTCAGATGGATAGATTGCAAAAATGTATTCCCATTCTGTAGGTTACCTGTTCACTCTGATGATAGTTTCTTTTGCTGTGCGGAAGTTCTTTAATTTACTTAGATCTCATTTGTCAGTTTTGGCTTTTGTTGCCATTGCTTTTGGTGTTTTAGTCATGAAGTCTTTGCCCATGCCTATGTCCTGAATGGTATTGGCCTAGGCTGATCTTAAACTCCTGGCCTCAGGCAATCCTCCCACCTCAGCCTCTCAAAGCTCTTGGATTACAGGCATGAGTCATAGCATCTAGCCGTCTCTATTTTCTCTCACTGAACTGAGAAATGTGTGTAATTCAACGTTAAATTGTGGTGGGGGAAGGTCAGCTTGCCTGGTTTCTTTTTCCTTCCCTTCTTTTCCCTCTCCTCCTCTCTCCTTTCCCCCCACCCTCCCCTCGCCTCCCCTCCCCTCCCCTCCTCTCCCCTCCTCTCCTCTCCTCTCTTCTCTTCTCCTTTCCTTTTTCTTCCCTTTCATTTTTCTTCCCTCTCCTTTCCTTTTTCTTCATTTCCCTTGCTTTCCTTTCTGACTTTTGCAGACCCATTTAATAAGGTGCCAGTCTTTTTTTGACTGGAGTCCATGTATTTCATCATGTTAAGAAAGCATCCATTGTTATCTATTTTTGTTAATATATACAAAAAATAAGGAATGATAATATTTTTCTTAGTTTTATCAATATACTAAACAATATTAATAGATTTTTTAATACTGAACCACACACATTCTTGGAATAAATTCCATTTTGCTCAAAATGATTAGCAATGTATCTCAGGTTTCTACTGTGAGCAAAGCTATTTCAGAAAGATATGTATTTTTTTTTTTTTTTTAGATTATAGGAGGAATGGCCTTTTGTTTTCTTATTTTATCCTCTCAGTTTTAGGGCATTGTGATCAGATAATCGTTTCAATGCTACTTGTATTTTTTGAATGTATTGTTTTATTCTTGCCTATTATATATACAGGTATTGATCAACTTACGACCTACGCAACTTACAACCATTTGACTTTATGACCACAATCGCTAGCCACGACTGCTCCGCGTCTGGCAGCGCAAACGTTGCCCAGCTGGGCGTACGACAGTGCGGACCAGCTTCCGGCAGTACTACCATCTCCGCGTGCATATAGCCTACTCAACTTATGACCAAATCGTGTTACGACCTGTCTGTTGGAACCAATCGTGGTTGTAAGTCGAGCACTAGCTGTATATCCCATTTTGCTAAATCTCTCATCAGCACTTACAATTAAGTTGTACTCACTTCTTTGAATGTATGTATAAATAAATGGCCAGCATGTGAGTTTTCTATTGCTATGTAGAACATGATGACAAACGTAGTAGCTTAAAACAGCTCACATTTATTATCTCACATTTTCTATGTATCAGGCCCAGGTTCACCGGGTTCTTTGCTAAGACTGTAATCAGGTATAAGCCAACCAGTGTTCTCCCGGGAAGCCTTCTCTTGGGGTAAGAATCTTTCTTCAGGCTAATTTACCTTGTCTGCAGAATTTAATCCCATTGAGGCTTTTTGCTGGTTGTGAGCTGGACGGGGCTCCCAGGTCCTAGAAGCTACAAATAGGTCCTAGAGTGCACTCTAGGTTCTTGAGGCCTCCCCCAGAGCCTAGAGACCTGCCCCAAGTACTAGAGGCCTCTCCTGGGTTCTAGAGTACACTCCTGGGTTCCACAGGCTTCTCCCCTCAGGATCTAGAAGCATTCCCTATTTTCTAGAGTATACTCCAGGTCCCAGAAGCCTCCCACAGGTACTAGAGGCCTTCTCAACATCCTAGAGGCTTCCCACAAGTCCTAGAGGAAGCCCCTAGGTTTCAGTGGTCTCAGGTAGGTCCAAGATGCTGCCCACAGGAGCCTCCCTGAGGCCCCAGAGCCTCTTCCAGATATTAGAGGCCTCCCCCAATGTCCCAAAGTCCACCTATAGGTTTCAGAGCACTCTTTCAGGTCTTAGAGGCCACCTCAAATCCTAGAGCCTTCCTTCCTGAACCTAGAGGCCACCCCTAGGCCCTAAAGCCTTTCTCCAGGTCCTAGAGTACACCCTAGATACATACACATGTTTATTGCTTATCACTTGGATTGCCTCAACTTGGGTGCTCACTTCAAGCAAACAAACCATTAAAGGGAATCTCTGGCTCTGGTGTCCTAAGATGGCTAATGTATCATACTGTAATCAAGGCAGTGACACCCCTCACCTATGTCATATTTTTTGTTTTTCTTTTTCTTTTTGAGACAGAGTTTCATTTTGTTGCCCAGGCTGGAGTGTAGTGGCATGATCTAGGCTCACTGCAAACTCTGCCTCCAGGGTTCAAGCGATTCTCATGCCTCAGCTTCTTGAGTAGCTGGGATTATAGGCATGCACCACCATGCCCAGCTAATTTTTGTATTTTTAGCAGAGATGGGATTTTACCATGTTGGCCAGGCTGGTCTTGAACTCCTGACCTCAGGTGATCCACCTGCCTCAGCCTCCCAAAGTGCTGGGATTACAGGCATGACCTACTGCTCCCGGCCTATGCTTTGTTTTATGGCATTTGTCTTGTGTAATTTTTGCCATTCTTTTCATTTTCAATTTTTCTAATAACTTTGATTTATAGAATTACTCATTAAAAATCAATTTTCTTTAACATGTGAATGTGCCTTATTTAGTTTATGTATATTACGGCCATTACTGTTGTGTTTTGGTTTTAAATTTCTGTCTATAATCTTTTAAAAATGTGTCAAAATTGATGGGGTACTTGAGAAACTTTTTACATGTCTATAATATGTGGTGGTGAAGACAGGGTACTCGGTGTTTTCATCATCCAAGTACAATTTTTTTCAAAATACTGTTCTACTCTGCGATAAACACTGAATTTATTTTAAATCATTTTATAATGTGATCTCTTTCATCTCTTTGATTTTTTTCTTTATGGATCCCTGATATTTTAGAAAGGCTGTATTTTTGTTCTAGTGGTAACCATGATTAATATTAGAACTATATAAAATATTTTTAGTTAGCTTTCTTTATTTTCTGAACTATAAGCATTTCTAAAGCACCACATTTCATATTCCTTCTCCTCCTCCTGTCCTTTATCACCTAATTTTACATAAAAATATTACCTCGCTGGCTGAAGTGGATCACGCCTGTAGTCCCAGCACTTTGGGAGGCCGAGGTGGGCTGATCACCTGATGTTAGGAGTTTGAGACCAGCCTGGCCAACATGGAGAAACCCTGTCTCTAATAAAAACACAAAAATTAGCTGGGGGTGGTGGTGTGTGCCTGTAATCTCAGCTACTCACAGGGCTAAGGAAGGAGAATCGCTTGAATCTGGGAGGCAGAGGTTGCAGTGAGCTGTGATCACACCATTGTACTCTAGCCTGGCCGATATGGGCAAGACTCCATTTCAAAAAAACAAAAGTGTATACAGGTATTGATCGACTTACCACCTATGCAACTTACGACCATTCGACTTTACGACCACAATCGCTAGCCACGACTGTTCCGCGTCTGGCAGCGCAAACGTTGCCCAGCTGGGCGTACGACAGTGCGGACCAGCTTCTGGCAGCACTACCATCTCCGCGTGCACCATTTCAACTGTACATATAGCCTACTCAACTT
>NW_022437054.1:3234253-3241721 GCF_009761245.1 Sapajus apella
TATATATATATATATATATATATATATATATATGTGTGTGTGTGTGTGTGTGTGTGTGTGTGTGTGTGTGTGTATAAAATCTTTTTTAGTGTCTATCCTTTTACTTCTATTATGTGTCTTCAGCCTTATATGATCTATGATCTTTATCACTCAGCTTTAGAGAGGAAATGATCTCTACTTCTCAGTATCTTCGTATCTCCTTATTTTTGTTTGTTGTAACTTTTCTGTATTTTCAATATAACATTGACAACTTTGCCTTCATCGTCCCATTTCTTTTAGCTGTATAGATACATACATATACTTATTGCTTATCATCAGTCAAATTGCTGCAAGGGTAGTTTTCCCATGTTTTGTGTGGTTGGTTCAAAACTCTACCAGTCGCAGGAAACACCCTCAGTTCACTAGCAAGGGCTCATAGGAACAATATTACCTGAATTCTTTTTGTGTTTGACCCAGTTGGTTTGTAGCCTTCATGCTTTAAGAACACTTTAAAAGCAATCTGTGTTAGCCTGTTTTCCTTTGAGGTTTCAGAAGATACCTCTACATGCCTTTGTACAAATTAAAAAAGGTGGCTTCTTTCTGGCATATTCAGTTCTGGGTACACAATGCTCGGTGAGAAGGGAAATAACCCCTCATGCATGCTGGACAGGTACTGGTCTTCCTGCCACCTCCAGTTCCGTCCTTGATTCTCAGGTCGTTTTTTTTTCTACTTTTTTCCTCAAGTTTTTTGATTTTGACATTTTTACATAGCATTGGACTATATTTGTTTATAGTTAAGGTTTTCTCTTAATAAATTTCTTTTTGTTATTTATATCTAGTTAAATTCCACTGTAGGAGAGACTACGTTCTGTATGATTTCAATGATATGAAATTTGGTGATATTTGCCTTATGGTCCAGCCCATGTACACTTGAAAAGTTAAGTGCAGTGATCTGTATATATCAATTAGGCCTAATTTGTTGAGCATGCTGTTTAAATATTCCATGCATCATTTTTTTTTCTTTTTAGTGTTCTGTTGGTTATTGAGAGTAGGATATTAAAGTCTTTCACTATGAGTGCAGGCTTGTCTGTTTCGTCTTTCAGTTCTTTCAGCTTTAATTTTATATATTTTTGTGTTATTCTGTTAGCTGCCAACCAATTCAGAATTCTGTCTTTCTAGTGGACTAGCCATTTTATCATTAGGAAATATCTTTCCTCAAAGTCTGCTGTGTCTGATGTCAGCAGAGCTACCACAGTTTGTTTTCATTAGTTTTTACATTTTAAATCATTTATGTCTTTTTAATTTTAACCTCTATGCCCTTACATTTAAGGCATATCTCTTTAAAACACTGTACATTTGAGATTTTTTTAAAATCCTGATTCTTTGTTTTTTAATAGAAACATTTGCTGATGTATTTGAGGTTAAATCTATGCACTATTTATAATTTGTATTCCCTGGTTCATTTTGTACCTTTTTGGAATTATTTAAGTTTAATGAAATATTTCTGTGTTTATTTCATTTTTTATCAGTTTATTAGTAATATAGCCTTTCATCATTATCATCATTTTTGCCTTAGGTATTTCAATATAAATCCTTAGCTGACTAGGGCCACTCTAAAAACAGATACTTTCCAACACTTCATCAGTACAAAAGTTGAATTTTACCAGCCTCACTGTATTTTTGCTATTATTAGTGTTAGGGACTTCCATTCTACATACGTTTTGGAGCACATGACATTATTAACATTGTTATGCAGGGGAAACAGTTATTTAGATTTACCCATATAATCACTTTTAAATTCTTTGTTCCTCCTTGTACTTCCATGTTTTCATCATTTTCCTGCTGCCTGAAGAACTCTCTGATTATTTCTTTAATTGCATATTTGTTGCCAATAAATGTTCTCAGTTTCTGTTTATAAAGATCTTTATTTTCAAAGGATCATTTTTGCTAAATCAAGGATTCTCGACTGGCAATTATTTTCTTTTAGCATGTTAAAGTTGTTATTGCATTTTCTTTGTGCTCAGATAATTTCTGTTAAGAATTCCACTCTGGGTATCTTGCTCTTTTTAAGGTAATGTGCTATTTTCTCTTGGCTTCTTTGAAAACTTTCTTCTTTGGTCTTGGCTTTTAGCAGTTTTACTATGCTGCTAAATGTGCAGTTGTTCATTTTTTTCTTCTTAATTTAATTTGCTTGTGGTCTGTAGTTTTTCTTTAATCTTTCACTTGGGTCCTTCATCTGTTTTGAGAATTCTCAGCCATTATGTCCTCAAATGCTGCTTCTACCCCATGCCTCTCTTTTCTGTTTAGAACACCAATTATACACATTTTATATCTTTCAAAATCTCCTTTGTTTTCCATACTTTTTTTCTTTCTCTCTCTTTTTGTAAATCTTTCTTCCTGTGCTGCAAATAAGGATATTTTCTACAGATCTGTCCTCTAGCTCACGAAGCCACTCTCCTGCATTTGACCTGCTGTTGAAGCTGTTTATTGAGTTGCTGATTTCAGTTATTGTACAGCTTCAAAATTTCCATTTAATTCTGTTTCCTAGACTCCTATTTTCTGATGAAAACGTCCATCTTACCATTTATTTATGTAAACATATGACTCTGACAGCTCTTTATCATCTGCGGAGTTGGGACTATTTGCTATTTTTTCTCTTGGAGTTTGGTCATCTGGTTCTATATTTTTCAAAGTCTGAGATTACTAAACTTTTTCTAGTTTGCGTTCTCTCCTAGAAAATAATACATTGGGAGCCTTACCTGAAAGCTCGTTAGTGTTTGCAGGACCTTTCTCTTGATCTTGACTTAATTTCCGGTGTTTGCATTCCCAGTGGATACTTGGCGACTGCTTTGCTTGACTTCCTGGCCCCTCACTGCACCATATTCCCTCACTCCCATCCAGCCTACACATGGGGAATTTCAGGCTCACCTGTCCATGGTTACCTTTTCTACTACAGGCTTGGCCCCTCCTAAATCCGGGCTGCCTTGGTAGCTCTGCATTTCAACTTTGTCTCCCCTAACCTGCCAGCTTGCTGGACGTCTCTGCCACTGCTTTCATTTGATCTTCCGAGGCTCGTGCCCCTTAGAACTTGGTAAGTGTCTGGATGAGAGAAGTGATGGGTGACGCTGGCGTCAACTCAGTGCCATTTCCCCCTCTCAGGGCATCTTGGCCACTCCAGTTGCAGATATCTTGGCTGTTCCCTAGCATCTTCAGAAGGCTATTTTGCTGTCTTAATTTTGCAACTTTTTACAGTGTTCCAGGCATGCTAGTTAGTCTTACCAAAGCTTCTCCATCAGAGCCAGAGGCAAAGATGCTGGTCACTTCCTACCAGTCCCAGTGCCACCATGAGATGTGAGTTCCCATTGTGTCTTACCTGGAGCGCTGCAGTGGCCGCGTAACCAGTCATTCTGTGTCCACCTGGCCCTCTTACAATCCATCTTCAACAGAGCAGCCAGAGAGATACCTCAAAACGTTAAACAGTTTGTACCAGATATTTCAGTGGGCTCCCCTGAACTCAGAGTAAACACAACATTCATTGTGAAGAAAAAAGCCCGCCCCCCACAGATCTACAAGACCCTTCACACCCCCACCATAGTCCTACTCTGCCCTGCCCCATTCTGCTCGAGCCACACTGGCCTCCCGACAGTTTTGGAGCACTGGGCGCCCTTCCACTGTCAAGCCTGTGTCCTGGCTGCCTAGTCCTCCTAGAACATCCTTCCCCCAGGTAAACGATGGTTAATTTCTTCATCTCTTTCAACTCCTTGCTTAGACGTCATCTTTTCAAAGAGACCTATGCCAATCACTTTACTGAAATACATCCTTCCTCACCCTCTCTAGCCTGATACTTTAACTCCCTTCACCCCACTCTACTTTCTTCTCTTTTTTTCATCCATTATATTGACCACTTTCCAGAATAACATATTCTACCATATCCTTTACCATATTTATTGTTTTTCTATGCATTTAATCCCTTTTTACCTCTCCCCAGCTAGGAAGTTAACTCTAGGAAGACTAGAATCTGCCTGCTTTAGTTATAGTTTGTTTGTTTGTTTTCCCATTGACATATTCTGGGCACTTGGACACAGATGTTTTCAAAGGACAAGATGAATGGTAAACACCGAGACATCTTTTAGTAGAGAAAGGCAATCAAAATCATCATATAATCAGGAAATTTAATTTATTTATCAAATATTTATAATCTACAATACCAGGGTACTGAAATAATAAGAATAAACAAAACAGGCATTTACTTAAAAACCTTTCTCTAGGCCGGGCGCAGGGCTCACACCTACAATCCCAGCACTTTGGGAAACTGAGGCCAGAGGATTACGAAGGAAGAGATTAAGACCATCCTTGACAAGATGGTGAAACCCCGTCTCTACTAAAAATACAAAAAATTAGCCGGGCGTGGTGGCATGCGCCTGTAATCCCAGCTAAGCAGGAGGCTGAGGCAGGAGAATTGCTTGAAACCAGGAGGCAGATTTTACAGTGAGCCGAGATCGTGCCACCGCACTCCAGCCTGGGTGACAGAGTGAGACTCTGTCTCAAAAACAAAAGAGCACAAAACTTTCTCTAAAGAGTTATTTGCTACTTTCTTAGTGTTCTTGAAATGATTGCAAATGTTCCCTCATGGCTCTAGAAGCTCCTTTTCCTGCTGAGGTAAAGATTCTAAGTGTCATATTATTAAGAATGACAGCCATGCACACATTCTCCCAGAAACCTACTCAGATTAACTGTTCACCATAGCCACGAGGAAGCTAAGGCACACATCACCTTGCAAGGAGCACTGCAGTATTAACAGACACCACACTGTACATCAAAGGACAGCATCACACTCAAGAAGACGGTGAAGTTGCTGCTGTTGTCTACAATGCACATATTATAATGCTTCGTGCTTCTTAGGCTCAGATTCCCACCAAAGCTACAAACAATGTATTCTAGTTTTTGCTCTTGTAAAGACATATGTTTTGTTTCTTATGACTGTAATAAAAATGACTACCATGAATGAGCAACCACCGCATTTCTAGAACCAAAGTAATTTCTTTAGATGTAGTACCCATGACCTAACAAAATAGTTATTTTTGTATATTTGTCCAAAATCATACAAATAGAGATATATTTATTATATACATTAATATTGATATATCTATTATGTAAACACTGACACACATATACAATTACAATATGATATATGTAGACATTATAATTATATATGTGTGGAGGTGTTTCCTTACCCAGATGTTTATCTATAAAACTATATATGTCCATATATCTATACACCTACATCCTTATTTAGATATATCTGTCTATCCAGCTAAGAACATTTCATCCATAGTTCTACAAAATTCTCATATCTAAATACTTACACCAGCCTTGGAAATGGTCACTTAACTATAATTATAGATATAATTATAGATATAGAAGAAACAGAAACAAAAGAAGATGAGAAAAAAATTATTCTGGGCCTAATTAATAACATTTGGAAGCACTTCTGATCAACTAACAGGTTGAATTATGAAAGGCTCTTTGTAAAGTACATTTGGCTATAAATGGTTATAATATTACAGCTTTTTCATTACTTTCAGTTTTTCAAATGTGAAATCGACTTCGTTTTTGCTGTATGGGAGAGCTTCTGCATCAAAGGTCAGCTATGTTTTCTGTGAAGAAATGTCTAAAGCTTGTGATTCCCCAAAGCTCATGTGTTCCTCTTCACACAATCCCAGTTTTGTAACTCTCTGGTAGCTATAACCTTTGTATGTCTTCACCAATAAGACATAAGAGAAGGTGAAATGAAGATTGGGGCAACACTTCCTTTTTTCCCATATGAACCTTCGTCAAGGAGACAGAGCTAAATGACACAGAAAGAAATCTTAAGCAATTATGTAAAAGTTGGTCCTGATACCCACTCCTCTGAACAAACCCCATTAAGTCAGACTTAAATCTGCACATTTCCTTGGTAAACAGTTTCTCAAATGTTTTTAAAACAACTGATCACCAGATTTGCCTAATTAGAACTATTTCTGAGTTATTTTCTGTATAAGGCAAGAAGCCAACTTCTCTATGAGCAAGAAGACAACTCCTGAGCATTCTGTGGAATCACTAACAGGAGGAAGAGACTGAAATCTATAGATATTCAGGGAAGATGGGGGGTTTTCTTACCCAGCTGTGACATTAGGCATCATGGTATGCTTAATCTTATTAACAGTTGCAATCTTCAAAAGTGAAGAGACAACAAACATGCCCAATGCTAATGGCCAATGAGAAGAATAGTTTATGTGTGACCCATGGACAAAAGTGATGTTAAGATTATGCTAAAAATGCAAATTCCTATAACTCATTCTAGTCGTTGACTCATTCTCTGCAGGTGGGTCCCAGGATCCTTCAGTTTAGGAAGGCTACCAGGTGATTCTTATGCACACTAAGGTTTGAAAACAACTGAGAGATTTTAAAAACAACCACAATGACCCCCAACAACATCTGCTGATGGTGAGCAGTGTTGACTCACTCTTCCTCTGTTAGATCTTAAGTTGAGTTTTTGTAAATAACGTTGCTTTTGTTTATACTACTTCTTTTAGTTTTTGCTTGGTGTTCTGGGAATCTGTCTGTAGGAAAACCCTTGGATGCAGTGTAGATATAGTTTGGAAGAAAATACTTGGCTATGTTTATCCGAGTGAAATTAGAAGGAGCTGAAGATTGAGATGCCAGGGAGTAAAAGAAGAGAATTAACATTAACATTTATATTTAGGGCCAAAACATACGCTAGAAAACAAGAAACATTTTGGCAGGGTTTAATACATAGTTGAAGGTAATAGAAGTGGTTCTGAAATTCTGTACACATCGCAATCCCCTGACTGCTAGGTGGTAATCATCATCATCATCAACAATATTTGTACTGTGCGCTACTTTTATTAGGCCTCCTTGCATGCATTATGCCATTAAAATCTCAAAAGAGTCTAAATGGCTTCTAGATAGAGCTTTTTTCCTCCCAATATGATTTTTCTTTCCTCGTTCAGTGCTCCAATTCCAGTAAGTGTCGTATTCATCTCCTGAACTGGTTATGCCAGCAACTTGGAAGGTGTTTATGAACCCCTCTCTCTTATTCCCCTTTCCCTCCCTACTGTCCAGCATACACATGCCTGATGGATTAGATTTATTGAATCAGAAAACCATTTAAACACTCATAAAAATACTTGGTAGATGAAACTAAGAAGCCCAGGGTGGTATCTTGCGGGTATATAGACTTGTTAGGATTGTGATGATCCCATGTAAATGCCTGCCATTTTTTCAGATAAAACAAACAATGAATGTAATCTCTTATTGACCCGGAGAAAAGGGTTGGAAGTAATTTAATAATGATATCAGTTTACTGATCTTGGTGCTGCTGTTACTGTGGCCTGCTCCTGCTCTCCTTCAGTAATGTGGTCTGGTAGCTTACATTCCATTGATCCTCCAGGTACATCCCACTGATAGAGACTACCTCATGCTCTCC
>NW_022437054.1:3241731-3320577 GCF_009761245.1 Sapajus apella
TGGTCTGGTAGCCCACATTCCACTGATCCTCCAGGTACATCCCACTGGATAGAGACTACCTCAATGAACACCTCTCCCTGGTGGAGGAACATCTCTCTCCTCTAGTAGAGAACACCTTTACTGCCATCAACATATACATATGGCATTTGGCCATTCCTCCAAAATTTGTCATTTCTAAAATTTTGGTTTGTAGAATACCTGCCCCTCTCTGTTCTTTCTTTCTTGATTCTTGTTGAGGGTAACTCATGCTAAATGGTTACATTTCCTATGTTAACCTCAGTGGATAAGAAAATATTTAAGCCTGCTTTCAGTAACACTTGGCAATTTGACAGTGCTCTCATCAGATAAACAAAAATTGAAATAATTAGATGCATATCACGTTACAGGACATACTTCCAGAAGTTCCTTAGGCTAAAAGTGAATGACGCCATACAATAATTCAAGTACACATGAAAAACAAAAATCACTGCTAATAGTAATTATCCCAAAATTACTTAATTTATCTTTTCATACTTTTTCTTTCTTCTGCTAACTTATTTAAAAGTAATTATGTAAAGTAATATTTATGTAAGTGGACCTCTAAAATATAGACATGTAATATCTTTGAGAGTACAAAGGAGATGTGTGGAGCAAAGTTCTATTAGAAGAAGAAAATAGCACAAAATGGTTTATGAAATCCAGAGGAACAAGCCAAAAGAATCAGAAACTGTAAATACAAATGGTTACTATAACAAACTCTATAAATATATGCTTGATTCAATTTCTTTAAAAGGAATAAAATTATTTAAATTAAGAAGTATGTCAACGTATTTTTGGACTTTTGACATATACCGATATTATGTATAAAAGGTAGAACAAAAAGGAAAAGAAAGAATAGATGTGTATGAGAGTGATGTTTCTATACCTGACTGAAATTAAATTAGTATATATCTGCAGGTAATTCTCATTAGTTCAGAAGCATATTATAAGCCATAGAGCAGCCAGTCATAAGTTTAAAAAAGTATATTAAAAATCATTAAAGGAACTTATGTGTTACAATGGGAAATAGTAATTAATGTAAAAGGAAGCAGAAAATGAAGAACTGAGGAATAGGAGAGATACGACAAAGGTAGTAAAAAAAGTTAAATGTCAGACGTGCATCCAATTACATCAATAATAACACTAAATGTCAATGAATTTAAAAATTGAATCAAAAGGCAAGGACTGTCAGATTGAACAAAAATATATTTAACTGCTGTCTACAGGAGGCACATTTGAGATTCAAAGATACAAATAGGTTGAAAGTAAATACATACAAAAAGACATATCATTTTAACAACAACCATAAGAATTCTGGAACAGCTCTACTAATATAAGGCAAAAGATATTTAAAATGAAAGTGTTAGTAGAGATAAAGGGGCACATTTTGTGGTGATAAAAGTTTCAATATTTAAGGAAGATGTAACAATTACAATCTTATATGTACCTAACACCAGAATTCTAAAGTGTCTAAAGGGAAAAATGATTAAATTGAAGGGAGAGATCAATAACGTGACATACCTATTGGAGACTTGAGTATGCCACTTTTAGTAATAGACGTAAAAACTAGGCAATAAATCAACAAGGCAATAGAAGGCTTGCACAACATACAAACATTTACATACCAATGAAGAACACACATTCTCCTTAAGTTCACATGGTATGTTCTCTGGGACAGAATATACTGTGCCATAAAACAAGCTCACTAAATTCACAATAATTGAAATCATACGAAAACTTGTTCTCTGACCAAAATGGAATAAAATTACAAATGTGTAACAGATAGAAATTTGGGAAATTCACAAATAGTTGGAAATTAAACAATATACTTCCAAATAACAAATGGATCAAAAAACTAGGGAAATTAGAAAATACTTTGAGCAAAATGAAAATAAAGATAGTATAGAAAACGTTATAGGATGCAGCTGAAGCAGAGCTGAGAAAGAAATTAAGAGCTTTAATTGCCTGAGTAAGTCTAAAAAGAACTCAAATCAAAAACTAAATGTCTATCTTTAAACACTGGAAAAAGAGCAAAATAAACATAAAGGAAACAAAAGAAAGGAAATAAAGTTTAGAGAAGAAGTAAAAAAAATAAAAAATGGAAAGCTAATAAACTAAGGACTAACACAAATTTTAATTGCTGATTACAACCAGTGCAGTAATTTCAATTTATTAAGAAAAATATAACGATGATTCAAAGACATAATAATTTCCCATCATTGTCACAGCATGGATTTGTAGATCTTGTACTTAATGAACCAGAGATTCTAAATCAGATGGAAAACTTAACAATCAGAGAAACAGGACTGTAACTAAAATGAATGGTGATAGACAACATGAGGGAAGATAAAGTATGATTGAATACCAGATAAACTGTTTTTAGAAGTAAAAATGAAAAAAGGCTTTTTAAAAAAATTTACCTTTTCGACAGCAGGCACAAACTGCTTTGGAACATTTACTCCAAATGTTTCCTCTGAAAACTCCAATTTAGTGTAGTCCTCTGGGTTCAGAGGCTCCAGGACACTTATTACTTTTCCATACTGGCCTGCACCGCCTGATTGTCTTTTATGTGTAAAGTCAAACCTGAAAGTTATTTAGGAAAAAAAAAAGTGGCATTATGTATTTACAAAATAAAATAACTCCTATTAATTAAAAAAAAAAAAGAAAATCAATAAAACCAGAAGTTGATTCTTCAAAAATGTCAACAAAATTGACAAACCTGTAGCTAGACTGGCCTAGAAAAAAGGGAGAAAACCAAAGACATCAGTGTAGATCATATAGAAATTTTACATGTACTGTTATAGGAACAACTGTATTTCAACAAATTCAATAAATTAGAATAGACAGCTTTTACAAAAAACATTAACAAGAAATACAAATTTCAAGTAACAAGTGAAGCATAACAAGTAAACAAGTATAAGTGAACAAAGAGATTCAATTAGTAATCAAAATCTTCCACAAAGAAAAACCCATTATTAAATGGTTTCACTAGTAAATTCTACCAAACATTTAAAGAAAAAATTAATATCAATTCTTCAGAAACTTTATCAAAAGTGTAGGAGTGAGAACACTTACCAATTCATTTCATGAGGCCAATATTACCCTGATATCTATAGTAGACAATACTATCATAAAAAGGAAAACTGTAGGCTGCTATCTCTTATGAATATAGATGCAAACAATCTTCTGCAAAATACAAGTAAATAATTTTTTATCAACATGTGATCCATCAATATGTAAAATGTTTTATACTTTTTATGAGGATGAATTGACCTGAATCTCAGGAAGTCAGGGGAAGTTTTATATCTGAAATAATGTAATCCACCATATTAGTAGAACAACAACAAAAAACATGTGACTATTTCACTGGGCACAGAAAAAGCATTCAACAAATCCCAAACTCTTTTGTGATTAAAAAGAAAAAAAGAAACACTCAACAAAATAGGAATCAAAGTGAACTTAACCTGATAAACTGTATTCATGAAAACCCACAGCTAACATGATATTTACAGGTAAAAAACACAATGCTTTCTCCCTGTTCTCATCATTTCTGTTCAACACTGTAATGAAGGCTCTATCCAGAGAGATTAGGCAAGAAAATAAAACGAAATGCCTCAGATTTGAAAGGAGGATATAAAATTATCTCTACTCACAGATGTCATAACCTTGTGTATAGAAAATACTAGGGAATCCACAAAAACCATAAAATAACAAATTCAGCAAGATTGTCGAGTACAAGATCAACCTACAAAAGTCAATTATAATTCTCTAAAGTAGAAAAGAACAACCTATAAATTAAGAAAACAATTCCATTTAAAACAGCATCAAAAATAATAAAATACTTAGAAATAAATTTCTTAATAGAAGAGGAAAATTTGTGCTCTAAAAGCTATAAAATATTGTGAAAAAACCTAAAGAAGACCTAAATAAATGGAAAAATGTTCATAAATCAGAAGATTTATTATTTTTATGATTACCATACTGCCCAAATTGACCTATATATTGAACGTAATTCTTACCAAAATTCTAGATGGCATTTTTGCAGAATCCTACAAGGAGAAACTAGAAGTCAGATCAAAAAGGAAGAAACCCAAAGTAGACAAAATAATCTTTAAAAACAGTGATAAATATGGAGGACTCATACTTTTCATCTCAAAATTACTAGAAAACAACAGTAATCAAAAATATGGTACTGGTATAAGGCTAGAACTATGGATCAATAAAATAAAAATGAGAGTCAACAATACATCCTCACTAACCTCATTTAAGATGAGTTGATTTTTGACCAAGCTTCTAAGACAACTTCTAATGAGGAAAACAAGTCTTTCCAACAAATGGTGCTGAAAGAACTGCATATCTACATGCAAAGTAAAGAAGTTAAGTCCCTACTTCACACCATATACAAAAAGTAACTCAGAATGGATTATAGACTTAAATGTAAGAGTAAAAACTATAAAACTCTTACCAAAATAGAGAATTAATCCTCATAAGTTTGAGTTAAGACAAGCTTTCTTAAATACAACACCAAATACACAAGTGACAAAATAAAAAAATGTAAACTGAACTTCATTCAAGATTCAAAACATGTGTGCTACAAAACAAACAAACAAAAAACGCCATCAGGACAGTGGAAAGAGAAGCCACAAAATGAAAGAAAATATTTACAAATCATATACCTGATAAGAGACTTGTATCTCAATAAATAACCCTTACAATTCAGAAAAAAAGAACCCTTTGAAAAATGGGCAAAGGATCTGAAGATCGATTTCTCTAAAGAAGATATGTAAATGACTAATAATCACATGAAAGAAGCTCAACACCATTAGGAAAATGCAAATTAAAACCGCAATGAGATCCCTTCACACCGGCTCTCAAGGTCATAAATGTAGAGAAATTGGAACCCTCACACATCACTGGTGGGAATCTGAAAGAGTGTAACTGCTTTGGAAAAGCAGTCTGACAGTGTCTCAAAATGTTAAACTTAGAGTTGCCATACGACCCAGCAATTCTATTCCTAAGTAGAATTAAAAACATATGCCTCAAGAGAAATGAAAACACAAGACAAGTAAAAGCATATGTTCCTACCAAAACTTGTACACAAATATTCACAGCGGTATTATTAATTGTAGCACCAAAATGGAAAAAATCCAAAAGCCCATCAACTTACGAATGGGTAAATAAATGCAGTATATCAATTCAGTGGAACATTACTTGGCCATAAAAAAGAAATGAAAAATTGATACATGCTACAACATGAGTGAATCTCAAAAATATTATACTAAACGAAAGAAGCCAATCACAAAATGCCTCATATTCCATATGATTCCATTGACATGAAATGTCTAGAATAGGCAAATTCATAGAGACAGAAAGGATAATAGGGATTACTTAGGTCCATGTTGTTGGGAATTAAGGAATGACTGCTAAATGAACATGACATATCTCTACATTTCTTTTGATATCTTTTAAGTTATTTTATCGGTGTTTTTAGATTCAAGAAAATAAATCTTCATCACATTTTGTGATATATTTACATAATTATCTCTTTTTTGAGCAATTACTATTGGTCTTTTATAACATTTAAATTTCCCACTAACGGCACTAAGCTTCAGGTTTAATGACCCTGCCTTACTGTAAGATATGGCCCGCAGCACTCTCTATAGGTTTTTTTCAGCAGGGAATGTCAATGTTCAGTTGTACAACTTTAACACCTCACAGGACCTGGAGTGGAATGACCCAGATCTTTAAGAATAGTTCAGAGAAGGCCTCATTGCACCTCTGAGCAGTGAATAGACATGTGCCCCTGAAACCTCAGGCTCCTTAATTTATAGGCTCCTTGATGAAGGGAAAATCATGACCATTGATGAAACCAAACATTGTGGAGGCAATCCTGTACCAGAATGACATAGGAAAAATACAGTGAATTTAAAAGAGTTCTCTGCAGCTTTGTGGAAGCCTCTAGAGTGGTAAGAGAGACGTATAAGAATTCAGTTAGGATGCCATTGATTCAGGAGGGGGATGATGGCATTTGCCCTACGCTGTTGCAAAGGAAGTAAGGAAAATCAGGGTGCCATGGTCAGATGTAATATATATTGTGAATTTGGAACAGGCAGGAATGTCTACTCGATTAGATGTTTGCTGGAGATGAAAGATTGGTAGGAGAATAAAGTAAAAAGTGATTCTGTGGTGTTTGGCCTGAACAACTGGATAAACTGTTATTTGCTTAGACAAGGAAAAATGGGAGAAGCAAGTTTGGGGAGAAGATTCAAAAATTAGTATTGGATGTATTAAATAGGAAACATCTAAGTGGATTTTAAGGAGAAAGCCAGTGACTGGAGAGTGGAGCTCGGGTTGAAGATGATGCCTAGAGGGAGAAAGCTGAGAGTCATCAGGGAATACACAATATTTAAAGTATGCAATTGTATGGGATCACCTGCGGAGTAAATATGGGAAGATAAAATGATAGACCGAAGCTCTGCAGCACTCCCCATCTAGAAGTCAAGGTGACACACAGCAGAGGGAATCAAAGAGGAGTCAGCAGGAAAGTCAGGAAAAATGGAAAATAGCGTTCTGCAAACTTAGTCATCACATTTTTAAAGGAAGTTGTGATCAATCTTGACAAATGTTGCTAAGAATGTATGCAATAAGGACTCATGGGTCACTGGATTTGCCACAGTAAGATCTTAGGGGCCTTTGGAAGTTTCACTGAACAGAAAACTTTACTGGGGAATGTTCGAGAAAGCACAGATTCAGACTGTATCTGCTGTAACATGGTAAGAACAGGTGTTTTCTATTCCCAGCTTCTCACTCTGGCCTTTCTTCCCCATCAGTTGATGCCCATCAGACACATCCACAGGCCTGTTCACCATGCTTTTGCAGAACTGAGCCATGTAAAAGGGATCATGGGCAGAACAAGACACATAGAAAATACAGATTATTTGTTTCATGTGAAAAGCTCTGAAAATAAAAATGTTACTTAACCCAAATAGCAGTTTTGAAAAATACTGATTTATGTTGATATTTTTAAGAAATTTAACACAAAAAACAGCAGTAAAAAACCACATTTAAAATATGAATGCAGAAAAAGTCCTGTCTCAAAAACCTTTAATAGCAGTAGGCTTTTAATTTTCTTTTTCAACTTTTATTTTAGAAGCAGGAGTACATGCGCAGGTTTGTTACAAAGGTATATTGCATGATGCTGAGGTTTTGGGTCTGGTTGGAGCTGTCTCCCAGGTAGTGAGCAGAGTACCCAGTAGGTCTCTTTTAGTGGGAAGAGAGAAACTCCCTCTCTTCCCACTAAAAGAGACCCCCGTGCCTATTGTTCCTGTTTATGTGTATGTGTACCCTATGTTTAGCTCCCATTTTGAAGTGAGAGCATGCAGTATCCGGTTTTCTGTTTCTGCATTAGTGTGCTTAACAGCAGCAGTAGGTTTTTAAAGATAGTTACCCACCCAATGGTGATTGGCAGGACTATGAATTTTAAAACTTCTAATTATTTACTGGTATTCAGAATTTTTTGGAGAAAAATGCTTATTGCCATTTTTCTCAATACAGAAACAAATGAACCATTGGCACAGGATTTACAAATAATGGAAAAGGGATGTCTCCAGGTATAGATGTGGCAAGAGCCAATTTCTACAAACCAGTCAACATGAAGGGTCCGCTACAGAAAGGGCAAACAGAGGTATATTGATGACAGAGGTGAACAGCCTTGAACAAGAGGTTACTTTCAGTATAACTCAAATTTCAGGTATTTACTGTTTCAGGGACACTGTGGTCGGAAGGCAGGAGCGTTTCACCTGGATCATAGTATTGGAGTAAAACTCCTAAATCGGGAGTTAAAGAAAGAGTACTCTGTGGCTGCTTCCCTTGACTACAAAGTCTGGGGCTCCAGAGGTTGATGGCCAGCCCCAGACCTTGCGGCAACTATTGCCTCTATGATGAATCTGAGCTAAGAGGAAGCTTGGCCCGAAGCACCCTGTATTTCAGCTCTTCAGTCCAGATGTGGTCCAGACGGACAGGATCTACTTCTGTTTCCTGAGATAATGAGACCAGTCACTGAAAACAAGCTGTTACTCCAGAGAAAGAAGGTGACTGCAGGGTATCACTGTCAAGAGGTTGGGCCAAAGATTTTCAGCAAGGCAGAAGGGAGTAGTGGGAGAGCGTGCAGCTTGAAGACCAGGCTCCTGGATTCAGGGGCCAGCATCACCACTTCCTTAGACTCTCTGTACGATAGTTTCCACGTCTGTAAATGCGAAAGACAAGAATGTCTGCTTCATGGAGATGTGGAGAAGATGAAATAGATTGGAACACGTAACATTCTTAGATCAGGGCATATTCCATGTACTAAAAATGTGTTCGGTTTTTGTTACTCAAAGAAGTTATTTGGGTTAAGGAACATGTCAGTGTCCTGTAATTCAGCAATATTTGAAGTGTGGAGCTGCATGAAGTTGGAATTAGAGTAAGTAAATGAAAAGATATGAGGAATCAAAGAAATGATCTAGGATGCAGTACAAAGAAGGGATTCTATGTTATAATATTTGTGGAAAAAAATGAATTTCAATTGGCAAAGTGTATGTACGTGTCACTGGAATTGTGTTTAGTGGGACATCTGTGGCTTAAAGATGCCCTACATCAGTTTTTATAGTATGATACAAGCCCCTAACTCAGAGCTGGGAAATAGAATTAGAAAGATTCAACTTATTTATTAGTAGGACATTTTTATATCTTTAAAAGAAATAACTAGAGTTCGTTCATCCAAACACAAATATTTTATATTCAAAATGATAATAAAACTAAAAAATAAAAGTACAGGTACTAGATAAACTTTGAAGCTTTCATTTCTGTTATCTGTGGGTTAATGTTATAAAAAGTGAAAATAATTAATTGTTCCTAGCTGTTTTCTTGGAGGCTGGAAAGTCTGAAATACTTCTTATTTTCCTTTTTTATTTGAAAATATACCATGTAAACTGGTGTTAGCCAAACTTCACTTTCGTTGCCTCAACTAGGTAACTTGAAAGACCATGGGCCTGTGCTGCCCCATGTAGTGGAGGTAGTAACACGTGACTACTGAACGATTGAATTGCAGCAGCTGAGACTGAAGAACCGAAATCTAAATTTATTAACTTTAATTCGTTACTTATATTTAAACATTGATATTGATTAAGTTGCTGAAAACCTTTAAGTACATATAGAACAACTTGGATATATAAATGTATATTTTTAACTGTAAATTTTATGGAATCTAAATACAGATCAAGTATTTCCAATGAAATCTTAGCTTTCAAATCAAGATTTTCTATACAAGTGAAATACACACCAGACTTAAAAAATTTAGTATATCAAAAACAACTCATTAAAATCTTTTTTTATTGGTTTTGTGCTGAAATTGTATTTTGAACAGATTGAATTAAACATATTATTAACATTAATTTCACTTGTTTGTTTTTACTTCCTTTTCTGTGGATACTAGAAAAATTAAAATTTACATCTGCAGCTTGTGTTATATTTGTATTGGACATTGCCCTGGTCTCTAAGAGGGTACAAATTCCGCAGAGGATGAGAAATTATAAATCCAAAACAAGACTTATTTTCTAATATTAATCCTTTGAATAAAAATAACTTGATTTGCATATTTCACAAACCAAATGCTCACATATGATTTGTGCTAAGAATTTAAATGACTATCCCAGTCTTTTGGTGGGAAGCTACATAGGTCTCACCCAGTTAACATGAGTGTCATAAAGTAACCTGGAAGTAAACTTACTTTATCGCCATATCAATGAACAGCCAACTTGTGAATGTCTGAGAGATAATGTAGTCTTAGAGAGGGTTAGTTACTAGTTATTTTTAAATATTTTTTAAAATAATAAACATTATGTAATCTCTTTTGCTGAGAGTTTTATTTCATTTACTGTCTTGTATTTTTATGCAGAGACCTAATTGTAGCACTATATATATATATATATATATATATAAAACTATGCTATGTATAATATAAATTCATTTAGAATATATTTTACTTAATCTGTTAAAATTATTTTGTAACTAAATCAAATACCAATATTTACTTCAAGAAAAATTATGTCACTTTAGACATTTAATTTTCCTAGTCTCTATCATGTGTACCTACTGTGTGGAATAATGTATGGCAAATATGACTTCCTGATATAAACAGACATTTCGTGTTCCTTTTACTGACTGCCAAATAGAAATTCAGGAATTCAGTTATTATTAAGTGCACATATTAAGTTTCATTTATGTTTAATATATGGAGAAAAATGAACTAATACCTTACTTTTTGCATTATTTCTGTTCACTTCGTATTATGGATATTTTCAATCACTCAACAGAGTCCAGTGGGGTAAATTCTCATATCTTGATTAGCAAGATTTACCATCATTATTTTTCTAACCCTATTTCTTCTACATCCCTATGATAGCACATCATGGAATTCACCTGTAAATGTTCTGATAAGGATATTTGATTTTGTTTACCAGAGTTGCCAAAATGCCTAACAAAATGTTGCTTAATATGATCTCCATATGCAGGTATCATTTTAGAATTGGTTTGTTTGAATCAGGATACAAACAAAGTTGTACTTTTTATGCATTTGGAGTTTATCCTCACAGCTGACCACCTTCTTACACGCTCACAGCTGTGCAGTGCATACATCTGCGTGCTCCTCGGCTCACAGCGTGGCAGCCTTGCCTCGGCTGGACCTAATTTCTCTTCGTAGCTGGAGTTGTATATAAACACTATCATCTGTAAAGTTTTGTAGGATAAATATTTAGTTTTAAAGCTGGCTAAAATGAAATTTGTATGACATAATAGCAGAGAAGAGAGATAAGATGAGAGATGGGAGGTGAAAAAGCTAAGACCCGTAAATTTTTAATTTTTTAATTTTTCTTAAATTTTTAATTTTTTCTATTTATTTATGTATGCACATAAGCATATGTATGTATGTACACTGGGATGGAAGGTTAGATAGGTAGGTAGACAGACAGGTAGATAGATGATAGAGCTCTTTTAGAGTTATTTTACTGCAAAGAGGACTGGAAAGGAGTTATAGCTGGAAGACAAAGTAAGTTTGATGGAATTTTACAAAGTTGTATGATGAAGGGAATGAGTTAATAGTAGAGACGGATGATGCAGGAGAGAGGGCCCTATTTGTAAGGTGCTTTATCACATCGTTCCTGATCTGTCCTCTTCATCCACCATGATACTTGCCCACCTTCCATATCACACAATGTGAATGCACGTGTTGTTGCATTGCTGTAGTCTAAATTCTAGGAAGAGTTTGTAATGGTGAGGATCTTTTGTGTGATCCACCTACATCTTTGCTGAAAATGCCTATGTTGAGACAGGCTGATATCACTTTATTATTAGCTCATATGTAGCTCTTCAGTCCCAGGAGGAAATGGCATCTTTTCAGAGACTGATTGCCACCTTGATCCTTGCTGTAGTTTGAGTTGCTCATGAAACCAAGAAGTGTCACAAGGGCACAGGCCCTGCTGGCTTGTGTCGAGTTCCCCTCGGGATTGCCCATTCTCTTTTGCTGAACCACCTTGGGTGTGTGCAAGTGCGTGTGTGTGTGTGTGTGTGTGTGTGTGTGTATACTGTGCACATTCACTGTTACCACACTGTCTACCTAGTATCGATGCTAATACTTGGCAGAACCAGATAACACCGAGATATTAGAAGTTTTAAGACAATTTCCTTTTCCACCTTAGAGTAACTTAAAAATAGGCCTTTTTTTTTTTTTAAAGTCAGGAACTGTGAAACATTCTGCATTCTGCTCCTTTCACAAGATTTAAATTATTGGTGATTTGAAGAAACAATTAGACTTCCAGGAGAGCCCATATAGTTCTTTCCTGGGGTTTCATGGCAAATCCTGTGGAACGTATTTGGCAAACGTACTCCTTCCAAAATTCCTTCTAGTGAATTATATGTGTTAGGCACAAAAAGCCCACTAAAGCAAGGTGTGCAGTGACTTCTTTACGTTAGATACGGTTTCACAGAAAATCCTTCCTGTATTCTCCCCTTCACACCTCTCTGAATATTTCCGTTTCCTTCCAAATTCAGGATTCTAGTTTACATTCCAGGTCTTAAAAAATGTTTTCAGCTTCCTTCCTCGTTCCCATTTTCTTTGTCCTGATTTCTTAGGTTTTAAATAAATCACAAATCAAAGAACTAACCATATTTCACATATTACATCTCCCTAAAATCCATAAAGAAAGGAGCACTGCAGAAAACACAAACCCAGATGTCCGTGCCTCTGAAAGACCGCTAACCCTGCTTAATCCCGCATCTGATGAAAGATGTCTGCCTGCACATCTGAAGGAAATTTGCTAAAGCCTAATCTCAGGATCAAAAGGTCTTAAGAACCAGAGCTCCAATGAAAGACAAGGACAGAATTATTAAACATGACTACGTTCCATCATAAAAGATTAATTATTTACAGTAGAATTAAAGGACTATAATGAAATTAAAATCTATCAACTATTTTCACTTAACCAAAGCAAAGAGTAAAGCCAAGAGCATCCTAGTGACAGAGAACAATTTGGTCCTTCGTCAGCCTTTTTTTTTTAAGCTTTGGATTATAATTATTGACTATAATTACATTCTTGCAGCAAAGAGATTAGGTGAATAATAGAACATGTGTCACGGGAAGCCATTATTATTGGATGGTTTGCTGGAGTTCAAAAGTCATCAAAATATAGATCGGGTAGTATTTTATACTTATATAATAAGACATAATGTTAAACTTACAACTGTGATAGACTTGAATGGTGCCTACGGCTACACACATATGCACATTTTGTACATATGAATTGCTAATAAGAACATATTTTCTCGAATATCCACAGCTAATGATATATATCGTAGACTACAGAGATTAAAATATATATCACTAAAAATTGAACAGTCTGGGCGTGGTGGCGCATACCTATAATCACAGCAATTTGGGAGGCTAAGGCAGGAGGATCAATCGATCTCAAGAGCTTGAGACTAGCCAGGGCAACACAAGGAGTCTCTACTAAAAAATTAAAAATTAGCCAAGCTTTGTGTTGCGGACAAGGTATTTTGGAGGTTGAGGTGGGAGGACCACTTGAGCTCAGGAGATCCAGTGAGCCGTGATGGCACCACTGCTCCGGAACAGATTCCTCAAGATGTAACGTAATTAATCATCTAAAAACATTTAGACTTAGATAAAGTTTAGTTACCCCAGAAAGAATGATGTAGTATTTATTTCTTATGTAACAGGGGTGCTACCGAATACTCCTATGTATATTGTATTTTAAAATCACTTATACTTAGGTATACACCAGAAATATTACACAGCCATTCTAAATGCATAATTAGGTGAGTTTTGAAAAATTCATACATAGATGTAACTACCTTCCCAATCAAGGTATTTGAACATGTCCATCACTGCCGATAGATTTCTCCCTCATATCCTCAACAGTTAATTTTTCCCCCAATCTGCTTTCCACCACTATAAATTAAATCTGTTTTTCCTAGAGTTCCCTATAAATGGAATCCTTTTGACTGTATGACACTCTTTTTTGCTTGGCTTTGTTTGCTCAGAATAATATTGTTGACACCTATGATGCTGAGTGCATCAATGATTTATTTCTTTTAAATGCTGAGTCATATTGCATTGCACGAATACAGCACATCATTCTCTTCACATCATTCTCTTCTCCAGTTCATGGACAATTGACTTGTTTGCAGTTGGAGGCTATTATTTATAGAGCTTCTGTCAGCGTTCATATAGTATCTGATATTATTTCTCTTAGGTAAATATATAGGTGTGGAATGGTGAGGTGGTATGGAAAGTGTGTATTTAATTTACAAAAACTGCCAAAGAGCAGTTCACAGTAGTTGTAGTATTTCCGTTCCCAGGGAATTATCCAAAGTTGGTATTGCGTCAGAATAGGCGTCTAAATCAATATCAGTCTTTTAAATTGTAGCTGTTCTACTTGAGATGTAGTTAGTAATACATCGCTGTGGTTTTTGTAAGTTCCTGAGGACCTATAATTTTGAGCATTATTTTTTCTGATGTACATTGGCCATTCACACATCTTTTTCAGGGAGTTTGTACAATGCTTTTAAAAAATGGAGCTGCTTTCCTTATCATTAGTGTGTTATTTATTTATTCTAGATAAAAGTACTTTGTGAAATATTTGAGTTGAGACTATTCAAATATCCAAATTGAGAATCCCTGCTATTGGCTTGCCTTTTCATTTTCTCACCTGTCTTTGAGGAGGAAATATGTTTCATTTTGATGGAGTCTGCGCTATCAGTTTTTTCTATTATGGTTTGCTTGTATTGTGTGCCATATAGTCTTTGACTATCCCGATATTATTTTTTGTTTTCTCATTTTATAATATTGTATTTTATGTTTATGCCTGTGATCTTTTCTATATTACTTTAACCTATGGCATGATTTAAAGATTAAGGTTTATTTTTTTTTTCCTATGTGCGTATCCAGTTGTTTCAGCAGCATTTGTTGAAAAGGCTATCCTTTCCCCTACTGAAGTGCTATAACAAAGTCTGTGGAAACTAATTGGAGCTAAATTCATTGGTCTGTTTTGGGACTCTATTTTCAGTCCTGTTGGTTCATATGCCTATCCTCACACAAATATCATTATGTCAATTATGTCTGTGTGTTGTCATTATCTAATGCATCTTAAAATTAGGTAGGGTCAGTCCTCCAATTTTATTCATTCTTTCAAGATTTTCCTGGCGATCCTACATTTTTAAAATTTTCATAAATTATTTATAATTAGTTTGTCAGTTTGTCCATTTCTTTTCTAAAAAGCTTGCTGTACTTTGTCCTGAGCTAGCATTGAATCTACAGTTCAGTGACCCTCAAAGAATAGTTCCCAGGTAAACAGGATTAGTATACCTTGAGAACATATTAAAATTATAAATTCTCAATCTCCACCCCACATCCACTGAATCAGAGAAAATCTGGAGGTGATGACCCTCCTTTGCACCATAGTCATGCATTACTTCCACAGGTAATATGAATCACAGCAGCGCTGTTATCTCTCATTTTCATAGTCGGTTGTCTTCTCAATGGATTTAGAAAACAGAAAAACAAAAATATTCTGTACCTTCTCATGTATATCTTGTTTCTGGTTCTATTCATTCCCTTGTATAGATTGGAAGTCTACTCAGAATCATTTTCTTTCAGCTTGAAGAGATTCTTTTTAACATCTCTTTTGGTGTATATCTACCTGTGACAAAGTCACCTGGATTTTACCTGAAAACCTTTTTTTTAAAAATAATTTTGATATTTTGAAATTTATGGATTGACCATTCTTTTGTTCCTATTCTTATTTTTAGGCTAAAGAAGTCATTTGATTCTTCTGCCTTGTGGTTTCTGATGTCAGCAGTCCCTCTTATCTTCGTTTGTCTCTATAAAGTGTTTCCTTTTTTGTATGAAGTGGATTGCCTTTATGATATTCTCTTTCGTATCAGTTGTCAGTATTTTTGTGATGATGTCTTGGTATGGCTTGTGTGTATTTTGTTTGCATTTATTGAGCTTCCAGACCCTGCATAGTATATTCTTATGCACTTTAGTACATACTTGATCCTTATTTCTTCAACTATTTCAGTCTGCCCCTTCCTTCTTGGATCTCTATTGCACATGTTTGACCAATTGATACTGTCCCACATGTTGCTGAGTCTCCTCACTTTAAAAAAAGTTTTTGAATTAAAAAAATTTTCTTTTTAAGACAGTCTCTCTCTGTCATCCAGCCTGGAGTACAGTGGCACAATCTCCATTAACTGAAACCTTCACCTCCTAGGTTCAAGCATTTCTCCTGCCTCAGCCTCCCAAGTAGCTGGGATTACAGGTGTGCACCACCACGCCTGGCTAATTTTAGTATTTTCAGTAGAGACGGGATTTTACCATGTTAGCCAGGCTGGTCTCCAACTCCTAACCTCAAGTGATTCTCCTGCCTTGGCCTTCCATAGTGTCAGCATTACAGGTGTGAGCCACTGAGCATGGCCTCCTAGTTTTTTTTAAGCTTTTTTCCTCTCTGTTCTTCAGTTTAAAAAATTTTGATTACACTGTCTTGAAATTAGTTATTCTTTTATTCTGCAATGTCTAGTCTACTGTTTAGTGTATTGAGTGAATTTTTCCTTTTTTAAAAAATAATTTCAACTTTTATTTCAGATTCATTGGGTATGTGTGCAAGTTTGTTATGCTGGTATATTGCATGATACTAAGGTTTGGGGTATGGATCCCATCAACCAGGGAGTGAGCATAATGCCCGATAGCTGTTTTTAAGCCTTTCTCTTTCTCCCTCTCTCCCTCTTCTGCTAGTCCCCAGTGTCCTGGTTACCATCTTTATGTCCAGGTGACCCGATGATTAGCTCTCAGTAGAGTCTAATAGCTATTTTGGGTGAGAGATTTTAATGATCAAAACTTATCACATAACATAACATTGTATACCTCAAATAGACACAACAAAAAGTATTTTTTTAATTAAAAATTTCTTTTTACAAATGATGCTAATAATAGCAACAATTCCCACCTTTTACTAGGGCTCCACAGTTTATAAAATGCTTTCTAGTCCATATATGTTGAACCTCACACTAGTTCTGTGACGTGTATCAAGCCATCTTATTTTTATAAGAAAATACAGTGCATCACACACTGGGGACAGTTGGGGGGGTAAGGGAGAGATAGTGAGTGAGGGGTGGGGAGGGAGGGGAGGGAGGGGAGGGATAACACGGAGAGAAATGCCAGATATGGTATGCACCTAAAGTAAAATAAAATAAAAAAAGAATATACAGTGCTTCTTCAAAGTCACATAAGCATTAAGTCAAACTTACATCTGTGAACACCAGTTGCAAAGACGGTTTTTGCATGAAATATTTCTAATTATTCTACATAATTCTAATTTTGGCTTAAGCATGTAAGATTGAAGAAATCCTGATCAGAGAAG
The DNA here is from genome assembly GCF_009761245.1 of Sapajus apella. Taxonomy (NCBI): domain Eukaryota; kingdom Metazoa; phylum Chordata; class Mammalia; order Primates; family Cebidae; genus Sapajus; species Sapajus apella. The sequence continues at coordinate 3,258,717 of NW_022437054.1, forward strand.
GCAATGTAACCTATTCTCTTCTTTAAATTCTGACTCTTTATCGCACTCTCTGTAGGCTTGGGCTCCAATTCAATACCCAAGCACTATTTATAAGACAACTCTATTGAGATGTCATTGACATAAAATTGTGTATCTGTAAGATGTACCATATGATGTTTTGATAAACATATGCATTGCAAAATTTATTTTAATTGTCACTATAATTAAAATAATTTGGCCAGGCACGGTGGCTCACGCCTGCAATCCGAGCACTTTGGGAGACCGAGGCAGGTAGATCACCTGAGGTCAGGAGTTCAAGACCAGCCTGGCCAATGTGGTGAAACCCTGTCTCTACTAAAAATACAAAAATTAACCAGGCGTGGTGGCGTGTGCCTGTAGTCCCAGCTACTTCGGAGGCTGACACAGGAGAAATCCTTGAACCCAGAAGGTACAGGTTGCAGTGAGCAGGGATCGTGCCACTGCACTCCAGCCAGGGCAACAGAGTGAGACTCCATCTCAAAAAAATGTACATATCAATTATTTCTACATGGTTGCCATTATGTGTGTTTGCAGTGTGTGTGTGTGTGTGTGTGTGTAGTGACAAGTTTTATGTGAAATTTGTCTTCTTAGCAAACTACAAGTATACAACACAGTATTGTTGAATAAATGCACATTGTTTCACATTAGGTCTCCATAAATTATTCATCTTGCATGACAGAAACTCTGTACTATTTGGCCGACATCACTCACATTTTTCTTCCCCCAGCTCCGGGCAGCCACCATCCTACTCTCTGCTTCTGTGAATTTGACTATTTTAGGTTCCACTGATTATATATTGTTATATCATGCCACGTTTGTCTTTCTGTGCCTTGGTTATTTCGCTTAGCATAATGTCCTCCAGCTCCATCCATGCTGTCACACATGGAAGGATTTTTTAGGGCTGAATAATATTCCATTGTGTATATGCATGTACCATATTCTCTTTATCCATTCATTAATCAAAGGGTATTTAGGTTGTTTTCATATCTTGGCTATTGTGAATTATGTTACAGTGAACATGGAAGTGCAGAGATTTCTTCATGATCCTGATCTTTCTTTTTAATTTTTTTTATATATACCCAGAAGTTGATTGCCTGGATCATATGGTAATTTTATTTTTAGTTTTTTGAGAAACTTTCCCACTATTTTTTATAATGATTGTACTAGGATATGTTCTCATGAGCAGTATACAGGGGTTTCCTTTTCTTCATGTCCACACCAACTCTTTTGTCTTTTAGTAATAGCTATTCTGACAGGGTGAGGTGATAGCTCATTGTGCCTTTGATTTACATTTCCAGATGATTAGAGATGTTGACCACATTTTCAGATACCTGCTAGTCACTTCATCATTTTTCTATTTTGAGTAGTGCCTGTTTAGGTTTTTTGCTCATTTTAAAATCTAGTTATAAGTATCTTTGGTACTGATTTGTATGAGTTCTTCATAGATGTTGGGTATTAACCTTTTGTGAGATCAATGATTTGCAAATATGTTTCCCATATAGACAATATAGGTTGGCTTTTCACTTTGTTGATTGTTCCCTTTGCTGTGCAGAAGCTTTGTGGTTTTATGTAGTCCTATGTATTTATTTTTGCTTTTGTTATCTATGATTTTGGTGTCATATCCAAAAAATTGTTGCCAATATTAATGTCAAGAAGGTTTTTCCTTATTTTTTCCCAGAAGTTATACAGTTTCAGATTTTACCTATGTTTAAATATTTAATCCATTTTGAGTTGATTTTTGTGTATGGTGAGAGATAGTGGATATCCAATTTTGCCAATACCATTTGTTTAAGAGACTGTCCTTTCCCCATTGAGTGTTCTTGGCACCCTTGTTAAAGTGTAATTGACTGCAAATGTGTGAGTTTAATTCTGGGTTCTCTATTCTGGTCCATTGGTCTGTATCTGTTTTTATGCCAAAAGCATACTGTTTTGATTACTACAGCTTTGTAATATAATTTGAAATCAAGAAGTATGATGCTTTCAGCTTTGTTCTTGTTGCTCAAGATTGATTTGGGTGTGGTATGCATGCCTGTACTCTGCACTTTGGAAAGCTGATGTGAGAGGATTGCTCAAGGCCATGGGTTCAAGACCAGCCTGTAAAACAAAGTGAGACCCTGTCCCTACCAAAAAAAAAAAAAGAAAGAAAAAGAAAGAAAACCTAAAAATTAGCTTGGTGTAGTTGCATCTACCTGTAGTCTAAGTTACTTGGAAGGCTGAAATGAGAGGATTGTTTGAGCCCAGGAGTTCAATATTGTAGCAAGCTGTTGTCATACTACTGCACTCCAGTCTGGATAACAGGGTAAGACCCTGTCTGAAAAAAAAATTGCTTTGGCTATTTGGGGTCTTTTTTGCATGAGTTTTGCAATTGTGTTTCCTATTTCTGTAAAAATGTGTCATGGGAATTTCGATAGTGATTACAGTGAATCTGTAGATTGCTTCGGGTAGCATGGCAATATGGACATTTTAAAAATAATAATTATTTAAGTCTATGTACATGGGATATCTTTTCACTTCTTTATTGCTTTTAAAATTTCCTTCATCAGTGTTTTATAATTTTCTATGTACACTGCAATTTTAGTATTTCACCTCGGGTTAATTTCTAAGTATTTTTTTTCCTTTTTGTTGCTAATGTAATGGGATTGTTTTATTAATTTTCCTTTCAGATACTTTGTTGTTAGTTTATAGAAATGTCATTGATTTTTGTATCTTACAACCTTACTCCAAGCACTCTTTATTTATTCTTGTGTTCTTCCTTCCACAGTCTGCACATCACTTTCACTTTGTGATCTCTTAAATATAGAATTCCACTGCCTAGCTAGATACTGACAGTGATCAGTTGTGTGGGAGTCCACGTACTTTAAATATACATTTTTATTTTTCAAAAAAAAATACAATGTACTATACATACAACAAAAAGAACTAAAGTATGAAGCATCGTGACTTTTTACATGTACATGGCAAGTTTAACCACCATTCAAATGAGGTTATGGAATATTTCTAGTACTCCTGCAAATCTCCTAGTTCATCTCACTCAGTAACAATTTCCGGAGGTAACCAGTAGTTTGACGTCTATCACTATGTATTTATTTCACCTGTACTCTTGAACTTCATATAAACAAAATTATATGTGATGTATACTTTTTGTTTCCTAATTCTTTCACTCATTCTTTTTTTACATCCATCTAGGTTATTTGTATAAAACGTTTGCTATATTGCTGTGGATATTCTGTAGCATAAAATACAGTATATTTATCTCCTCTTATGCTGAAGGACATTTGTGTTGTTCCCAGCTTCTGGCTATTAACAATTAGGCTACTAAATACAAAGCTACTGTGAGAAATTTTGTACATGTTTTTTGGTGGACTTATACAGGTGTTAGTCCCGGGTGTGGACTTAGAAGTCAAATAGCTGGAGAATAAAACAGATAGACATTTAGCTTTAATAGATACTGCCAGTTAGCAAAAGTGAACATATTAATTTATAGCCCCAACAACAATGTATGCATGTTCAGGTGGCTTTGTGTTCTCAGCAAATACTTGGTATCTTTTTCAGGATTTCTGTCTTTGAATTTTAGAGTCTACAGTAAAAAAGAATGTTCACAACTTTTTGAACATATAGCAGTTGGTCGTGAGGATGGGGAGAAAAGGGAACACTTATGTAGTGTTGGTAGGGATGAAAATGAAGACATCTTCTATGGAAAACAGTATGGAGAGTTCTCAAAGGACTAAAAATAGAACTAGCATTCAACCTAGCAATCCTATTACTATCTACTCAAAGAAATGGAAATCATCATTATATCTCAAAGATACCTGCACTTGTATGTTTATTGCTGCACTATTCACAACAGCAAAATCATGGAATCAACGTAAGTGCCTATCAATGGACAAATGGAATAAAGAAAATGTGGTACATATCAAATACCACATACATTTAGCTCTCACTTAAAAGTGGGAGCTAAATGTGTACACATTGTCATAGGGAATAAAATAATAGACACTGGAGATCAAAAGGGTGAGAAGGTGTGAGGACGGAAAAGGGTGTGGGATGAAGAATTACTTGATGTGTATAGTGTACACGATTTGGGTGATGGCTACACTAAAACCCAGACTTCACCACTAAGAATATTTAATAAAACTGCCCTTGCATCCCCTAATTTTTAAAAATAATCTAACATTTTAATTCTAATGACATCCCTTCTGCCTTTTGTTATATTGCTGACATCATTTTTACTTCTATGTATTATAAATCCTACAAGGTATCATTATTGTTGCTTCAAACACGAATTCATTTTAATATTCACCTGCATATTTACCTCTTCTGGTACATTTTCTTCTAGCTGTCTTATATTTCCACCCAGTATCATTTTCCTCTAACCTCAAGGACTTGCTTTAACATCTCTTGTTAATACACAGCTGCTATCAACTTTTATTTTTCTTATATCATTTTTATTCTTCCTTCAACCTTGAAGAGTATTTTTGCTTAGATGTACAACTCTAAATTGATAGATTTTGTTTTCCTTTTAGTACTTTAAAATGTCAATTTGGCCACGCGAGGTGGCTCATGCTTATAATCCCAGCACTTTGGGAGGCCAAGGTGGGTAGATCATGAGGTCAGGAGTTCAAGACCAGCCTGGCCAACATAGTGAAACTTCACCTCTACTAAAAATACAAAAATTATCTGGGCATGGTGGTGGGCACCTGTAATCCCAGCTACTCAAGAGGCTGAGGCAGGAGAATCACTTGAACCCCGGAGGTGGAGGTTGCAGTGAGCCGAGATCACACCCCTGTACTCCAGCCTGGTGACAGAGCTAGACTACATCTCAAAAAAAAAAAAAAAAAAATGTGGCGATTCCTCAAGGACCTAGAAATAGAAATTCCATTTGACCCAGCAATCCCATCACTGGGTATATGTCCAAAGGATTATAAATCGTTCTACTATAAGGACACATGCACACGAATGTTCATTGCAGCACTGTTTACAACAGCAAAGACCTGGAACGAACCCAAATGCCCATCGATGATAGGCTGGACAGGGAAAATTATACACCATGGAATAATATGCAGCCACAAAAAACGATGAGTTTGTGTCCTTTGTAGGGACATGGATGAACCTGGAAATCATCATTCTCAGCAAACTGACACAAGAACAGAAAATCAAACACTGCATGTTCTCACTCATAGGTGGGTGTTGAACAATGAGAACACATGGACACAGGGAGGAGAGCATCACACACTGGGGTCTGTTGGGGGGAAACAGGGGAGGGACAGCAGGGGGTGGGGAGTTGGGGAGAGATAACATGGGGAGAAATGCCAGATATAGGTGATGGGGAGGAAGGCAGCAAATCACACTGCCACGTGTGTACCTATGCAACAATCTTGCATGTTCTTCACATGTACCCCAAAACCTAAAACACAATAAAATAAATATTTAAAAATAAGTCAATTATTGTCTTCTGACTTCCACAGTTTCTTTAATGAAGTAAAATATTTACATAATATATTTATAATTTTATAGACTTTGCCTGATAATTCTGATATTTGAAAAGTCTGTGTTTCTTCTATTTTGTTTTGTCTTTTTTTTTTGGCCTCATTTTCCTGTGTTGTATATCTCATGAATTCTATTGTGTGCTTGATACAGTGTAAAATAACCGCAAAGCATGAAGTCAATCTAGCTTCATCCCAAATGGATAGGTCCTGTGATCTGTTAAGCAGATAGTGTAAGGGGATGATCACCTCAATGTACTTAGAAACTCAGCTGGACTGGGGCTAGGTTGCAGTTTCATTTAGACTCAGCGCACTTTGTGTTTGTCCTCTTTCATTTGGAGTGGTTATCTTAGCCTTTGAGGGAGAGGATGTTATATTTTTCTTTCCTTATGCCTTAAATACTGCAAAACATTTTGTTCTGCCCTTTGAAGATTCAAGTGCAACATTTCAGTATTATACAACAAAGAGCAGAAAATCCCTGTAAATATTTTGTAGGGGGATATAATCTGTGTTTATTACAGGCTGCTTACAGTCGTGGGTCACTGTCTCCGAGGCAATGTGAGACTGTGAGAGATTTTACTCTGCATTTCCAAGTAACATCTCCAGAATTTTATCTCACGCATCACACATCATACGTGAAAAATAGAACATGCACTTGGGAATTCCTCTATATTACAAGTCTTCTGGCTGTCCAGTGGTCTGCATCTTTGTCCCCAGGAGAGTTCCTCCTCCTCTACCAAGCCCAATCATCAACCTCTTTCCAGCATCACAACTGCCTCTAGGAAATAGAATGACTCTTAGTTGTCAGCTCACCTTGAAATGGCTTTCCCCGTTCCGGAACTTTTTAGTTCATCTAGACCCTTTTTGCTTCTGCAAGTCTCTAGTGCTTTTAACAATAAGATTTTTGTAATGAGTCCATTTTTTTCTGGTTACTCTAGGAGAGAGGAGTGCTTGCTCACTACTCCATCTTTCTCAGCAGCGAAAATCCTTTTATTTTTTGTTCATTTTTCTAAATTAAAGACAGACTTCTTGCATTCCGTTGAGGTTATTGAATGGCTTTCTGGTTATCTTGGTTATAGATGTTCTGTATTTTCATTAAAGTTGATGAGACCTGTAAAGACTTGGAGATCATCATTAGACAAAATGCTTGGTTTACCTTGTCTTGGATTCTATCTGAGTAGGTAAGAACATATAACCTTCAGGCCAATTTCTACTTTCTTTCATACATTTTAAATTATATTTATGTTTTTATGATTACGTCTTCTTCCAACTCAGATCTCCTCACTGTCTGCTGTATTGATCAATAGTCTAGCTAATTGAGTGACCTGTCTCTGGCTTACATGTTTTCTTTATCACTGTACATTCGGACACCTGCTTTTCACTTCTAGGTCAGCCTGAAACACATTAACTGATATGATAAATTACTTCAAGTCTCTATGTTTTAATTCCTCTGCTGTGAATTAGAGATAATCATAGCCTCTTCCTCATAAATTTTTTTAAAGGATTAAATGATGTAACACATTTAAGAAATGTAGAACAATATCTGGCATGTAGTCAGTACTCAGTAAATAGTAACTGTTATTTCATGCAGGAAACAAAATTATGTTTTGCTGTCATTTCTACTAATACGATATAGCCAGAAAAATGTGTAAAAGTAGAGCTTTGATCTTAGTTAATACGCTTTTCAAGGCTATGTTCTTTACCCTACACTACAAGAAAATAAAGTTAGTCTATACAAGTTAAATGTGTTTTCTATTTGTTAGTAGATCACACACCAAAAAACAGCTGACATTATTTTTGCAAAACTTGATGATTATGTTGGTAATGATTTTATTTAAAATATGCTATTTTAAAACCTCAAAGAGAGAGTAGCTATCTTTCTGAAACTGTTTTTGGTTGTGAGGTCCAATGGTAACCACACACAATATCTAATAAAATAAACATGCCATATATTTTAAGAAAGGGAGAATAAACATTGGTTTCACGGATATGGTCCCAATCAACATTACAAGAACAGACCCTCTGAACTGTGTGCATGAATGCATGCATTATCCCGGCAGCCTATCTTGTAGAGAGCTTTATGTGACGCAATTAGCAGCAAGGATTTGCTTACTTAATAATGGCTGACATTTCCCCTGAGCAGGGCTAGACAGATCAGTTAGGGAATATTTAAGTGAGGGTTTTTATGTCCTTGGCCCATTTTTCAGATAAGTCCCTGGGTTGTTGAGTTGCAAGCTGGGGAAAACACAGGTAATCCAACCAACTAGCAACTCTTCCCTCCAAACCTGGCATTGTGATCCTGAATTTGTTGAGTTTTTGGCTATCTCCTTAGTCTATACTAAAATAATCTTTCTATTTTTATCATTGCAAATATCTGTCTTTCAAAGGACCCGAATGAATACCAGCTACCAATCAGGCAAGATACATGCATGAAAGACTTCTTGCATAGAAGGGAGTTAGTAAGCTAATCCAAAAGCCAAGATGAAGCCATTTTGGGTTTAGAACTTTTCTTTGATCCATCACTTTTATATGAAGATCTTGGTGAAATAATTGACAGAAAAAAATATAGTTTGTTTATATGACTACTATTGCTTATACCTACTTGTGTAACTTTATTGTTAAAGCATGTTTTGGCAATCATATAAACATAGCCGTTGTATCAATAATTTATTTATTTGTCCTTAATAGGGGGCACATTTGTCCACTTGGTTTGGTCACAAATGTTAGAAAACTCAACAATGGTTTAAGGAAAGTAGGATTTATTTATCTACCATGTAAAATTCCAGGAAAAGGTAGCCTGGCTATGTTATTGTGGACCTGAAGTGCCAGGGACCCCTGGATTCTGAGGTTTCTATTCCCAAGACAATTTGTGGACCAAGATGAGTTTCAGCCATTACGTCCTCATTCCAGTAAGTGGGAAGAGGAGTGAGAAGAAAGGGCATGACATCTCCTTCCCTTCTAGGAGTTGCCATGAATGTTTAGAAGTTGCCCAGAGCTTAGTACCACGGCCACACTCAGGTATAAGGGATGAAGGTTAAATGTAATCTTTCTTGGATAATTGTGTGGCGAGCTAAAAGTTGAAGGTTCTATCATAGAAGAAGAGAAAGATGTGGGAAGACACCCAACAGTTTCTGCATTCATGAACTAACTCATTTATACAATTTTAACAGTTTGACAGGATGAAATTTTCTAAATATAGTATTTACTTCCCTTACTGATTAAACAGAGGATACTGAACATGATTTCATTTTTCTCAATGACTTAGAGTTATTACATTAGTATCAATGAGGATCAAAGGCACAGATAGTACATTCAATAATATAACTCTCTATTATAATGATACATAACATAAATTCACACCTGGAATCAGGATTCACTGAGGAGATGTCTTTGTTCCAAGATCCTCTCCAGTAGAGGCAGGATGGTAATGAACAGACAATGCTGTGACTCCCCTTCCCCATGAGCTCACTTCTGTTTACCACTTCGACAGGTAAATGGCTACATCTGCTGGAATGAGAATCATGCCTTGGTATCCTGGATTTTTGACACGGAGAATCATTAAGTGGTGCAGGTTTTATTGTATGATGTTGCTGACCAAATCTAGGATCTGGTGCATATTAAAAAAAAAAAAAAAAAGCAATGTGTGTGACTCCTTATTCTAGTATTCTCTCTCACCTCTACTGCCTCTTACCCACCATCCTGGCCTAGGTTCTTTTTGTTGTCTAAGCTTTTTAGTGTAACTGCTACTCTTGTAGTCAGCTAGGATACTAATTTGCAAGAATTAGAAATTGAGCTAAAATTAGCTTAGATATAAAGACAAATTATTTCATTCATACCATTGATTTTATCAGTAAGCACGGTGTTGGAATCTGCCACTGTGCTAGGTTTTGGGGATACAGGATGGGGGCCAAGTATCTGTCCTTTTATGGGGGATTCAGAGAGTAAACAGTATATAGTCTAATATCAATAAAAGATAGGTACCTTCTAGAAGAAAGATAAAGCAGGGTAAGTAGATGTTAAAATTGCCTTGGGCAGTCAGAGAAGGCCTATGTTGTACATTGAAAAGATGCTAGGCTTCCAAGAACCAGAAAGAAAAGGGATAGGCAGGTCTTGGAGAGGAGCTGGACTGTGGATCTCATCACACCCGGGGGTTGCCCTCCTGGCTGCTTCTCTCAACAGATCTGTTTCATTCCTTCTTCTGCAGACTACCTCTGCTTCTTTAGGCTACAGGGCTGAAAGGGAGAGTGTAAAATGTGGGTGCCCATACTTTACATCTTAATATTTTAGCCACTGGGAAAGATTACCTTGCTATTATTTCCTGACTTCCTGATTATATATTCTGATATTGATCACTTCTAGATTTAAACCTGAAACCACTGATATCTAAATTGTTTGCTCGTCTATGATCAGGTGCTGCCCCCCACCACCCTAGGAAGTAACCCTATGGCCAGTTTGGACTTGTGTTCACTGTTATTAGCATTAATATTAGCTCATATTTATCAAATGCTTACCATAGACCAAGCTATTCTAAGGAATTTTCGTGAAGTATCTCACTTAACACTTCTATACACTCTGTTTGAATTATATGCCAGCTCTGCAGGGTTTTGTCTATTTGCAATGAAGGTTTGTTGCAGATGGCTACAGCTGCTTTACGTTTGACCTAAAATAATGACATGGTTTTTCAATTCAAACTAAAAAAATTGATATGAAGTTCACCTGCCACGGATGCGAGGTGACAGGTGTGGAGCAGTTGTCAGAGACACAGATGTTGGAGCTGGGTCTAATTCCCTGCTTCACCTGTTGTTGGCCATGCAACCTTAGTCAGGTCGCTTCACCACCCTTTGCTCACTCCCCATAGAAGGAAACCGTGCAGTCACTGTCCTGTTCCACTTAATGCATGTGAACGTGTGTGGTGCCTAGCTGGGCACTTGGCTGACAGTGAGTGATACAGAATTGCAAGATTCCTTGTGCAGGAATTCCCATGAGAAGCCTCCTCCCTGCCATGCTGCTGCATGTCAAGCTCAAGCTAGTGACTGGCCAGGTCACCACCGTCTGCTGGACATTCGCTGATATTATATTCAAAATTATGATTTGGGGCTAATGAAGATTTCTGTTTGCTTGCTCAACAGAGTGACTAGGTGTTTAAAATTAAGACTAAAACCTAGTAACAGCACTCTTGATGTGGAATGCGGATACAAGGATCCTCACACAAAGCCCTAAGGATTCCAGGCTTTTCAAAATGTGCTTGTGACTGCTACGGGAGAACACTTGCAGACAAATTGTCTCTCTTCTCATGTTTACCATCTCTTCCCACTAGCATCTAAGATTTAAAGAGAGTTTTACGGATAAAAACACAATAATACAAGGTCTCCACAGTCAAGTAGAAAATTCGAGCTAGCAGTTAAAAAATAAAAAATATATCATTCTAAGAGCTGGGCAGACTGACTTCACAGGTGTCAGGAGGTGACGAAAGGAAACAGACCAGGAGAAAAGTCTGCAAAATTATGACATGTTTCACACCACAGACTCACAAAATAACATAGGTAGGATCCAGATAGTGCTCGGACTGCAGAGCACCACCTCCCAAAGGTGATCACGTCAGAGAGACTTAGAGACAGGCACCCCACAAGTTCCGCCGGCGTGTCTTGGTTCTTGTGATACACTTTCTGTACCGGGTAGGGTTTCCAATGTGTCCTTTCTGATTTTGCTTTATAAAATAAAGTATACCTCAAAAGAAAGGCACATTATGTTCCCCAGGACTCATGCTTTTCTGTATGCAGCACTCCGGCTGGGTAAACCAAAACAAATGTCAGATCGTCTTACATCAGAAACCAAGACAGACAACACAAAACAAACCAGATGAGTTAACACCCAGGAAACAAAGAGGCGCTGCTGAGCTGTTTTTTTTTTTTATTCATTTAAAAAATTTTTATTTTATTTTATTTTATTTTTTATTGCATTTTTAGGTTTTGGGGTACATGTGAAGAACATGCAAGATTGTTGCACAGGTACACACACGGCAGCGTGATTTGCTGCCTTCCTCCCCTTCACCTATATCTGGCATTTCATGCTATCTCTCCCCAACTCCCCACCCCCCACTGTCCCTTCCCCATTTCCCCCCAGCAGACTCCAGTGTGTGATGCTCCCCTCCCTGTGTCCATGTGTTCTCATTGTTCAAAACCAACCTATGAGTGAAAACATGCGGTGTTTGATTTTCTGCTCTGTGTCAGCTTGCTGAGAATGATGGTTTCCAGGTTCATCCATGTCCCTGCAAATGACAGGAACTCATCATTTTTGATGGCTGCATAATATTCCATGGTGTATATGTGCCACATTTTCCCTGTCCTGTCTATCATTGATGGGCATTTGGGTTGGTTCCAGGTCTTTGCTCTGCTGAGCTGTTTTACATGTGCAAGTGTTTCTCTAGAGAAAGGTGTTATTTTTGTAAAGGGACTTGTGCTTTTGGAAGAAGAGATATCAGAGCATTGCCTTGCTGATGACGATGAAGAAATCATCTTTCTGCTACCTATGTTTAGCAATCTATGGCCAAAGAAAACATAGCTACAAAGCTGTGCCTCCTTCACCTGACTCTAGGATGTTTTCTTTGGCTCTTTAAACTTTTAGGAAATAAACTATTTGCAAACAGTTCGGATTCACAAGATAGGTAATTTTAAAAGGCAAATATATTGTTCTTCAAATCATAAAAGAAAATACATCAAATTCTAGAAAGAGTGAATCTAACATTTTATTTATACTTCTAATCTTTGTAACTCATAAGCATTAAGTAGAGAGCCAGGGAAGTGTCTGAGAATGACTTCTTGGGAATTTTAATTCCACTTTTCCTCTTTGACAAAGATATACTACGAATAAGAAGTATCTGCTCTTAATCTGCTTTATACATACAATTTATTGAAAAGTCATTTATATTCAATGAAATGCAACTATTTTCAGTGTATAGGGAAATAAGTGTTGGAAATTGATGCAACTTTACAACTACAACCTCAAACAAGATATCAAATAAGATATTAAAAAGCCACATCACCCCAAAACCCCTGTGACCCTTTAGAATCAATGCCTCTTGCATAAGCAAAAACGACCTGATTTCTCTAACTGTAAATTAGTTTTGCAGTCTAGAAAGCTTCACATAAGCAGCATCACATAGAATGTACACGTGTCTTGCCTCTTCTCTGATTCAGCATAATGTTCCTGAGATTCCTCTATATGGTTATGCATATCAGTAATACATTATTGCTTTGTCCCAATTAATTTTCCTTTGTCAATGTAGCATAGGCAAATTAATGTTTACTCATTCACCTTTTAATAAGCGTATGCATTGCTCCTCGTTTTTGCTTATTATAAACGAACTGCTATAAACATTCCTTTACAGTTATTTTATGGACAACCTTTCACTTGGGTAAAATATAAGGAGTGAAATTGCAGAGTTATAAGAAACTGCCCAACTGGTTTACAAACTGGTTGTTCTGTTTTACACGCTTCATGTTCACCAGCAATGTAAGATAATTTTGGTAGTTCCACATCTTCGCCAACATGTGATGTTGTCAGTCACTTTAATTTCAGTCATTCTAATATGCAAAGATCTCCTTGTGGTTTAATTTACATTTCCCTGAGGGCAGGTAATGCTGAGCATTGTTTTAGGTCCTTTCTAGCTATTCTCACATTTTCTTTGTTGAGGGTCTATTCAAGTCTTTTTCCCATTTATATTTGGCTGCTTTTCTTCTTTTTATCGAATTTAAGAGTCCCTTATATGTGCTGAATTCAAGTCCTTTGTCCAGCATGTATGCTGATAGTATACATATATAATATATGTATACAAATATACATAGTATATTATCTTCCAGTCTGGGGCTTGTCTTTTCCTTTGCTTAATAGTATCTTTGGAAAAACAGATTTTAACTTTGATGAAGTCTAAGTTGGCATTATTTTTCTTTCGTGATTAGTGATTTTCTGGTAGTTTTTACTACACTAAGATTGCAAAGCTTTTTCCTGTTGTTGTTTTTTTCTAGAAGGATTATAGTTTTAAGTATAAATTTTAGCTCTATTATTCATTTCAAATTAAGTTTAAAATATGGCTTGAAGTGGAGGTCAAGAGTCTTTTTAAAATTGTTTTGAACCACTTGCTCCACACCATTCGTTGAAAATTCAGCCTTTTCCCAGTAGTATTATGTTGGAGACGTTTAAAGAAATCAATTAATCATAGTTTTAACCCTCTGTTTCACCATTGTCCAGTGGAATTAACAGATGAGGCATAGTGTTAGTCACACATGTAATTTTACATTTTCTAGTAACCACATTAAAAACATAAAATGATACAGGTAACATTACTTTTAATGAAATGTTTTAATTGCCTAATATATTCAAATTATTATCATTTCATCATGCAATTAATATAAACACATTGATAGTTTCATCAATGAGATAGTTTACATGTTTTATACAATCTTCAAAATTTGGTGTATTTATACCAGCTGTTAAGGTAAATCTCAATTAAAATCAGCTGCATGGCAAGGGATCAGTAGCCACATGGGACTTAGTGGCTACTGTGTCACTATATCCAACAGAATGTCTCCATTTTATTCTATCGATCTATGTGGTTAGCTTGATGTCAGTTCCACAGTCTTCATTTCAGTAGTTTTATATTAAATTTTCAAATCAGGTAGTTTAGATCTTCAGACTTCACCTTACTGTTAAAAATAATCTTGGCTATTTTAGGTCTTCTGCATTATACAGTATTTTATGTTTTTAAAATGACATTTAAAATTATATTTGTTAAATTTTTGTTGCTATCAAGTACAAAATTAATTATTTTATTGGTCTTGTTTCTAATGGAATTAATTCTAACTTATTAATTCTGGTACTTTTTTTTTTAAACCTATTTTCTATTTAGCCTTTTCTATTGAGATAACCATGTCTTTTGCAGATTGGTTAGTTCTTCTTCTTCATTACCCTTATGCATTTCATTTCTTTTTCTTATTTTGTTGCCCTGATAAGAATTGAAAGTGAAATCTTATCTTTTTCAACTTGGTCTCCTCAATTTCATCTTTCATCATTATGTATGACATTTGCAAGGTTTTCATGTATGCTCTCTAGCAGTTTTAAGATGATCCTATGATTCCTTGTTTGCTGAGTTTTTAAGATAAATGGGTGTTGAAGTTCGTCTGAGGCTTCTTCATCTATTGATTGTATTCTATGATTGATATTCAGTATTGAACCAACCTTGCATTTTTCAAACAACTCTATTTGGTGTGGATCTGGTATATGTTTTATGAAATCCTAGATAAGATTTGCTAATATTCTGTTAAAGATTTTTGCTTCTATGGTCATGAGGACAACTGTTCTGATCTTTAATATTTTTAATGTTGTATTCTGGTTTTGGTATCATGGTAGTGAGTTTGCGTAAGATGGGTATTATTTGTTCCTTAATTTTTCAAAATTTACTGATGAAATCATATGCATTTGAAGTATTTTTTGTGGGAAATTTTTAAGTAGGAATTTAATTTTTAATAGATAAAAGGCTATTGAGATCTGTTTCTTTTTGAATCAGTTGTGATAAGTTTTATGTTTCTAAAAATTTGTTTCTTTGCTGAAGTTACTAACTTTATTGGCATAAAATTCTAATGATATTCTCTTTGTATTCTTTCAATTGTAGAATCTCCATTTTTTTTTCTGATATGTAGAAGATATGCATTTTCTCCCTTTTTAAGAAAATTAACCTTGTTAGATATTTAAACATTTAGTTGATCGTTAACAAGATGCAACTTCTGGATTTTTAAATTTTCTTTGTATACTTTATCAATATCTACTCTGATTGCTATCATTTCTTATCATGTTCCTTATATTTATTTTTTTCTTTTATTTAGCTTCTTAAGCTAGAAACTTGAATTTCATTGGTTTTAAAACTTTTAATATTTTCATATATAGGCACTTAAATATATAAATTTCCCTATTGCTTTGGCTGCCTCCCATAAACTGTTATATATTGTGATTTCATTATTAATCAGTTTGAAACATCTTAAAATTTATAGGCTCATTTTTGAATGATTTACTTAGAAATATGTTACTTAATTTCCAAATATTTGGAGCTTTTGTAGATATCTTAGATCTATTAAGTTCCCGTCTAGTTATCACCAGACACCAATCCAGCTGGCACCTTGATTTAGGACTTCTAGCCTCCAGAATGTTCTCTGGAAAGTTTCAGTCTTTTTAAAGTTGTTGAGATCTTATTATGTCCCTGCATATTGCATAATTTCAGACACATATTTACCAAGGTCCACCTTGGTAAATATCCTGTTGGCACTGGAACAGAGTGTGTGTTCTGAGGTTACTGGCTATTATGTTCAGTACATAGCAACAATATCAAGTTTGCATATAATATTTTTCTGATTCTCTATCATCCTTAGTGATCTTTTCTTGCTCTAATTGTTTAACATTGTATCTTTTATTTAAAAATGAGTAAATTATTTATAATTTTTATGCACAATAAATTATTGCCAATAATTATTAGATGTAATAATAATTATTTCTAATAATTATATGCAAGTATTGCTAATGATTATTATGTGACTAATTATTACTAATAACTGTTAATCTTACTAATAATTACTATTAAATCTAAAATGATGCAAATATTAAACACAAATTAAGTAAAGCATCTGCATCATTTTAGATTTATTTGGTGGTAAAGGAAAGGAAAGATAGCCTTTTGGATTAGCACTATTTGATTCTTGTATGTAATCATTTATTACATGTTTGTAATTGCTATAACAATTATTGTTAACATGTTAATAAACAATTACATACAAGAATCATCATTATTTTAGAATTATTTGGCAGCAAAGGAAAAGAAAAATAGCCTTTTGGGTTAGCTCTATTCTATTCTAGCATGTAATTGTTGATGTGCCAACCTGAAAGGCTATCTTTCCTTTCCTTTGATGCCAAATAAATCTAAAATAATGTAGATGTTTACTTCATTTATGTTTTTCATGTAAAAGGAATACATTCTTCATAAATAATTTTCTGTGTGAATCTAGTCATGGACTGAATGTATGCATCCCTACAAAATTCATATGCTGAAACCCTGACCCCCCATGTGGCTGTATTTGAAGTAAGAAAATGCTTAAGGTTAAATGAGGTCATAGGGTGGGTCCCTGATCTGACAGTATCAGTGGCCTTATGAGAACACATGAGCTCGATCTTCTTCTCTCTCTCTCTCTGTGGATGCACCAAGGAAAGGTCTTGTGAGGACACAGCAAGAAGGCAGCAGTCTGCAACCCAAGAGAAGAGCCCTCACCAGACGCCAGCCCACTGGCACTTTGATCTTGGACTTCCAGCCTCCGAGCTGTGAGGAAATACAGATTTCTGTTGTTTAATTCACCCAGTCTGTGTATTTTATTATGACATCCCAAGCAGACTAAGACAAACGTTTATCAAACTTTTGCTTCTTTCATCACTGTTTTATAAGGAGAAAATGAGGGAAAGTAGATTTGTGAACAAAGTTATGAAATTATTTTTATGGAATAGAATATTATATAGTGAAGTAAGCTCTTTGGAAATTTTGCCAGTAAACGGTTTGAAATAGTAGCAAGGTTTTTCTAAACAAAGTCTTAATCTCATTCAGTGTCCAGTCCAGAAAAGAGCACATGTGTGGTATTTCTTTTTTTTTTTTTTTTTTTTTTATGAGACAGAGTTTCGCTCTTGTTACCCAGGCTGGAGTGCAATGGCGCGATCTCGGCTCACCGCAACCTCCGCCTCCTGGGTTCAGGCAATTCTCCTGCCTCAGCCTCCTGAGTAGCTGGGATTACAGGCACGCGCCACCATGCCCAGCTAATTTTTTTTTGTATTTTTAGTAGAGACGGGGTTTCACCATGTTGACCAGGATGGTCTCGATCTCCTGACCTCGTGATCCACCCGCCTCGACCTCCCAAAGTGCTGGGATTACAGGCTTGAGCCACCGCGCCCGGCCATGTGTGGTATTTCAACAGAGGGAATTGAATGTGGGGAACTCATGATAAAACAATTGGAAAAGCCACGAGGGCTATGAGGGGCTACAGGAAGCTACCACTTATTCAAGGCATGGAGGAAAATGGGAAGAGGGTGTTGTTACACTCCTGCTCCAGGAGCCAGGGCTTAGTGGCAGGAGGTGGGATTCTGAAGGAATCACAACCACTGCTGGAGAATGAACAGAACAGACAGGGCCAATCCCCTGGAATCTCTTTCATTGGCAACCTACAGTTTCATACCAGGGTTTCTATTTCAGAAACCCAGATGAATACCAGTTGACAAAGCGTTTGTAGAGTTAAACACGCTGAATACAGAGCAGAGCAAAGAGGAAAATGGGGTTGAATCTGAGAGCAGACAGGTGAGTGACTAGCACAGATGCATTACTCTTAATTGACTACTATGTCATGCCATAGGTCTAAGGGACCGTATCTCACTCTTAGGTGTGTGCCCTGGGGATATGTTGTGATACCTCAGGAGTTTGAGGAAGCCATGAAGGCAGCAAACTCTGTGGATGTCTGAAGACGTATATTTGGATTCTTATAATACTGTGACATCACATTAAAGATTACAAATTTCCCAGAGCTGAGTCTGATATATGCTGTTAGTGTATATCAATTCAGCCTGATTTCTTAAATCAAACGATTTTAAGACAACAATGTGTAAATCATTAAACATTTTAATGGTAATAAGTTGTTTTAATATTCAAATAGTCATATATGTAAAATGCACATGACTTTTGAACACAGAAAATGAAACCTAAAGAAATCTTCTCCTTCCCAGGATGTAATCCTCACCCCTAGACCTCAGTCACTGTACCAAGCCCCAGACAAGACATATTAAACATGGTGTCTGGCCTCAGTGAACTTACTGACTTTTGGGGGAGAAAAAAAGTAACAAAATCATTTTTAAAAC
Organism: Sapajus apella; assembly: GCF_009761245.1. Lineage (NCBI taxonomy): Eukaryota > Metazoa > Chordata > Mammalia > Primates > Cebidae > Sapajus > Sapajus apella. The sequence goes on from NW_022437054.1 coordinate 3,277,148, forward strand.
ACACACATGAAAAGTATTGCAAAATAAATATTGAACTATTTAGGGAAAACACGTTTATTAGGTACCTACTAAAGAACCCCCTGTGCTAGACAATTCATTTATTCATTTATTCAAAAACATGTATTGATTACCTCCTAATTGCCAGCCTGGTAATAAATGGAATGTGTTAGTTGCATTAAAGATAAAAATCTGATTTGTAGGCTTGCCTTCTCCATTACGCTCTAAGCTCAGTGAAGATAGAGGCCCTGCTTTATTTATCTTTTGAATTCTCAGCATTTAATTCAGTGTCTAACCAATGCAAAGTAATCAATAAATATTGTTGACCCAAGAAATCACTGTCTACCTTAAACCTGTGTATCTGTACTATCACCAAGTCTCTCCCACAGTTTTACTTTTCATCCATTTGGTTGTCTATTTGCCACCATCCTGCAGAGTTAAACACCCTGAATGCCGAGCAGAGCAAAAAGGAAAATGGGGTTGAATCTGAGAGCAGACAGATGCATTACTCCTGAAATACCATCCTGCCAACTCTCCCCACCCTGCACCTAGAATAAGCATGTTCTTTACCCGAACCCTAAACCAGTTCCTTTCTAAGGAGGTCCACTGATTAAGCTATGTAGTAAATTTTAAAAAGAAAGAAAGAAATCAACTACTGATACCAGCACAAACATGAATACTGACAAAATTAAATTTTTAAAAATCAGCATAAAACATTCTGAAAAATGTGAAGTGTGTTTGAAATCACCTAATTTCCTTATTGCAGTTTATGTTACTACCAAACTTCTTAACCAAACTTCTGTTGCCCTAGCAGTTCTGGGCACAGCACCTTGTCCATTTAACTTGGTGGATCTCAGTTTAATCCAGGAGGAGTCTTTGCCAAAGTCCAAGTCATTATCCCAGAGCTGTATCACACAAATGTCTTTGCACAGAGCAGAAGAATTTGCTTCATCAGGCCTAGTACTTGGGTGTAGAGGTACATTTTTATTTGTCAAGAGTCCACCGTTCGTGACTGAATATTTCACGAGACCACTTCCTTGACAGGCTCTTTCAGAAAAGAAAACAGATCGTAGTTCTCCAGAATACGGCAAGTGATGTGGGAGGAAGGAGGTCAGAGAACACTGGCTGAAGCTCTCTGCAGGGTCAGGCTCAGTTTGGTCTTGCTTTGTTTTTAAAATAATCAGCCGCTTCTGCGTCTTTGAAGCCTTGAAAGAGCAAGATGAAGCAGAGAATACTTCAGGACTCTGTGGGGATTGCGTCTGGATTTTTTCCTTCATGCTTTTCTGTGTGTCTAACAGAAGGTCACTAGACACTAAATGAGCTCTGCCCTGGGTGGTCTCTACCTATTGCCTCCCAGCTGATGATTCGTGTTTCTTTCTGTTTCCATAGAAGGAGCAAGTAAGGAAAATTCAAAAGAACTGGCAATCTGTCCTTTGGATACTGCGACCTTTCTAAATAAGCATTCAGCCTTTGGAACTGCAGCGTACAAGCATTTTTTCCTTTGTTGTGGGTCTTTTCAAAAGCCACACACAGAAGTAAAACTAGAGACAAATTTGAAAATGCATTCATTTTGGTTATTTTGAGTAAAGTCTAATAGGTAATGCAAAGAAGGCATGCTTACACTAATTAACGGTATGAATAAAAATGGGTTTCTAAAATACTTAAGCAAAGAAACGATGCTTTCATTTACTTATTTTTTTTAATTGTCCATAAAGAACTCTTAATTGGAATGAGTGAAAAAGTGATTAATGTACGTATATGTATGTGCAGTTGTACATATCTGCGCAGTCACGGACGGACATGTGCATAAATATTTGTACTCTCATCTTTTATTTTTTTTCAGTTAAAACAACCAATTAATTACTTGACAGTGTTTACACCTGCATAGGGCACGTCTCGTCAGACCTGGCACACAAATGCACTGTTAGAGTCTATTTGCAATTTAAGAGAGAAAAGCAAAACTTCTGTTTGAACTCCAGAGTATTCCATCGCCCTGGCAGTTGTAAACTGACTAGGATAAATCACTCATACATTGCTACATTGTTATTGTGGTATTGGGCAAAAATATTTGGCAGGCATTTCAAAGAAAATGCTTCAATCGGATGACCGCAGCTAAAGAGAAAAATGCCAAGACTAAAGCAAGTGCATACTTTGCTATGAAAGAGAGTTTTTTTTTCTAAATGGAATATTTAATAAAATAAATTTCACTCATACCTTAATTTAATTAAAACGGTGGTAACTCTCTTTAGGAATAAGTGGAAAGGTCAATTTTAGCAGAAAATACTTTTCATTAAATTATTAACTTTAAAAATAACAAACGTAAACATGTAGAAAATCTCCAAAATAAAATAAGAAGAGGTTGTCAGTTCATTTCGGTCATGATAAATACCCAATTCTACTTTGGAATTCCTCCCTGGAAATATAAATTGATTTTCCTCACAGCAAGAATGTGGTATGAGCTTGAATATAGGAAAACCAGATTTATTATTATTGTTATTATTCTTGAATCACATTGCCTTACCAGGGCTTAAGTGGGTCAAAATTTCCATTATAAGTTGCTGTTTTCATAAGGACTTTATAACTTGGACATGACAGTTGGCTTTATCCTTTAACTTGGTAAATAACATCTCAGGCTAGGGCAGGCTTTCTCCCCTCCATTTAATAATACTAAAGGCAAAAATCAGGCAAAGCAGATTCTTTTATCCCCTTTGGCTTTGAAGTAAAAGTTAGGAAGATATGTATCAGTGTCAAAGAAAGATCAGCTTAGAGGGTTTTTAGTTTAATTTTAATTAAAAAGAGCTACTAATTGAATAATTAAGTTACCTTTTTTGAATTTCATGAAAAATCTAAGATTAAGTCCCTCAAATGATTAATTTATATATGACACAATTTACCTTCATCACAATTTAGAATTTTAGTCCAATCTATATGATCATTATTCTAATAAAATAACTTCTCTGTTGGTACCTTATCTTTTGGGAGTGCAAAATTAATGAAATTCAATAACCCAAAAAAACTAAAAAAACACCAAATAATTTCTTAATTTGATTACTCTAATGGGTCATTCAATACTACGTAACCTGAAATAGAAAATGTGTTTCAGTTTTGAACCTCTATTACTTTTTCCTCTTCCACAGCTGCATATTTAAAGTAAATTGGTTCTATAACGTTGGGGAAATCAAATTGTCCTGACTGTCTATGGTTTGAATATTGTCCCTCCATTGTGAATCACTCTCAAAAGCAAGCAGAGATAAGAGGGCCAGGAATGGTGGAGGAACAGAGTTTACCAGAGAGCAGCAGAGATAAGCTTGGGGCTGTCAGCTGATCCTTCAGACTTTTCACTCCCACCTAAATTTCTATGGCCTATGTTTGAGTTGTCTCCTCTTGACAGCAACCTAGGACATTGTCTCCTTCTGACGACTTGCTTTGAATATGATTCCATAGCTGGACCATAGCACTTGGACTTCAGCCATAATTACTTTTCTTGCTCCGCGTAAGACAACCAGCACCAAGGCAAGGTGATTGTCAGCTTTCCCATCACAACAGCCAGGCATCGAGCAGAAGTATTCCTGATTCTTGGTCCTGGCTGCAATCTTTCATCAGTAGGTTTATTCTATATATTTAAATTTTGTCTGGGTCATAAACCCATTAGGTAATTTGAACAGAGGTATGAACCCCTTCCAGAGAAATGCATATTTGGATACTATCTACCTACACAGTTGTAGGGAATGGAATCTATGGATAGTCTAAACGTCATCCATACACTGTGAAATCCATGTACCCCACCTAAGAAACTGTGCTATAAATAATGTTCAACCATCATGAAACAATAATCATATATGATTATTTAGATCTTCTCTTGTCCTTCAACTGCAGACACTCATTATCACCCTCAGCTGCAGCCCTGTTTCACTAAGAAAATAGAAAGAACAAGGAGGGATCTCTTATGGGCTCCCACCACTACACACACCCACCTGGCAGACTCTCTGTCTGTTTACTCAGCTGCTCTGCTGTTTTTATGGATGATTCTTGGTGCTCCTAGAGAAGCCCACCTCCTTCATCTCCACAGTGGTTTTCAACCATCGTGGTCTTGGTCTCCAGTGGTTTGCTGGTCCCTCTGTTGCATTATTTTTTTTTCTCTCTATTGAATCTTTCCCATGGGCCTACCAACAAGTTATTTCTCTTATTTTAAAAAAGTAATTTAAAACAAGCAAACAAAACTCTCAACACTTTCTCATCCGAACCCTCCCTCCCATCAGCAGTTATTGGTGCATTTTCATCTTGGCTTAACAGGAAAAATCCTTAAATGTAATGTTTCTACTGCTTTCCAATTGCTTGTTTCTTCTGTTTTTCTCTGGAACCAGCCAGACTCTGTGACACTCCCTCACCCACCACCACTCTTCCACCTAAGTTGTGAAGAGGACCAGTGACTTCCCTATTATGGAATCCTCAATGTCCCGTTTACACTGCATCTTGCTGGACCAAATCGGAGTTTTGATCTGGTGATGTCCTCCTCCTCTTGCCCCCAGCCTTTGTTAACACTTGGTAATCAGAAGAGTATGCTTTCCTGATTTTCCTCCTTCTCAGTCTCTTTAGGTGTTTCCTCCTGATCTCCCTGACAGCTAAATAGCAGAGTAGCTCTGCTCAAAATGAAGACCTCTCTCCTTCATGATCTACACTCACTCTCTTGATGATCTAAAAATCCGATAGCTTGACATTCCATGTATGTGTTGATGACTCCAAAGTCTAAAACCACAGACTAAATGTTCTCTTTATGCTCCTTCCCTGATTCTTTTTCCTTGCATTTATGGCAATCTGACATGTTGCAAATCCTACGTTTTTATTGTATGAACATCTTTCTCCTTCTACTAGAAGGTCAGCATTTGAAAGACAAAAACTTTGTGTGTCATGGTGATTACTGCATTCCCAGCACTTAAAATAGCACCAGACACTCAGAGACAATAAGTGTTTATCAAATATCCATTTCTTTGCAATTAATAATAAAGCTATTTATTGCAATTAATAATTGCGATACTAATTTGTAAGTTTTAAATGTTAAAAAATTATTGAGTTTCTACTTTGGTGAAATGAAGCAGCTTGCTGATTTCACACCACCCACAGCTTAATGCCAAGACAACTCCTGTAATGTGAATTTTACAGATGAGACAACTGAAGATGGTTTAGATCAGGACTCAGCAACCCACCGTCTTAGAGCCAAATGTACTGTCTGATGCCTGTATTTTGTAGTCCAAAAAATAAAAATGTTTACATTTAAACATTTAGGAAAAATGTTAATAGTACTTTATGATACACTAAATAAAATTCAAATTTCAGTGTCTATAAATAAATTTATGTTCAAATGCAGCACACTCATTGTTAAATGTATCTTCCTCAGGCTGTCTTCATGCTACCGTAGCAGAGTTGAGTAGCCGTAATAGACGCTGTGTAGTCCACAAAGCATAAACTATTTATTATTAGACGTGTACTGAAAAAGTGTGGCCACCCTAATTTAGATTTTTTGTCTAAAGGTATATAGCTAGTAAGAAGAAGAGTGGGAGTCTAACCTGGAGCAAATTGATCCTAAGTCTGTGTTTCCCATTGCTCCACATCAACGTTGATTTTGAGTATCTTCATATTTTTTTTTTTTTTCAGATGGAGTCTCGCTCAGTCCCCCAGGCCGGAGGGCAGTGGCAAAACCGCAATCTCAGCTCACTGCAACCTCCGCTTCCTGGGTTCAAGTGATTATCCTGCCTCAGCCTCCAAGTAGCTGGGATTACAGGCACCTGCCATGCCTGGCTAACTTTTTTGAATTTTTAGTAAAGAGAGGGTTTCACCATGTTGGCTAGGCTGGCCTCAACCTCCTGGCCTCAAATGATTCACCAGCTTCTGCCTCCCAAAGTGCTGGGATTACAGGCGTGAGCCACCCTCATCGATTTTGACTATCTTCTTTAAATTTGCAGAAAATTTGAAACAATTTTCTAAAATAAGAGCTATCTCCTTCTTTCAAAATTACTTATATGTCACAGAGCATATTAGAGGAGGAGATTGTTGCAGTGTTAAACAAATGATCAGGAAATTGCTCGTTTACACAAATGCTGATCATCCAGAGGGTCATGACCAATCAGTGCTCCCTGAGAAGAGAGAGGGCAGCACCCATTCTAGACAAGGCTTCACAGCCTTGACTCAGCGCTTGGATATCCTAGTTGCAATGCTTCCTTCTTACTCTAGGAAAAACAAATTCTTCCAGTGAACATAGTACACTGGAAGAATGTACACTGTGTGGTAGCAAAGAGTCAACGTATGAACTTTGTGAAAAAGAAGAAAAAGTCAGTTTCCAAAGAGCAATTCAATTTACCTATTTACCAGTGGGACAATCCCTCCTTTTCACTTTTAAAGGTGGACAATGAGCAAGAAAACAGCTGGCTCCATTTAATTCCCTTTCTGTTAACATGGTGAAAACATGAACTGTTAGGCCTATGCTAGAATCCTCACTCTGCCCCAGTCAGCGGCAGGACCTCGGGAAATACTTATCATCCCTTTATTATACATACATAACATCTATTTAACAATTTGTATCTGCCTTTGGCCTTTCTACAAAATGTAGATAAATAGCATACCTAATCAATAAATTTGTTATGATTAAATGGAGAAAATTTCCTGATCCGCTACCTCATACATACTGATTCAAAGTGATGGTTGTTACTTACTATTATTTTTTAACAAAGAGAAGAAACTCTTCGGAGTTTTTCCTGGATTTTTTGTGGAGCCACTATGACATTGATAAAGGGTAAAAATGTAGTTCAACAAATGGAGCTGGAAAATTTCGTTATTCGTATGGAAAAAAATGAAAATGGATTTCCTACTTTTAACTATACACAGAAATGAAATCCAGATGGATTAAGAATTTAAATGTCAAAAGTAAAACTTTAAAACTTTTAGAATAAAATTTAAGGGAACAGCTTGATGACCTCAGGGTAGGGAAATATTTCTTAAACATGACACCAGAAGTGCCAAACATAACAAAAAAGAATTATTCATTTGATTATACTGATTTTTTAAAACTCTGTTCATCAAAAGACATCTTATACAAGGGAAAAGACAAGCTACATACTGGGGGAAGATATTTGGAACACATAAAAGTGACAAAGGGTTAGCATCAAGAATGTGCAAAAAACAACCACACACAAAAAAGAAACACATTTTTGAAGGAATAAGGAAAAATACAAACTACACAAGAGAAAACTGAACAAAACTCAAGAACAGGTATTTCACATAAGAGGAAACACTAATGGTAACAAACATGAGAAGACATCCAAAGGCATTAATTAAGGAAGTGTAAATCAAGATCAAATAAAATGCCATTTTAAACCCCTTTAGTTGTTGAAGATTAAGTCTGACAATACAAAATGTTGGAAAGGATATGGATCAATGGACATTTCCACAGATAACTAGTGAGAGTACAAATTGTACAGCCACATGGAAAACATTTTGGCACTATTTTGTGAAACTGAACATCAGCACACTCTAGGAGCTAGGAATTCCATGCCTAGCAGAACACCCAGATTTGTGTCTTTCAAGAGACATTCGAAGAATGCTCATAGAAACCATTTCCTTAATCACCTTAACTACCAAAACCTGGAAATAACCCAAATGCCTGTTCACAGAAATTAAGACACATACAATGGAATGTCATGAGCAGTGAAAATTAAAGCATGGCAGCTCAAGCAACAACATAGACACATCTCTGTAAAGTCACATTTGGTCAAAAAGAAAATATCAGAAGAGATTCAAAATAATTCCCTGATACATGTAAATGTAGACAACATATGGTTTAGACCAATTTATGGTGGGCTGGGGAAGAGCATGTAAGTGAATGGGAAGGTCTTTGACGAGATAGTGCCTCACAGGAATTTGATATATTATTAAATGAATGAATAAATGAAAGTAAATGACTAAAACAGGGCTATGACAGGACCCAGGATTGTAGTGTGATTTTGTGTATCACTAACCATTGACTATGATTAATTCAATATTGGACACCTGAGATCTTTAAAAAACAGAGAGAAAGAGAAAGAATGGATAGAAATGGTGAAGTTAAGGCTGTTAGTACCTGACAATGGAGACTTCTCTTGTGGACCAGTTTCATAGAGAGCCTCAGCTAAGGCTTGAGAATTCAACAAACATGCAAGAACCCACGATGCTTTGGGTCCTTACAAAGGCATTGGTATTGGCCAGCATGATGGCTCATGCCTGTAACCTCAGCAATTTGGGAGGCTGTGGCAGGTGGATCACCTGAAGTCAGGAGTTTGAGACCAGCCTGGCCAACATGGGGAAACCCCATCTCTACAAAAAATACAAAATTAGCCAGGCGTGGTAGAGTATGCCTGTAATCCCAGGTACTCGGGAGGCTGAGGCAGGAGAATTGCTTGAACCCCCGAGCTGGAGGTTGTACCGTTGCACTTTGTCTCAGAAAAAAAAAAAAAAAAAAAAAAAGGCATTAGCATCACCATAGTGAGCCATACAGGGAACCGACACAGAGAAAAGTTATCCACCTTCATGAAACTCTTTCCAGCGGAAAAAGATATTTATGGAACCAAGAAACAAGCAGAGAAGTATAAGAATAATTCTGTGAGTCAAATTAAGGTAAAGTCCATATCTAAACAGATACGAATAGTGAAGCTGATGGTTGATAGCACATTTCCCTTCTCTCCAAATTTCATTTTTATTAGAATTCAAAAGATATAAATATCACATTCCCGACACTTTCCTTTCCCAGCTATTCATCAGGCAGCCTCTAAGAAAATATTTGCCCCCTCGTTTGAACCTCCTACCTCAATTTTCAAGTCATTTCAAGTCAGAACAACTTTTTTTTTGCACCTGAGTTGCAAACTCCTAGGAACAGGAATTCATAACAAAAACACAATAGCCATAGGATTTTCTGGTTCATTACCCTTGGGTTGATCCATAAAAAATTTAAAGTGGAGACAAAGTTAAGAGATGAGCTGATGGACTGAACGCACTCGGCAGCATTGAAAAATGACCTCTCCGGTGCAAGCAACCCAATCCATCCATTTCTCAGTGTATACACTTCACCATTATTCATTCCGCCTCCCCCTTCCCACCCCGTCTCCTCAAAAGAACTCTTCTGGATTACGGTGGGGCTTTCTTTCCCTAACCTCCATACCCAACCCCCCTGCCCCTGAATAAAGCAAAGTTGACTAAATGGTTCTTTTGCTCTAGGGAGAGGCAATTATAAGTGACAGTGTGGCTAAGAGACCACCAACAAAACTCTCTACAGGAGAAAAAGATTTTTCCCTGGATAAGCAGATTCAATACCCAGGTGAACACTTAATTTCCCATGAAAAGTGTGTAGAGGCATTAAAAGCAGCCTGCCTTTTATAGAGGGTGACTGTATAATTTATTGTCTCAATTGGGATACCTTTGAGGGTGAGACAGGAGTCTATTAATAATTAAGCTGAGGCAGGTGACGGGAACCTGATCTGTGTGAGCGAAGTAACATTTATGCGGCCACAGCCAGGGCAAAGGAGGCTCTCTCCCCAGCTCCCACTTCAGAGCAAGTAGAAGATACCGCAAATGTGACTTAGAGTTCAACAGAATTTTGTAGAGTTTTGTTTTTAACATTCAGTACTTGACCATTATTGTGATATCAGTTTTTCTTGAAAACAGCTTTTTTAACAAATAATATTTCTGTGTAATCGAAAATAGATGCACAGACTATTTTTAAAGCTGGAAAGGAATACACCCGGATGTCAATAGTGTTGACAATACTGCTGGCCGTTGAATATACAATTGAGTCATTTTAAAATTCTTTTTATGCTTTTTCTCTCAACTGAGCTACAAAGAAATGTATTATATTAATGATGAGGGAAAAAATCTCACGTTTTGTCTTCTGTAGATGTTTCGGAAATCAAATTGTCTGAAATTAGCAGCTAGCGAGGACATACTAAGGATATCTACATTCTTACAGTGTTTCATCATAAGACAATTATAAGACAATGAAGTGTTCATTCATCTCTGATGGAACCTTTTCGTTTCAATGTGTGGAAACTGTGAATTCTTCTCTTTTGTGAAAACGCTAGTTCAGAAGCATATAACACAGCTAGAGGACTAGACACTCTGTGCAGGTTCTCATTTCCTCTGGCATAAATACTCATAGCAATATATAGAATTTTCCCTAAAAGCTCAGTAACTGAATGTCCCTTATTGATCTTTTCCCATCACATCACACGGCCGTGAGAAGTCTCTACCAGAACAGCTGTCTTAGCAGAGCCCTGAAGACCTGAGCAGGGACACTCACGCAGGCCCCTCCCGCAAGCAGAGTGGTTAAAATCACCGGTGGCCCTGTTCAGGTGAAAGCACGGCCTGGCAGCAGGCTGTAAGATAGGAGGGATCATTCTGAAATCTAAAGGAAGATATTTTATCTGCCCTTAAAATTGATGCTTTTCATTGAAATGATTTGAAAATACTACTTTCCCTTGAGAGAAAGCTAAAACGGGACAATGGATGATGTGGTTTTCCTGTGTGTATTTTTAATGTGCCCGTCTAGAGGGATGCACCATTATAGCTCTCCCTGCCAGGCAGTGCTGGGCGGGAATGGTGCAGGCCAGCTTCAGGGCCACAGTGCCCGGGGCTCACGCAGTGCTCCTCTGAGTGGGGCCCTATTTTTGTGCTCCAGAAAATGCCTAGAGAAGATCCCGTGGAGCCACTGGAGTGACTGCAGACTCTCCCCAAGACTAGATCATCTAAAATAACAGAAGCTACTCTGCAGTAGAAATCAGTTTTTCCAGGGTTAAAACAACTTTGAATTTTGAACATATTTCAAGGTGTAAGGTACTGGACATTTAAAACCTAGTTTTCTCTGAATATTCTCAATAAACTGCTTGCTTGTGCATCTTTTCTTCAGTAGGGCCACCTCTTAGTTTCTAAAAGATTCAAACTGCTACCACAGAATTTCCTAAAAAATTCAAATGTGAGTTATAATAATAAATCTCTTCTCACTATAATAATTAAGCTTAGGCACAATATCTAAATCACAGTTAAAACAGAAAAGCAGCTGGAAACATGTATTCGGAGGAAATGGAGCAGCAGGAGGTGTCAGGCTAAGAGCCCCAAGCACGGCCATCTCTTTATAGGAATAATTCCCTCTCCAAATTCCCAATTCCCCTGAAAGAAATATGGGTCTGAGTAGCGAAATACCGTGGAATCAGTTTCCATTTCTTTCTCACTTCACATGCTTTGCCACAGAGCCATTTTTGCTTTAATTGATCTAACTTTTAAAAAAATCAAACATGCAAAAACATCACATTGAAATCAAAATTAAGTATGAGTTCAGTTTTTAAAAAATCTGTCAATCACAGCAGAGTGTGCAAAGCCCACCTCTTGCTTCTTAGAGGATAAAGATGAGGTGAGGAGTGCCCTTGTTCCGTCTGCCCCATGGCACCTGTTGTAAACGCTAAGGACAGGAGGCGATAAGAACAAGGGTCCTCTGCCTCCTACACTGCTCACTAGAGCCTCTAGCCTGTGGAGTCCCTTAGTTGCAGGCAATATTGGGACTGAAACACCATTGATAGATGACCCTGACTCGCACAGTGACAGCAGGCGCATCACAATGGTCAGAGCTCCATCTGTGGCTGCTGAACCTAGTAATGCTTCCTTTGAAACAGAAAAAGTTGGACATGTCAGAGGCTGGGAGGCTTAAAGTAAAGTGTGGTAGGTGGTCTGTCTGATGAACTAGAACAGATGCCGCTTTTATTTCCACCCTAATTGTATCAGGCCTTCTTGGTGGGAGATTTAACACTTAAAAACAATCTTTTGGAGGGAATAGTATCACATTCCTCTTTTTTTTCCACCTTAACTCCCAAGTGTCTTAGATTCAAAGTCTGGTTTACAAATGGGAAATTCCTATATGTGCTTCCCCTCCCCTTTGGGGACCAGGGTTCAATGCATTCTTAACTTTTGCACCAGCATTTGTTCTGTACCTATTGTGCTCCCATTATAAGACAAGCAGAGAAACTAGGTTTGGTCATTTGCATTTCTTCATTGCAAGAGTAAGCTTTGTACAAAGCTGAAAGTGACAGTAGGCAAGGGAGCAATGCCGGGATGTTATCTTTAGGGCAATGAGTTCTGCAGCCAAAATGTTTGTCTTCTTGTTTTCCATTAAATCAAGTTTGGTTTATTTTAAGTAGGTATCTTTCTAATGTTGTTTCCAATGTTGGAAGGGCCCCAAAATTGCACATAGTGTGACCTGACCAGACTTACATTGGACCAGTAGGAGAGCCGGAGCCATTAAAATAGTTTTAAAACATATATATTTCCAAAGGAATGATTTAAAAAAAACACAAAAGAAAAAAAAACAACAACTTAGCATTTACCTCTTCTGCTGTCAAGATGGTTAAACACAAAACAAAATAAAGCAAAGACACAAAAAACATTTTTTTAAAATTTCATTCTGACTTTTTCAGCTTAGTTTTTGAAGCTCTTCTCTCAAAGTTTCCACTCTCAGTTGTCTTTTACTCCAATACACAAAGCTTTTGTTTTTTTCAGGTAAATGTGTGCCTACTGTATATTCTGAGTTTGTTTGTGTCTCTATCAGGACTGTTTTCTCTGCTGATTCTGCCTTTCCCTGCAAACGTTGTCCTGTGTTCCATGAACATGTGTATCCTCACTTACTGTCAATGTCAGTTCAAAGCTACCTGCCCCCAAGGCCCGGCTTTGATAAGTTGGCCTTTCTGCTCTATGTATTTTCCCTACCTAGTTGATTGTCACTCAAACATTACTGCATTCTTGTACTGCCTAATTTTCTCACAAGTGCATGTTTTGCTTCATTGAGTAAAATAGATCATCATCAAGGACAGTAGATTATACTTTCTGTAGAGGCAAAAACTTCATCCTGCTTTTTTTTTTTTCTTTTTGAATTTTATTTTATTTTATTTTATTTTTACTTTAAGTTCTAGGATACATGTGCAAAATGTCCACGTTTGTTACATAAGTATACATGTACTATGGTGATTAGATACATGGTGATAGATACATGCACCTATCAACCCGTCATCTAGGTTTTAAACCCCACATGCATTAGGTATTTCTCCTATGCAGATAAGGATTTCAATAAAATTCAACATCCCTTCATGTTAAAAACTCTCAATAAGCTAGATATTGATAGAACATATCTCAAAATAATAAGAGCTATTTATGACAAACCAATAGACAATATCATACTGAATGGGCAAAAACTGGAAGCATTTCCTTTGAAAACCAGTACAAGACAAGGATGTCCTCTCTCACCACTCCTATTCAACATAGTATTGGAAGTTCTAGTCAGGGGAATCAGGCAAGAGAAGGAAATAAGGGGTATTCAAATAGGAAGACAGGAAGTCAAATTGTCTGTTTGCAGATGACATGATTCTAAATTTAGAAAACCCTGTCATCTCAGCCCAAAACTCCTTAAACTGATAAGCAACTTCAGCAGTCTCAGGATACAAAATCAATGTGCAGAAATCACAAGCATTCCTTTACACCAACAGTAGACAGAAAGCCAAGTCATGAATGAACTCCCATTCACAATTGCTACAAAGAGAATAATATATCTAAGTTTACAAGGGACATGAAGGACCTCTTCAAAGAAAACTACAAACCACTGCTCAAGGAAATAAGAGAGGACATAAACAAATGTAAAAACATTCCATGCTGATGGATAGGAAGAATCAATATCAGAAAATGTCCATCCTGCCCAAAGTAACTTACAGATTTAATGCTATTTCCATCTAACTACTATTGACTTTCCTCACAGAATTAGAAAAAAAATACTTTAAATTTTATATGGAACAAAAAAGAGCCTATATTATTATAAGCAAAAAGAAAAAAAGCTGGACGCATCATGCTACCTGACTTCAAACTATACTACAAGGCTATAGTAACCAAAACAGCAAGGTACTGGCACCAAAACAGACATGTTGACCAATGGAACAGAACAGAGACCTCAGAAATAACACCACACATCTACAACCATCTGATCGTCAACAAACCTGACAAAAACAACCAATGAAGAAAGGATTCCCTATTAAATATATGGTGCTGGGGAAAATGGCTAACCATAAGCAGAAAATAGAAACTGGACCTCTTATACCCTTTACACCTTGTACAAAAATTAACTCAAAATGGATTAAAGGCTTAAATATAAAACCCCAAAGCATAAAAACCCTAGAAGAAAACCTAGGCAATATCATTCAGGACATAGGCAAGGGCGAAGACTTTCATGACAAAAACACTAAAAGCAATTACAACCAAACCCAAAATTGACAAATGGGATCTAATTAAGCTAAAAAGCTTCTGCACAACAAAAGAAACTAGCATCAGAGTTTCTGTTCAGAGTGAACAAGCAACCTACATAATGGGAGCACATTTTTGCAATCTACCCATCTGACAAAGGTCTAACATCCAGAATCTACAAGAAACTTAAACAAATTTACAAGAAAAAAAAACCCCATCAAAAATTGGGCAAAGGATATGAACAGTCACTTCTCAAAAGAAGACATTTACGCAGGCCTTATTTTATCAAAGTGATAACACAATGTGCGCCATCAAAAATACACCCTATTACTAAAGCCCCCCCAAAAGCATTATTAGTGTTTTTTTAAAAACATGTATTATATTTAAATAATAGCATATTCCTTCTGTGACAAAAATACAAATTCTCATCATTGTGGAATATTTGAGAGTATGTGGAAAAAAAAACCCAAAAAACATTACCCATAAACTTCAATATACATTTTATCCTGTATGCTTCTAGTTCTTAGAGCTTATACATATATTAACCCACACATTATTTATATCTATTTTTCTTTCTGAAAATAAGATGTTTATTTATATGTTCCTCTAACAACATCAATTAATATTGTAGCTGCTATTCTGTAGCTTGCTTTTGAAATTTAACAACATGTGAACAATTGATGTCAGTCTTCTGCATCTTATCTTTTTACTTACTATTATTATTATTATGACTTATTATTATCATTATTATTACAATGCACATATTGACACCAATTTAAGATTTCTCCATTTGAACTGGATTTAACTCCCTTTTAAAAAATGTGTAGCATTCTATCATTGGGAAATACTCTATTTTTAAAAATCATGCATTATTGAAAATTTAGATCTTTGTGTGGTAGATTGCTACATTAATGGGCCTCAGTGAATCACATCTAACTTTTAGGTTCTTGGATGGTTGTCTTCCACGTTGCTTCTGGACTTGGATATGTGATGTGCATATTAGTTTCCAATTGCTCCTATAACAAATTTCCACAAACTGAGAATCTCAATACAACACAAATATATTATTTTATAGTTCTTAATGTCAGAAATCAAAACTTGCTCTAACAGGACTAAAATCAATGTATCAGCAGAGAAGCCTCTCTTCTGGAGGTTTTAGGGGGAGTTCATTCCTTGTGTTTTCCAACTTCTAGAGGCCACTTATGTACCTTGGCTTGTGTCTGCATTACTCCAGCCTCTGTGCTTGTCATCAGGTCTCCTTCTCTCACTTTGACCCGGCTGCCACTTGCCTCTTGTAAGGACCCTTATAAGGTCCACCCAAGTAGTCCAGGATAACCTTCCCATTCCAAGATCCTTAACTTAATCACATCTGCGAAGTCCCTTTCACCATGTAAGTTAAAATAGTCATGAGTTTCGGGGAATTGTACATGTGTATCTTTGGGGAGGAGGCATTATCCTGTCCACCATAAATCGCTTTGGTTACTGGGACATCAGGAAATATAATGCAAACTATCACTGGATAAGCACTCAAGCACTGAGGCTTGTCTTCTAGGAATCGTGCTGCCACCATATGCAAAATCTCATGGAGAGACCGTTTGGAGAAGAACTGGAGTGTCATGGTCTTAGCAAAGTGCCAGACCTTTGAGTGAGGCTATGTTGAATCATCCAGGCCTAGTCAAGTTGCCCAATGACTACAGCCACATGAGGAATCTCAGGAGAGACCATCAGGAGAATTGCCCAGTCCAGTTAAGTCTGGCTCAAATGAAGGAATATTAAATCAATCAATCAAGATAGTTTTGAAACACTATGTTTGGAGTTAATTGTTAAACAGTAAAAATAACTTGTGATTTAAACAAAATTATGATGAACAATAGTGCATGTACATCTTTGGGGAACATATAAATCAGATGATAGCACTCTTAAAGACTAGAGGAAACCCAAATGACAAGTCTCCAGTGATAAAATTTCAAGCAGCTCAGTGGATGAAAATAAATTTTTTTCTGTTGAGGACTTGAGTCATCCTCAAGTCCAGCTGAATTACTAACAATGCAATCTAGTGGAAAAGAGAACATTAACCTTGGCATTAGCAGACTCTTATTTAAATCCTTGGCCTTTTCTGAATAATTCACAACGGAACCAAGTTTCCTAACATCTTTAAGCCTTCATTTTTTTTTCCTCAGGAAAATGGAAATAAAATAAAATAGAGAATCCATTGCTTTTTGTTTTTGTTTTTGGTTTTTTTATTTTTGGTGGTTGTTGTCAAACCAGTAAAATGAGACGCTATGGAAAGCGCCCTGGAGATTTCTCAAAGAACTTAAAACAGAGCTGCCATTTGACCTAGCAATTCTATTACTGAGTATATATTCAAAAGAAATGAATCATTCTACCAAAGGTACATGGACTTATATGTTCATCACTGCACTATTCACAGAAGTAAACACAAGGAATCTACCCAGGTGGCCATCAATGTTAGACTGGATAAAGAAAATGTGGTACATATCCACCACGGAATACTATGCAACCATGAAAAAGAATGAAACTATGACTTTTGCAGCAACATGGTTGGAGCTGGAGCTCATAAACCTCAGAAAATTAACTCAGGGACAGAAAACCAAATACTGCATGTTCTTACTTATAAGTGGGAGCTAAACATTGAGTGCATATGAACATAAATGTGGAAGCAATAAACACTGTGGACTGCTAGAGGGTGGAAAGGAGGGCTAAGAAACTATCTATTGAGTATTATGTTTACTGCCAGTGTGACAGGATTCATGTCTTTAATGTCAGCGTCATGCAATATTATGTAACAAATTTGTGCATGTACCCCTTGTATCTAAAATAAAAGTTGAAATTAAAAAAATAAACAAATAAAATTAAAAAGTGCTTTAGAAACTGTGGAATGCTGATTTGCGGGAGTGCTTCCTCAGATTGGCACTAGGTGTGCTGATGCACCAGAAAGAGGATGGAGTTTGTCAGATAGCACTGAGTACAAATTCTGAAATGACCATGACCACTTGCTTCCTCTTTCTGAACCTCGGTTTTCTCTTCTATAAAATCTTTTGGGTTTTCTACTTTTATGACTAGTTTTGAGCACCGCATGAGATGCCATATGTAAAACCCCTCAGGAAGTGGCACTTGATGAATTTCTTCTCCTCTCTTGTTATTCACTAAGCTCCCCAACAAGCCACACTGACCATTGACATAGCTGTGTCAAAAGTATGTATTTTTAGCCACGTTTACTAAGAGTTAAGAATAGTAGGTATACTCACTGCTTAATACTTGCCAGAACGCTATGCTAAACAATTTCTTATATGCTTCAACCCTGGTATCAGGGAGGCTGAATAAGGGCCACAGGATTGAAGAGACAGGGAATGGGCAGTAAAATATCTAGAAATGGGAAGTGAGCCCTAAAATGATGAGAAAGCATGCAGGAGTTAGCCAGCCAGAAATTTCTGGTCATTAGTAAAAAGCAGGTGACCTAAAATTTCCAACATTGATAATATCAAAGATATCCATGATGATAGATGAAGTAAATAACATGTGCAGATTTCCTGTTGCCCAGGATAGGAATAGTTAGGAACTCATTCAACGATTCAAGTCAGGCCGGGCATGGTGGCTCACACCTATAATCCCAGCACTTTGGGAGGCCGAGGCTGTTGGATCACTTGAGGTCAGGAGGTCAAGACCAGCCTGGCCAACATGATGAAACCCCGTCTCTACTAAAAATACAAAAATTAGATGGGTATGGTGGCGGGTGCCTATGATCCCAGCTACTCTGGAGGCTGAGGCAGGAGAATCACTTGAACCTGGGAGGAGGAAGTTGCAGTGAACTGAGATGGTGCCACTGCACTCCTGCCTGGGAGACAGAGCGAGACTTCATCTCAAAAAAAAAAAAAAAAAGATTCAAGTCAATTGAATGAATTAAGATTTGCATTTATGTGCACTGCCTACATGCATTCAATAAGTAGCTAACATAAATCTGATGGCATCTCTAAGCCCCACCTCCTTTAGGAAATTTTCCTGAATGACCCAGCTTTTACTCATCTTTCTTGCACTGTGAGCTCCAAACATAATGTAGCTTCTGTTTCAATCAATTTAGTAGTAACTTGTATTTTAGTACTTATTCTTACAAATAATATACTTAATTATACTTGTAAATTATTCACAATTGTTTCACACATGTGACTCTTATCTCTCACTTAGATTATAATATCCTCAAGGAAGAAATCCAGGTCTGTTTTTATACTTTGAATTTAGCCTCTCCAAACTCCCCAACTAGTTCAAAAAAATAACAAAATATTCTAGAAGTGAATGAATAGGTGTCACAGTAACAGCAGTGTCATGTTTTACAATTATTCTGAAGGCCTGCTTTATAATTTTTCACTGGTAAGTCAAATGGGGTGGGTCAACTTTTCTGATTAACTTTTAACCCAACCAAAGAGTTCAAAGTATGCAAAAGTTGAAGAAGTAACGATGACCATTTTAACTTAGGTGTACATACTCTTGAAGTTCACTCTTTTTTTTGAGACCAAATTTTGCTCTTTTTGCCCAGGCTGGAGTCCAATGGCACGATCTCGGCTTACCACAACCTCCTCCTCCCGGGTTCAACCGATTCTCCTGCCTCATCCTCCTGAGTAGCTGGGACTACAGGCACGTACCACCACGCCAAGCTAATTTTTGTGTTTTTAGTAGAGATGAGCTTTCACCCTGTTGACCAGGATGGTCTTGATCTCTTGACCTCGTGATCCACCTGCCTTGGGCTCCCAAAGTCCTGGGATTACAGGCGTGAGCCACCGCACCCAGCCCGGAGTTCTCTTTTGAATGGATTTCTCACCATAGGTTGAAGTTCTTACCTAACCAATATAAATTACCCACTGAGATCTAGTTCAAAAAATTATGACAGAATCAGAATGAAAACACAAAATCTAGTAGAATACTGTTTTTGTGGTGCATGCCACTAAAATTGTCACTAAAATATTGCATGTGGCAATATTTTAGTGAATTATAAGGCATTCCTTGAATGCCCTATATGATTAACCTAAATGAGGAAGAAATCTTTATTGCAGACTTGTATTTTATGTATGGGATATAGATGTCTGTATAGGATACAGAGAATACATTTGTCCTCTATATAGATACGTCCTCTGTCAATTAGAAAACTAAGAAAGTGCTTATATCACAGTGTTTTTTGGGTAAATATAGAGTCCACTTTATGACACTTTCATCAGATTCTACTGGAATGCATATTTTAAAAATCAGAATCCTGACTCCAGAGGGGATCTACTGATTCAGAATCTCTGGACATGTGCCAAGGAATCTGTATTTTAAACAAGCTTCTCAGGGATTTTTATAGATCCTAATGTTTGAAGCCATTGTTTTGTTTTTAATCATAGCTTAATTTCCTAGGAATCTATGTTCATTTATCCTCCCTCCTCCTCCTGTTTGGCCCATAGCCTCTTCAATCACTCTCTAAAGCTTGTTTTTTGTTTTGTTTTGGTTTGGTTCTTCTAATACATGATGTTCTGCTGGGACTTTATGCCTTAGGGTAGTAGTTCTCCAACTCAGCTTGCATTGTCAGAATCATCACTGAAACTTAATAAACAATGCCCAGGCCCTTTCCCAGACCACGAATTCACATTCATGAGGACTGAGGCAGGGGTAGACATGTGCTTCAAAAGCTTAGCTGTGACTCAGGAGCCAGAGGAGGAGGAACACCACCTTTAGAAGGAGCCCACTTCCACATGAAAGACCACCACTGTCTTTTAGTTGTCTGAAGCCCCTTATGGTGCACGAATACCTTGGTGACAGTGTCTCTCTGACTCTGCTGGCTGGCAATCCTACTTGGTTGGCAGTCCCATGTATGCACATGTCTGGGTGTCTGGATGCCTGGCCTCTACCTGCCTCCCCCAACATGGGCTCATGCTACAAGTCTGCAGCAAGTCAATGTCTTAAAAAGACTCTTCCCTCTTGCAACCCTCAGCCTGTAATGGCCAGTCCAGGTGCTGTGCCTCTGCTAAACCTTCCAGAGGCAATTATAAAATTTTCCAGCTTATTCAGAAGATAATTTATTTCTTGGAATTGTCATAGAACAGTCTAGATTCACCACAAAGCATTGTATTCCAGCTCTGTTTCTCTGCTGAGCAGGAGGACAGGGCAGAAACCCATAAGGTTCCCTGGTCCAAAAGCAATCATTTATTTTCCAAATTTGGCCCTCCTGAGAGGAGCAGGGCAAACCCCATCACGCCTTCTTGACATTATCCAAATGCAGATATCAAAAGGCACTTGGCATATTCTCTAAATCTCTACCAGATGACCTCCTCAGTATGCCAGGAGACATCTATAAATCCAGCTTTAGGGATAGCCGTACAAATCTGATAGCATGCCTTGGTAAATATGCAAATTAAATGTCAGCAATAAGCCAGGTTTCAATAGTGAGGTTCTAGTGAAAACATTTTCACATCCACACAAGCCAAGGACATGGGCAGTGGTGAGTGTGTACGTATGAATCACAACCTCTTTGGTAAGTTTAACACCGTTGCTCTCTATTTTGACTTTAGGGGCTGGAAAGTAATATAGCTAAAGGTTTTAGAGAGAATAAAAGGCATGGTCCCTATACAGGGACCTCCCATATTTTGAATTTTTGCTGGCTTAGGTCAGTCTATGAACTATAGCGCTGTTTCAAAATGTAATCATAACCACAAAGGTACACACTGGAATTCTTACATTGGCTTGGCACTTGGTGATTAAAGTTGACATTCATTGGGCTGAGCTGGAGTTTTAGAATTGATAGACCTCAACTAATCCCAGCAATAAAAATGGTCACAAATGAATGCTGTGACAGATTTTGAAACAAGAAAAATCATCACTGAGCTCCCTAGAAAAGATTAAGAGACTGTCAAGTTAAAAGTTATTGGCCCCATTTACACTTGCGTTGGGTAGTGAATGCTGTTTTATCCATTTGTACTTGCTCTGTCGCCTCTTTTACATTTCTTGTTATAATAATTTCCAAAGTCATAAACAAAGAAAATAAGACATCACCTCAGATAAAATGGCACAAGATTTAATACAAGTAAAAAACATTAGCTATGGAACAACCTGGCCTCAGAGAACAAAGAGGTTGAAAATACATCTTACTTTACAATGTTAGAATGCTTTATATTAAATATAGATTTTTCTCTTGATTATATTGTTACACATTCCACTGTTCCCATGCCATCAGCCTTGAGGACTTCGTTATTTACGTAATTGCAAGATCTGATGCAGGGCGAATGCATCTGATCTCAATGAATGGGCTAGGATTTAAAAACTTATCAGTAGATTTCAGGGGAGAGAAAAAGACCATTTTAATTCTCTTGCAAGACTATTGATTAGTAACAGATGTTGCTTTTCTGATTGAATTATTTTTGATTCATTTTTCAAATAAAAATATATATCTGTCAAAGTATTTTAAATCATCTAGAGATAGAGGTTATTTAAACAAGATTCTTTTATTTATTCTTTTATTTCACTTGAAGGTAGACAGTCTCTACCTTCAAGTGCTCTGGGTTACATGGGTACATAATTTAGAGTGACATATGCTTGAATATATAGTAGTGCCAGCTTCATGGGTGGGGATGTCCCTAGTGGAAAGAGGAAGATGTTGGGTCTATTCTGGTATTAAGGGGCTTTGAACAGCAGGGTGAACCTTGTGAAGAATGTTGTGTAACGTTGTCTTTGACGAAAAGCCTTCTTCCTAGACTTAATCAAGAATTCAGAAGTTCAATCAGCAGGCCTTCCAAAGTGCAAATGTTGTTCTCACAGCAATAAATCTTTCTGAGAAAAAGTCTTATTACACTTAGTTTATCTCTAGCTGGCTAATGCTGTACTCTACTTGAACAAGAAAGCTAACCTCAAAAGAGGAAGATAGGGAGTCTAATTTTGAAATGAGAAGCTAGATTTTCAGGACTGTGTCCGATGAATCTTCCAGTGGATTTGGATTTTATCTCCAAAAGAATTAACAAGCAGTTTTTCTCTCATTTTCAGAATTTAGGTCATCCATTCTTTATACACTCCCCGATTTCAGCATCGAGGGAAGGTGAGTAGAGGAGAAAAAAAACTAGAAGGTGAGCATCAAATTCCAAATAAGGAATTTGAAAATAATAAAAATGGATTAAAAATAAAAATATATATTTTTTGGATCTATGACAAAAGACTGGAAAGTAGTAACTCATTGGAAAGACGGGACCCTCATTGAATTTAACAAAGAAAGTAAGTAATAACAATATAAAAACGATGACATTTTAGATAAAATTGGAATCCCTGGCTTCTTTTAAGAAATAAAATATGACACCTTGACTCTGGGCCAATATTCCCACCTGGCACCATTTCTGAGGGCCTGGTAGATATCCATCCTCAGATAGAGCTGTGTCCTCTTCCTCTTTGGCATTCTCCTTGCTTCACATTTTCTCCTTAAACTTAGCTTCCTTTTTGTAAATTGCACCCTTATGCCTTCTAGGCAATGGAATTAAATCCACCTATTTGAAGGCATAGTTCTTGCCTCCCATTTGAGGCAAAATTCCCATTGAGTTTATTCAAAACTAAGCTACTTGGCCTTTAAACTTTGAATTCCTAATTCAGAACCTAAATATACTGTTTAGATTTTACCCCCAAATCTGAGTTTTCTTAATAGCAGTCTTGGTGGCCTGAATTGATCATTAGGTGTATGTGTTGTGGCGGAGGGGATGCTTTTGATAATAGGGCAGGGTCCTCTGCAGTCCCTTGATTCACATTTTAATAAGAAGTGAACTTTTACAATTTATTACTTGATAGATTTCTATCATATCTCATTGTGAGCAAGTGTAGGAAAGTTTATTTGGGGAAAAGAAAATGAATGAATAAACAGGTGGAGATTTCCTGGCTTGTTGTCTGCATTTTCCATTAGTAAGACAAGTTGGCTCCAAAGTACTACACATAAACTTTTTAAATGAAATTGAGGAAATGCATCAAGTGAAAATGCAGCATTGAAACTGGAAAAAAGAGGCAGCTAAACTCCTGTGCCCAGGAATGCCCTCGAAGAGCCACCCCTCCTGGACTTCTGTGGCCCTCTCTGAGGCTGGCTCGTGACCCTTTCTTGAGAGTCGTCCAATAGTTCTCTCTAAGATGATTTGCTGACACTTTCCCCGTTTAAAAGGAATAATTTGGTTGAGATGAGATAATGACTCATTGCTTAAAGGCCACATTAGGTAGGAAAACAGAAAATACCATACGTAAGATGTATAAGTCTAAATAAATTACTTGAGCTGGTGTATGAGCTAGGTAAGCAAATAGGAATTTTCAAGTTGACTCATACAAGCCCAAAGCTGTTGCTGTAATCAAAACATGCAATGGAGGGCAATTGTGTCTGTCATCATGGAGAAACCTAGCAATATAGATAGTACATAAAGTCTAACATAGGTAAGGAGCGACTGATTGCATTTCCCATCTACAGGTCAGATCAAACACTCCAGAGAGCCAAAGGTTTATCTTGTGCAGAAAAATGTAAGGTGAATTGCCAACTTGGACAGGTTTTTGTGGATCCATGGAGGCTTGGCATTGATTCTCTGTTGACTATAATCAGACTCCTGGTGCATTTCAGGCATTTGTGGTTCTCCCCAGTCATACTGATCCAAGTCTGGCTAAAGCTAATTGGACATCGGCCTTCAATACAGTGCACATAGTGCAGACTGACAGGCTGGAAATGGTCCTTATGGTCACCTTTTTTGTAGTTAATAGTGCTGACAAATGTAACATTTCTCCCCTTCTCAAACATGTTCATATGATACCATCTCCAGGTATTCAATTCTTTCTTTGGATTCTGTCCTGAAGCAAGAATAGTGTTGGTTTAAATGTCTGGGATTTTCGGAATGTTAAAATGATCACCACTGTAGGTTGAAGAGCAACATCCGAGAAATGTCTTCAGGCAGAGGTGAGACAAAGCTAACTCAGTGACCTTGAAATTTAATACAAGGGAAGCGAATCTTTCCCAAGTGTGACATGAGACAAATAGCGTAACACTGGGACAGCAGGCAAGAGTTTCTCGATGAGCTTCCACAAAGAAAAGGATAGAAAATGTAGATGGAGGAGGAGCATGGATTATGAACATAAACAAGCATAAGAGACATAAAATCAAAGCCTTGGTCAGTTCAACCCCAGCTTCACAGAAACTGGGCCCTGATGAATGCTCCAGGCCATCTGAGATGATGAGGAAGCTTTAAGATACATTTACCTCAAAAACAGAGCTCCTTAAAAATACTCTTCGAGGGAAATGATTCAGAGGTTTGACAGCTGGTTGTGGAGATGAGACATGGGTTTCACTTCCTGTGTTTTGGAAGAAAGAAATGACAGGAAGAGAAAGAGTGGAGTGGTGATATATTTAAAACCCAACATTACAGAGTGTGTGTTAGGAAAGACTCTCACATTCTCAGAGTAACAGACTCCTCAGAAGAGTGAAGATCACAGAAAATCTCTGTTCTCTGCGTTAGATGGAAGATATCTCATTTAGTAATGGCATGTTCAAGACCAATCAGCAATCACAAAATATTTTAATTCAAAATTTAAATTAACTTATAAAAATATGTGACAGTGGCAAGAGACCTCGTTTGGATCACAGGATATGATCACAGCCCTGTCCATGACTCTAGTTGTATGTGTGGCTTTGTGCACAGAATTTTACCTGTTGAGCTTCAGTCTCTTAACTGAACAGTTACATCGACCTCTAAAGACAGCTGAGATCAGATAAAGGAATCATGTGTGAACATAAGTTCTAGGCAAATGGAAAATACTATCATAGTAATTTGTAATTATTAAACCACATATCAGAAAAAATCATCCTTTTATTTGATGTCACTTCTGCTCAACTGAAGAGACAGAAGACAACACACTCTGGTGTAAGCACAAAAGGTAGGATGAATGAGCGTTAGGCCATTCTCACATTGCTATAAAGAAATACTGGAAACTGACAATTTATAAGGAAAAGAGGTTTAATTGGCTCATGTTTCTGCAGGCTTTACAGGAAGTATGATGCTGGCATCTGCTTAGTTTCTGGGGAGGTCTCAGGAAGCTTACAATCATGGCAGAAGGCAAAGAGGGAGAGGGCATGTCACATGGCCAGAGCAGGAGCAAGAGTGAGAGGGAGGGTGGGGGGAGTGCTACACACATTTAAACATTCAGATCTCATGAGAACTCACTCACTATCATCACTGTCTCCAGGACAGCACCAAGAGGATGGTGCTAAACCATTCATGAGAAACTCACTCCATGATTTAATCACCTCCCATGGGGCCCCACCTCCAATTCTGGGGATTACAATTCAACATGAGATTTGGAGGGGACATCCAAACCCGATCAGGTGCCTGTCTCCTCACTAATTCAACCCCTGTCTTCCTTTTACTGTCACTCAGTTGGTTTCTCTGGGCCATTTTCTTTAGTAAAAGCGAATTGAAGATCACACCAGGAAGAGTCTGGAGTAACTGGAACTAAGTGAACACATGATATGTAAAGTAAAGCAAAGGAGATATTTCAGACAGAAGTTGTTAGGACCTTATGTAAAAAAGCTGGACTAGGACGAGAGCCTCTCTCAGATGGTACATATACAGCTTACTTACTAAACTCTATCTTTAATTCCTAGAGTACTCCGTTAGAAGTCCTGGACAAAAAAACGCAACTCATAAAATCAGAGAAAGAAAGAAAGGAAGAAAGAAATAGTTTGCTAGCCCTGGACATTATGCATTGTATTATATTAGCTTATTTCTCACAATTGTTTCTCAAAGTTAATGATTAAATTCCAACTTATTTTTCAAAGAATGATTATACCTCTGTCATTTTGATTGGTTTACATGATTGTCAAGTGTAATAAGTCATTTAGGTTAATTAAATATCCATCTCTGCTTCATCATCCATTTTTATCAATTAAAGGCATTGTACTTAAATCTCCAAAAATACTTACACAAGTGTTGGATTTCATAACAAGAGTTAAGATTTTCTGGTATTGCTTGCATTTCAGTCTTCCTCACTAAATTGAGAGTACTCCAAAAGAAAAAAAATTATATTTCCAAAACCTAAGATGGTGGCTAAAATAATGTAACAATAAATATTTGATCAATGAATGAATGACTCACTGAACAAATCCACCTTCTGTAATCAAACTTAATGTCTTATTATGCTTGTATATATAGAAGAAAACACCTTAACTTTCTAAATGCAAAATTTCACAGTTTTATGCCTTCACAATTATTGTTTTTAAATAAGGTTTTTAAAACTTTTATTAAACTTTTACTTGTAATTTGAATTTCTCAACTGAGAAGTAATGATGAGGAGCAGAATAATAATTTTTTTTTAAAATCATGTCCAGCTTTTTAGAATGACTGCAAGAGCAAGCCACTCTTACAAATTGGCGGTTCGTAGTACCTACGAACTGAGAACTTGAAGTACTCAGGTGTGTTCAATGGGAAGAAAGGTTGACAGCAAATGTTTTAATGAAATCACCGTGAATGTTGTAGAAGTGGTGTAGCTATGCTTAATGTCTTCACATTGTAACTGCACACTAAGATCTATCATTACCTAAAGCATACATAGTGTTTCTTTCTTGGAAAAAAAATGGAAATGTGTAGATGTTTTTGTTAATGTGTTTGCTTTTTAATTTTTAATTTTGAAATAATTGTCAATTCCTGTGGGCTTAAACAAACATTACTATGATATGAAAACCAGGAAATTGGTATTGATACAATCCACAGATATTATTCAGATGTCACCTTTCATAAATGCACCCAAATGTGTGTGTGGTTCCATTGAACTTTATGACACTTGTAGATTTGTGTAAACACTGCCACAGTCAAGGTAAGGAATTGTTCCATTACCACTAAGTTCCCTAGTGCTACCTGCTTTATTTTCAGTCCTTCTCTCCACCCATTCTTCATCCCTAGAACCACTAATCTGTAGTTTTGTCATTTAAATAATTTTATATAAATGCGATCATACAATATGTAACCTTTTGCAATTTATATTTTTTACTCCTTTTAAATTTCTTTGAAATCCAACCAAATTGTTACGTGTACCAATAATTCATTTATTTTTATTGCTAAGTAGTATGGATCACAGTTGTTTAACCATTCATGTTAATTAAAGACATTTGTCTGCTGGTTTGTTTTTTAGATTTTGTCTATTAGATATATAGCGACTGTAAACACTGGAGAGTGTGTTTTTGCATGAACATAAGTTTTCACTTCTTAGAGATAAACGCCCACGTGTGCAATTTCTGAACCTGTTGGTAAGTATATGTTGAGTATTTCAAGAAAATGCTAAACTGTTTTCTAGAGAAGCTGTCCCATTTTACTTTCCCACCAGCAATGTATAAGAGATCAAGTTCTTCCCATCTTTCCCAGAATTTGTTGCTATCACTATTTTTAATTTTAGCCGTTTTGACAGGTAACTGATAGGTAGAGAGGAGTCTAATTGTGGTTTTGCTTTGCATTTCCCTAATGGCTAATGAGGTCAAATATCTTTTTATCTGCTTATTTGCTATCTGTATATTGTTTCTGGTAAAACTTCTCTTCATGTCTTTCATCCATTTCTACTTAGGTTGTTTATTCAATGTTGAGTTTTGAGAACTCTTTATATATTTTAGAGGTACGTTCTTTGCCAGCTCTATGGTTTGCAAATATTTTCTCTTAGTCTATAATTTATATTTTGTCTTAACAAGGTCTTTTGTAGAACAAAAGTTTTTAGTTTGGTAGCATTTCAATTTATCACTTTTTTGTCTTTCATGTTAATGCTTTGGGATCAACTGGGTATTTTTTAGTTGGAAACAATCAAGTTTTTCACACTGGCAAAACTAAAGATATTACAGACTTTAATTTTCATGTTGCCCTTCTTCCAGTAAAGGTGAAACGCATAGGAATTATGATTGCATGCAGCACTATTGTTTTTGCTATTTGGTTAAATGGGAAGTGGTCTGGTTTCTTGTTTCAGAGAGAAGGTCAAAAGCTAAAGAAATGTGACAGGTGAGGTCTGTACAGGACCTGTAGGAAGAACTCTTCCACAGCTCTGCATTCATTCTGGAAAGCATGGAGATTCTAGATTAAAAGGTTTATAGTGAGTTATAGATTCTAAATTAAAAGGTTTATTTAGAAACCTTTTCTAGATTTCTAGAATTAGAAACTTAGATTCTAATTCTAAATAAAAAGGTTTGTAGTGATTTAATCCTATTCAAAACAAAAAATATAAAAACTAGAATTATACCAAGAAGTAATTGATGATTCATGAGAAGTTTAAATAATTTCATTGTACCAGTACTTGCATTTTTTCTTAATTCTTGTTCTAATTTTTACCAGTATTAATATAGTAAGAAAATGTCATAACATTTGCTTTACTGTTTTCTTTTCATGTGAATTTAATACTGATTAAATGATGACACAAAGAAAAACAACAATGCATTTATTGGTTAACCATGCATGGCTGTTTAGACTATGCATCCTGATCATGGGTACTCACTGTGAGAAAACAACTTCCTAAACTCACTTGAAATCCAAAGTAAACATCACTCCTTACTTCAGGACTTTTCTCACTATTTTAAAAATATAAACATTAGTCTCAACCTGCTATGACATGTTCACTAAAGAAGAAAAATAAAGCAAATTTTACCTTTAGCATCCATCTCTTTCTAACACGAAGACAGTTTCATTTAGCAGGAAGTTTAACTCAGGTGTAATTAATGTTCTACAGTTACTAGAAACTTCCAGGTAATCTAAAGTCATTTGGAGACCTTGGTTGAATTCAATATTATAGAAATATACTTATAAAACATAACATAAAAAGGAAATCTTATGATGAAACAGTAATCTGATTTATTTATCAATTTTCTATGAAACGATTTTTATTATTTTTTATTTTTGAGATGGAGTCTTGCTCTCTTCCCAGGCTGGAATGCCGTGGGGGGATCTCGGCTCACTGCAACCTCTGCCTCCCGGTTTCAAGCGATTTTCTTGCCTCAGGCTTTCAAGTAGCTGGGACTACAGGTGCACACCACCACACCCAGCTATTTTTTTTTTTTTTTGTATTATTGGTAGAGGCAGGGTTTCACCATGTTGGCCAGAATGGTCTCCATCTGTTGACCTCGTGATCCGCCTGCCTTGGCCTCCCAAACTGCTGGGATTACAGACCAGACGTGAACCACCGCACCCAGCCGAAATGATTGTTTTATATCAATTCTATAGTCTGTATTTTCTATTCACATAAAAAAGCATTGAACATTTTTATTTTGTCTATCTATGTAATTTCCGATAATTAACTTCTGTGCTTATGTATTAGTACCACTTGACAGTACATTCCTACATAGTATTGTAGTATTTAAATACTGAAAACTATTATATTGTAGCATTTAAATACTTAAAAATGAAGTGCTTTCAGTTGTCATTATTGTTTGATTTTGTTTGTTATCTCAACTGTGATAATTCTTAATTATTATTATAATTCTTTCCTAAGAAAGATCATTGAATACTTCAGCAAAGTTGGGTAATAATTTGAACAGGGAGAATAACCTTCTTGAGAAACTCATCCACTTGTATGGTTTCTACTGTACTTGTTTCTAAAATTATAATCACACTTTACTATCGTTTTCTTGCTAAAAACTAACATATTTGGTTTACTCATGTACTAGCCATATTTTATCAACAGCATTTTCAAACCTGAAATTTAGAGTGACAAGTCACAGAAGAAACAAAGGCCACTGTGGGGACAAATGAGAAGACGTGTGAATGTTTCAGAGAGAGATACAGATGCCTGGCTAATTCAAGGAAGGCATCTATGTCAGAAAGACATGGAAGCTCCATCTGGGCTCAGGTAGTATTTTCAAGATGGCAGATCATTACAGTTTACCAGTAGAATCTGTGTTGACAGGGGGTGGATGGGTACTAAAGTAATTTTCTCTTTTACCTTATTATTTTAGATAAATTTGTATCATCAACTTTTGAAAAAGGCAACCACCACAAAAACTCAGTCTACGGAGATAAATTAGAAAATATTTTCTTGCTGTCATTATACGTATTAAACACATTGAATGCCTATCATGTGTGGCCATGGTACTCTGTCCCTGCTACCCTGTGCATTGCACACGTACACATACACGTTTGGAGCCCAGCTTATCCGCAGAGCATCCTGCGATTTTCTTTAATTTATTTTATTTTTAAACTTTAAGTAATCACCATCCTCCTCATCATTATCAGAGTAGGCGGGTCACCATGCCTGGCTAAAATATTTTTAATTTATTGGTAGAGACAGACTCTTTCTATCTTACCCAGGCTGGTCTTGAACTCCTGGACTCAAGGGATTCGCCCTCTTTAGCCTCCCAAAGTGCTGGGATTACAGATGTGGGCCACTGTGCCCTGCTTTTTTTTGCCTTTCTAGACACCTATTTTTTCACCAATAGGCTTCCTGTGGGAGCTCTTCTGAAATGGAACATGAATGTCTTCTGCCTCTTCCTACCTTCCTCTCCTTTAAGACCAGTGAATCTAAGGGCAGATGGGCTTTTAGCACTGGGCTGAACATGTATATTTGCTCAGAAATTTTTATGCATTGAGTGTTTAATGCTAACTTACATACCCAAAATAATCTCTATCAAAACTGAGATAGGGAAAATATTTTATCCAAATGTAAAATGTTGTTAGCTTATTGTTGATTGCAGACTGTAAAATATCGTTTATCTCATTTTTCTCCAATATGAAAGTGCAGACAATGATAACCTAACACAACAGGCCCGGACGGTGACTCTGTTCACAAAGCAGGTGTCCTTAAAAATAGAGACATTCTATACCACTTGCGAGTTCATTGTGATAATTATCATGTTAAAAGTCAAAGGGATTCCAAGCACAGAACCAGAATTTTTTAAAAAAATGCCTCTTCTCTTTACCGTCAAATTAAAAACTAAAACACAACTTAAACTCTACTCAAAATAAAAATAAAAGGTGGAAGAGACTGTTAATTCAAAAGTATTTCTTTTCTAAATAGGACTTCGTGCTAGCTGGAAGACGAAGCAAGATTCTACAACCACATGCAATAGGCACTCTCTAAGAAGGTGACAGCTGATAGAACTTCCCACATTGATGGCTTGTCTGTGCTGCCCAATATGGCAGTCACTGGCCTTGAGTGGCTATGGAGCACTTGAATGTGGGCGATGAATCTGAGGAGCCCAGTGTTTAATTGTATTTAATTGTTAGTAACTTTAATTTTAAATGGTCACATGTGTTTACTGGCTACTGTGCTGGATAAAGGTTTGGCTAATGAAAGCCACTGGAAGCTTTATTTACCATGCCTGTACTATCCCAAGTGGAATGCATTTCCACTCCCAGGTGCTCCTTGTTTAACCACTTGAGATGGCAGGAGCTGAGGATCGACCAGCCTTTACCTCAATTCAGACAGACACCAGGTCAAAACTGATCAGCAAAGGAACAGGGGTGCCACTTCTAGAATGTAATTAAGCCACTGTGCGTGGGGCCCTATGCCTTCCAGAATCCCACAGGACAACTGGAATGAGACCTTGTGTTGAAAAGGGCCCATCAGGTTTGAGGACAGTCTGAAAGGTAAAGGTCTCTGAAATAAAGAAAATAAATCACCCAGAGCTCAGAGGACAAAACTGGGCATTTCACCTCCCTAGATCAAGGAGAGCCAGTGAAGCAGGAAATGCCAGTGTGACGCTGTTGTGTTTTGCCCTCATCGAACCATCACCAGAGATACCCTGTGTGAGGCGGAGGCTGAGAATGTGAGAAGTGGGAACTGGCGCAGACAATACGTGTGGTAAAAAGCAGTGTTAGGGTTGAAGTGTCTCCCAGTTTTCTTTTTTTTTTTTTTGAGACGGAGTTTCGCTCTTGTTACCCAGTCTGGAGTGCAATGGCGCGATCTCGGCTCACCGCAACCTCCGCCTCCTGGGTTCAGGCAATTCTCCTGCCTCAGCCTCCTGAGTAGCTGGGATTACAGGCACACGCCACCATGCCCAGCTAATTTTTTGTATTTTTAGTAGAGACGGGGTTTCACCGTGTTGACCAGGATGGTCTCGATCTCTTGACCTCGTGATCCACCCGCCTCGGCCTCCTGCAGTGCTGGGATTACAGAGTTTTCTTGATTGAAGGGGTGAATCTAAAGGGGGTAGTATGGGGAATGTGGTAGCTCTCAGCACTCTGCCCAGCCTCCATCTGTCCTTGCTCTCACAACTTCCCAATTCCTCTCCTGCATTCTTACACACTCACACTGAGTTTGGGCTGGTCATTGGCCGTGGCCTCATGGTATACACCCTCCATCACCCCAACGCTGCACTTTTCTGTGGCAACAGCCGTCAATACTGTAAAGGCGAGTAGATTCCTTCTCTCTCCAAATTCTCATGCCTTGCACAGACCTGCCGGCCCTGGAATGAAGGGGCCTTTCCTTACTGGGGCCCCAGGCTGGCCTCTGAGACGACCCATTTGAAAGTGTCTCTCCCAGTACTTCTTGTCCAGGAGATAACTCAGGGCATTTTCATGCCTTCAACACCAAACGATTACCTCCTCTGACTTTTCAGAATTCAGGTCTAATTATTTCCTGAGGGTTTCTGCCCTCTTTTTCCTTTATAAAGGACCATAAACATGATGCAGTTGTTTGTCTTTGAGTGAAAAGTGGAACCAAACGCAATGGTGTGGGATGAGGGCTCAGAAGCCTGTTGCAATAGTTCAGGGCGACTGATGCAGCCTGAACAGGCACACAGGGCTGTCAGAAAGGAGAGAAGCATTTCTGGGCTGCTCTGTTCTGAATGTTTGTGCCTCCCCCACCAAAATGCATATGTTGAAATCCTCACCCCTAGGGTGATGGGACTAGGAAGACAGGGCTTTGGGAAGTGATTAGATCAGGAGGGAGGATCCTTCATGAATGGGATTAGCGCCTTTTAAAATAGGCCTGAGGGAGTTTATTTACCTCTTCCACCTCGCAAGGACATGAGGACACGGACAGCAGGCACCATCTACGAACCAGAAAGTGACCCTCACCAGGCACCGAATCTGACAGTGCCTGCATCTCGAACTTCCCGCCCTCCAGAGCTGTAAGAAATTTCTGTCGTTCATTTGGTGGCATTTTGTGATAGCAACCCAAAAGGACTAAGACCTGTGCTTAGCACTTCTTCCAGAAAGGCTTCCCTGAGCATCCCTGCTCCCTGAGATGAGCCTGAGGGGACCCTGACTGCCACACCCCTCTATGTGTTTCTAAGTTCTGCCCAACAGCCTCACAGCAGCTGCACTTTACACGCCTTTCTCTTGTGCTCAGCATGGTGACAGACACATTTGGCTGGGAAATAATGAACTAGAGCCTGTACATTTATTCAAATTACCATATACCACATTATTTTCTTTTTTGCACTCTAAGTCCTCTACTTTAACCCCAGTTTCTCACTGATAAACTAAATGAACATTAGCAGTGAAGATTGGCTGAAGGTTTAGAGGATTACATGTCACACTTAACTTAGGCTGTCCTGGGAATTGTCCTGGGCTGTCACTGGAGTGAGTTCAGTATATGCCCGAACACGAAAGGAGAAGAAGAACGAAATGACATTTTAAAATAAAATCAAGAAGGGACCAAACTTTTCAGATTCTGTCTTTGGTTTTATTCACGTCTTAGGCCTCTTCAAGGAATTTATTTAAAGTATATATAAGCAAACACGAAGCTAACTTAATTTTAGTTCTTTGAGTAAGCAATGAATTCAAATCCTTGCCAGAGATAAAGAATCAAGATGAGCTGAGTCGCTGTTTTGGCTCTGAAGCGGTGGAAGGCAGTTGTCTCCCCATGGACATTAGTGGATACAAGAAATAAAGCTTTCACACCCCTACCAAGATCTCCAAAGGACCTTGGTTCCCACAGGACCCAGAGCTTGTGTCAGCCAGCAAAGGGCGGTAACCACAAACAAAAAAATTAAAAACACAATGAAAAGAAGAAGAAAAAGGAAAATCATTAAACACAGAAACCATCTGTGTCTCTGCTCCACGCGGGCTTATTTTTCCAATACCTCACATACTTCAAATACTTCAGTGTGACTCCTACGTTTGAGTAGAAGAAAAGAAAAATAACAAAATTCAATATTTTATTAAGCAGATTATCTATATTGACATGAAAAATTGGATACTCTTTTTTAAAGATAAATATATCTTATGTTTGTTTTTGGAAGCTTCTCGTGTCTGCCTCTTTGGCCAGAGGAGTGTCTCCCCCATATCATTTTTCTGGGCTGAGAGGGAGCATGAAGCGTTCTCAGGTAGCCTAGTGGGGCTTCTTCCACGCTGTCTATGTCTAGGGCTGTCCTAGTCCATTTCAGCTGTGGTAACAAGATACCATCAGGCGAGGAGCTTATACATAACGCAAATGTATTTCTCACAGTCCTAAAGGCTGGAAAGTTCAAGATCAAGGCAGATTCAGTGTCTGGCGAGGGCCTGGTTTCTGGCTCACAGACCACAGCTTCTTGCTGCGCTTTCACATAGCAGAAGGGGTGAGAGAAAGCTCCCCAGGCCTCGCTGATGAGGTTCCTAAAGCCATGTATAGGGGCTCCACCCTCATGACCTACTCACCTTCCACAGACCCCCACCTTTTAATCCTATTGCCTTGAGGGTTAGGATTTCAACATATGAATTTTGGGGACACACAAACACAGGGTAAGACTGAAAAAAGGAAAAGAAATGAAACAAAATTGCTAGAAGGCCTTTAAAAAAATTCTTTTACATCACATATAAGTCATAGTACTGACAAGGAATTTTTAATATAGGCCAGGTATCTATTTTCCTTCTTAAAAAAATCCCTGTCTCTGTAAATGCTCATTTGT
The DNA here is from genome assembly GCF_009761245.1 of Sapajus apella. Taxonomy (NCBI): domain Eukaryota; kingdom Metazoa; phylum Chordata; class Mammalia; order Primates; family Cebidae; genus Sapajus; species Sapajus apella. The sequence goes on from NW_022437054.1 coordinate 3,312,267, forward strand.
TGAGTATACTTTTAAAACTTAAATAATCTTTAGTACAGTTTTTCCCTTGATTGCAAGGTTTGGAGATGAGAAATTGAACAGGCCGATGCAGGTGGAACTTAGCAGGCAGACTATTATTTCCTTGTGTAAACTCATGTCATCAACTCTTCAATCAGAATGTGATTGCAGAGGCATTGAATAGATTTTAACTATGAGTTTATTTCACTGGGTGTAAGGTTTTGTAAAAATTTCAAGAAACTCTTTTACACCCTTACTCTTCACTAAAATGAATTTTTCTAGGGAATTTTATTTGAAAACATGTTTTCTAAGTAGATGCTTGTACTGTGCAGTTATGACCTTCATTCAAAAGCAATCCTTGACCTTCTTGTACAATTACCAGACAAAATAAGATAAACATTGCCAATGCAATACAGACTTCTGTTTATCTGGAAGCAAATGGAACTAAGAGATTATGTGTTTTGAGTTCTACAATTTTGGAAGCCCTGATCTTTGAAGTTGTTCCGTATTGCTTCCTTGTAAACCTTTAGTCGCTTGAGTGAACATAATGTAGCTCTTTCTACACGGGAACCTTCCCAAAGATCAGTGGTAGAAAAGTCTTACTGGATCTTTTAAAATAGATTTCTTCCCCTTACTCAGAAGGAATTCAAATGCAGTTCAACTCTGTATTATACAATATTTTACACGGGTATATAATGTTGACAGCCAGAGATACTCTTATGCTTAAGCAGTGTGCTGTTGGCGTTTCCTTCTTGGGATTAAAGGCAATAGGTATTGCCATACGTACCTGCCACCGTTTGCTTTTCCATGCATTTCTCTCAGGAGCTCTTCAAAACCTTGGATATAAGTGGGCCATTGTGTCTGTAACTTCTAAGGACTCTACTGATTGCTCCTATTCTTGAAATTCTATTCCCATACCCATGGTTCTAGAGTGCGGCTTCCAAGTGTCCTCATTATTTTTCTTTTCTTTTTAGGAATAATTTTCATGACTCAACTTATTGAAACAAACAAAAAGCTAATCGACAAAAACTTCCCATTCTGAAGGTACAGAGAGCATTTCTCCACTGCTGTTTCAGCAATATTGCATCCTGCCATCCATCTCATGATGACTTACAAGTCACCATTGCTGGTTCTGATACAAAAAATAAATAATAATAACCACCTAAGTGTGAAGAAGGTCTGTAGCTACTGCATTTGTACTTATATCATGTTAATGGAACATATTATTCAGCAAGCCTGTATTCTGTGCAGAAACTTAGTTCTTTTTAGTTCATGTTCTGAGTACTTCTGCAAATACTGTATTTGAATGCTTAGTGTTTCTTAAACTACAAAATGCTTTACTACATTTGTTCTTTTTGTTCAACTCTTATATGCTAGCTGCCCAGAGTTAACCTAAACTATCCATGTATTCTGGCCTGTAACTATAAGAGACAGAAAAAAAAGTAGTGATTTTGGCTTCTCCCAATGTTAGCTTTGTAGTTAATCAGCTTTCTATAAAGGGTGCTGATAACTAAGATTTGTACTTCACTTGTAGACTACCCTTGTTTAGCAGCAATAGCTATTTAGCATTGTCATATGTAACAGAAATAATCTAACATCATCAAGCACGTGGCAGGAGGTAGTAAGTGGCAGATAGTTTGCAAGTATGGGTGTCATTGGTCGTGATGGGATGCTGGACTTTTTGCTAAGTTTAGAATCCCCTTAGGCATGTTGAGGTTCAAGTACCATTAACTCTTGGCAAAATTCTCCTTCCTAATTCAAAGAACAAAGGATTACTAAAGCTCATAAAAAGGCTTCTCAAATTTCAAATAATATTTAAAAAGCATTTAATGAGTTAATCCTAGTTGAATCAGAAACATATGGATGAATTTTTTCTTGATATTCGTAAGAGTTTAATATTAAGAGAGAAGTAACTTAATAAAACCACCAAAGACTAGTCAATCTCAATTTTTTAGGACCAACTTGTAACACCTATAAAGCTTCATCATCACCCATTTTTCTTCGTTCACAGAGTTTTTGTGGTTTAGGTGGTATTGTCTATGATTCTACCAGTAGATAATATATCGGTCAATGGAAGAATTCATTACAGCTGCATATATCACAAGACTGATCTACTTATCTATATACAATTTAACTATGTATTACCTTGATCCATCTAGAACTGGTTTTTCAAACCATTCAAACAATATGGACATTTTAAAACAAAATGTTGGGTGGGGAGCAGGAAAAATAGGATCTTCATTCCTATCTAAGGTAGCTCTTAAGCACTCCTGCGGAATTATGGAATACAATTTATAAATCCTTGATCCAAATCTAGCCAAGAATAAAGAAATATACAAAATAAAGGGGTGGGGCTGATTTCTAAGAAGCTAAAATGAACGTTACAGAGTCTGTGAAATTATTTAAAAATTCCTTGATCGGAACCTTTACGTTCCTACTTTATGAATAATTCTATCAGGCTTTGATGTTTAATCTCTATATCCACAGAAGACTGGCAGTAATAAATCAGGAGAAATACAATATGGAAGGATTGGTGGGAAGGAAAGAGGAGAAGAAAAATCTAGACAATTTTTTAAATGTTTAGCAAGTCTCTCTTTTTAGCTTTGAGAGAAACAGCCTATTACCTCATAGATTTTCAGAATATCAGTGCCTCAAATGCAGTATATTAAGTGGCAGACGTAATTAAGACCTTAGTATTTATGTTCATTAATGCCCTCGATCCATAGAAACTAATGTTGCCCCATTAGCCTTTATTCAGAGTGTATGGAATGTAAAAAGCCTTTGTTGTAGGCTTCTAGGAAACAATAAATATGCAACGGTACAACCTGTGCTATTGCTATGGGTCCCCTCTACCCCTTTTGTGCACATTTCTTCTAATGCCCAGTTAATACAAAGTGGCTGGGAGGCCTAGTCAGTCGGGGCAGAAACACCTGGCGCTCTGTGGTTCTGTGAGGCTGTGCTAAGAGCCAGTATAGCTGTGGGACAGCATTCATTCCGATAACCAGGTAATCCACAGATAATCCACAGAACTCAATTACATCTCTATTTTCAGACACAGTGAATTCTTTTTGGAAACGCGGTGGCCATGTGTTAGGCTTAGTCCTGGCTGGAGTCAGATGCAAGAGTCATAGTGACAGAGAATATGAATACAGAAAGAAATACCAAATTCCCTCAGGTAAAAAAGTGGGTGTATTATCTCAGCACAAAATCAGGTCAAGGTGGAAGCTTCATATACCTGTGGAAGTGACTAACCGTAACAACTTGCACTTCTATGGGTTAAACCTCAGAATATCACAATACAGTCCGTGCCTTCCTTCCTAATGCCAGAAGATAGGCTTCTTGTTAGTGAAAACAAATTATAAAATGATGTTTACGATTCCTTTATTTAGATATGTGGAAATGAGATCCCAGAGCTTGGATAATTTAAATAAAAATATTTTTTAGAATATTTGAATTCTGATAATGAATGTTACCAACAAACGCTTCCTATGTTAGAAAGAAATTTCAAGCTATCAAAGGGTTCTGAAAATCATTCACCCAGGGTTTGACCTTTTACAGTAAAATTGAATCCCCCAAGAACCAGAAACCCGAATTAGAAAAAAATGGAAAAAACAAATACAAGGGCACAAATGTAAAAGTGATGCGGAGGGCATTCATTCCTTGTTCAGAACTTCATTTTGTAGCAGAAATAGAGCTATTTCTTTGAATTTGAAGATTCTGCAAAATAACTGTTGCAAACTTAATGTTACTATTTCATTCCCTTCAAACCCTCACACCTATCAAAGATCCCTGCCAGTTTCCATCCAAGCACAACAAAGACCTAACTCTCCTTGAAGCTAAGCCAAGATCTGGTCTTCGGAGTCGAGCGTCCACGTCAGCCGTGCTGCCAAACGTCTTGAGCCTTGGAACCTTCTACAGATGCGTCTTGACGGCTCCTGGATGGGGTTCTGCAGTCCCATTCCATGGGAGAGCCGATTCTTCTGGAGTTTGAAGCACCATTCCCCTCTACCCTTTAGAGAGCTGGGTGTAGAAAACATGTTATTTTGCTCCCCTGGACCTTCAGCTTGGCAATAATAGGAGAAAAGCTGTGATTCTGATGTTGAAAAGAAAAAGGTTGATTTGTGAGTCATGCAATACAAAAGAAAGAATGCTGAAGGAAAATGGTTTTGAAGACATGATGTACTGACATTAACTACCGTGGGGAGGGTAAGCAAGAAGTTTTGCGCAGTACAAAAAAAAAAAAATTCTTTTTCTGTAGTTTTCAATTTCAACAAGACCTTGAGAAAGATACCAGATACTCATAGTAGAGATTTTCACATGAGCAACCAGCAGGTCACTCTCTCATGGCAGAGTAATGTACTATGTACATTGACAAAGGTTTTTAAACATTCAGCGTGTTGCTTTGGTGGAAGTAAGATGGCAGACTGCAAGAAAATTTTCAAATAAAAAACACATATCATTTTATTAAATTGTGTTAAGCTAAACCTTCATGCAACAGAAAAATTCATGTTCTAATATTCTGAAAGCCCCAATCACTTTTTATGAGGAAACCCGAGAACAGTATGCTGAAGCAAAGCACTTGGGTGTAAGTCACAAACACTCTCTGTGTGCTGGGCTAAAGAGGAGAACGTTTGCCTCCCCTGACAGTCAGAGATGGAACAGACCTGAGGCAGCATAATTTTCTGCACTTTTAAAAACACGCTAGCCTCTGGGTAGAATCCCATCCATTCCATATTGATGCCCCATCTACAGACTGCTTGCAGACCCCACCCGCGTTTGGAAAATCATTCAGCATCCCTCAGAACCAGAGCCAGAGCTGTGTGTGTGTGTGTGTGCGCGCGCATGCATGCGCACACGCATTTTTACTAAAGTAATGTGTGCTCATATTTAAAAATAAAAAAGTACTTAGCACTTAAAATTGGAAACAAGAATGTCCTGCTTCATGCACACCCCACCCAGCTCCATTTCCAAATAGGCAACCACTATTCACTGGCTTGGCAGCTTCCTGTGTCAGTGACCTTCATTTCTCTGAAAATATGAATTTTTATCACTCATTCTTCATTAATCCATTATACTCATTACCTGTTGGCTTACTTTAATGGCCCATGAGAATTTAGCTTAGCTAAGCTCCTAACAAACTTCTATTTCTATGTTGAGTACCCTGTCTTTGTAACTTTAGATAACACATATGTGCCTCTTTTCCTTGTTTTCTTCCTAAGTCTCCACGTGGTACATTTTCAACATTTACTTGAACTCCTAACAACTGAATGGTAGAGGCTGCTGTCTCTCTAGGTGCTAAGCAGTTCAAAAGTGAGGCCCAGGGAGGACATCCCAGGACGTGTGGCTCTGTTTTCTGAATCATATAAGCCCGCAATACATAGCAAATAAACTCAGTATGTGGCTGCGAACCTTTAACTAATTTGTAAAAGGAATAAATTATTTGGTGACAGGTCGTACCTTACCGCCAAGGAGCGAAGCAGTGTGTTCTGCACCTGGGCAGCCAGGTGCCTAACTAAAAGCCATGGCGTCTACTCATGAAGAATGGAAGAACGGACACCTGGGAGCAGTGACAAGCGTTTGTCACCTTCCCTTCCCACTCTCTCAGGTCGCCTTAGACCGTCTATAGACACTTCTTAAAGCCAGTAAATCCTTACTTAATATTATGAAAGAAAAAAAAAGAAAGCTCTTCATCAGCTCTGTGTGGTTCTTTTTATTTCAGCGAATCACAAGTAGCATTCTTCTTGCCGTGACAGCTTGATTTGATAACAACATTATATGCTCTCACTCTCACAAGGCTCTCTGGTTCTTTAAGCATGAGTCATTTGGAAATGATCTGTTCTGCCCAAGCCATCCCTGTTGCTGTCCTCTGGACGGATCTCATCTGTCTACTCCTCCTTAATGAGTGTGTGGGTCATGAAGTGGCTGCCGGACAAAACTCTGCCATTAACCGATTGTACGGCCTTGGCATGTCACGTAAGCTCTCTGAGCTGTGGTTTCTTTGTTTATAATACAATTTCTTTTTTAATGTCCAAGAGCAACATAAAAAATCAGAGAACTATAGAATCTTAGATGGGAAAAAAGTTTCAGAAGTCTTAAAATTCCATCTCTTTCCAAATGCATAAATCCTCTCCTGGTATCCCTGGAACGTGTCAGCTAGTTCCTGAACTCTTGTAGTAACAAAATTGAAAATGATACTTCACGTGTGGTCTGACTTGCGCAAAGAACAATGGGATTATTAACACCCTTGACCTTGATGCTGTTTTATTTTTTTAAAAAATTCTACATTCATATGTATTTTTTGGCTAATGTATTGTACTTTGGTTCATTTGGTACTCATGGTCACGGATAACGAGAATTATGTACACACATGTGCATGCGGGCACGCACACACACACACATCCTTTCTACCACATTTTGAACTTAATCTGTTTTCCTCCAAATGCAACTGCCTGATTTTTGTTTTCTAAATGGTTTGTTGCTTTTGTTGATGTTTTTCTCTGATCAAACAAGTAATTCAGGCCTATTGCAAAAAAAAAAAAAATTTTGAAAGGTTAAATTTGATTTGAAAAGTCAACTATTATTCTAACCCAGAGCATTGTTATATTCTATTGGAGGTCACTTCAGACTTTTTTCTCTGTGTCTGTGTGTCTCTCTCTATCTGTGAATGCTCATATACTTACACACACACACACACACACCAAATTATGGTACATTTGATTTGGGTAAGAGATAAGCGCACTTAAATCCATTGATTTGATTGACTAAGGGGTTTGGGGATTTGTGTGGAGCTGAGGCCACAGGCAGGGTGGGTTTAAGTTTTCCTGAGGCAGCAGCTTAGCGATGCAAGCTTCCCCACTCTATTTAGTAACTGTATTGCATAAATATCTTGTATGTTAATTCTCATTCTGATATCATTTTAAATGACAAATAATATCCTGATATGATAATGAGCAAGGATTTGAATCATTTTCTATTATTGGACAATGATAAATGTTTAAAGTGATGGATATGGTAATTACCCTGATCTGGTATTATATATCATGTGCATGCATTGAAACATCACACTGTACCCCATAAATAAGTACAATTATAATATGTAAATTATAAATATTTTAATTAATTAATTAAAAAAATTTAGCCAAACAAACAACTACGCAGATCACGGATAAACAATACAAAGCAAAATAGACATGGGCCTCATCTACACAGAGCACATAGGTTGGTAGAGGGAGACAGACCATAAACAGATTAACAAATAGGTAATTACAGACTTAGAAATATGTTGTAAAGGTCAGGCGTGGTGGCTCACGCCTATAATCCCAGCACTTTGGGAGGCCGAGGTGGGTGGATCACGAGGTCAAGAGATCGAGACCATCCTGGTCAACATGGTGAAACCCCGTCTCTACTAAAAACACAAAAATTAGCTGGGCATGGTGGCGTGTGCCTGTAATCCCAGCTACTCGGGAGGCTGAGGCAGGAGAATTGCTTGAACCCAGGAGATGGAGGTTGTGGTGAGCCGAGATTGTGTCATTGCACTCCAGCCTGGCTAACAAGAGCAAAACTCCATCTCAAAAAAAAAAAAAAAAAAGAGAGAGAAATAAATATGTTGTAAGGGCCATGCTTAGGTAAAAAAATTAATGAAGGGTTATGCATGGATTCTATTTAGGTGAAATGTCAGGGAAAGCACATGTGAAGGACAAGGGACAAGGTATCCCAGGTAGAAAGACCACCGTATACAAGCTCTAAGTCAGGAAAAGTTGGTCAAGACCTTGCAAGTTCAGTGCAGTGAGGATAGAGGATAGAGCGTGGGAATGGAAGGGTAAGCTGAGGCAAGCTAAGAAGAATAAGCTAGACATCATAAGCTGCAGTCTGAGACAAGATTTAGCTCCAGGAAAACGCAAAATTAGTGCAGCATTTTAAGTCAGAGAATGGTAGGATAATGTTTAATCAAGAAAAAATGGACTCCAATGTGGTGTATTGACCTTGAGTGAAGGTAAGGAGTCAGGCAAGAGAGAAGAGATATGATAATAATGGCTCAGCTTAAAAGTAGAAGCACCGAATGCAGAAAACGTGGGGTGGGTTCAGAAGACTCGCTATGCAGAATTTATAGTAAACTGAATGTGATTAAGCCTGGACTTAATCCCAGCCCTTTGGGAGGCCGAGGCGGGCGGATCACGAGGTCAAGAGATCGAGACCATCCTGGCCAACATGGTGAAACCCTGTGTCTACTAAAAATACAAAAATTAGCTGGGCGTGATGGTGCATGTCTGTAATCCCAGCTACTCAGGAGGCTGAGGCAGGAGAATTGCTTGAA
>NW_022437054.1:3320677-3327086 GCF_009761245.1 Sapajus apella
AAAAAAAAAAAAAAAAAAAAAAAAAATTCCAGGAGTTAAACACACCAGCACAGAGCTCTCAGCAGGCAGAGGGTATTAGATTGAGAGGGGGAGTACAGACATCCAGCTGAAATCTGAGAAAGAAAATAACAGAAACACAGACAATCCTGGGGAACCTGACTTTTGTTAGAAACCCAAAGAAAAACTCCTGAGAAGCACTTAGTGGAGCTGAGAGGTAAGGCTAACAAAGGCGGCGTCATGAAAGCCAGCATTCTGAGGAAGAGTGTAACCACTTGTGTGGGATGCTGAGGAGTGAGGCATCGGGGGAGGACCAGGTGTCCGATTGGATGGGCCACTGGAAGGTAACAGGCAACCTTGACAATGCCAAGTCAGTGGGTTGGTAATGTGCAGGATGACTTGAGGGCAGTTCCTAAAACCATCAGAGCTCTGCCTGAGATGCTTTTGGTGTAGACACTCTAGGGAACAGACGATCCAGGGCAAATGTTAATGAGCATGCTGTCAGTCCTAACAGACAAGAACCACAGATTTGTGTATTTGTGTTTAGACAGATTTATGTGTCACTCCCTTTGTGGATGTGTAAAGCCGTAGGTGATGGTGGAAAGAACATTGGCTTTGGGGTCAAAGGATGAACCATGCGAGAGCCGCACAAGAGCCCACGATCTGTGTTAAACTTTGATGTGGCAGCATGGAATGAGTCTGAAGCTCACAATTATTTTCATGAGAGATTTTGTGAGATCTTGAATAGAGGGCTACCCACCTCAGGAAACAGGTAACCACAGAAGGAGGAGGGTTCCATGGGCCATGCCACCTCTGCTCAGAAACGCCCATCCCATTCTCACATCCTGATAAACGTGGTTTTGTGGTTCTGGTGGATGCTAACACGGCAAGAGCGGACTATCCCTGGTGGCAACAGTGATGCTCCTGTTAGAACTAAAGCAGGAACAAATAACCAGGGCATATATTGTATGGTGCTACAGCTGGCAGAACGGTCCCTGAGCTTCACGCCAGCTCTCTATGGAGAGTCCAGAAATTGTTGGAAGTGGGAGAAATGGAGCCAGATTGGAGGATTGGAAGGCCTGTGTAAGAACATTTTCAGTCTTTACACAGGCTGCTGAGGCGTGCCTACCTTTTATTCGTTTTAACTACGTATTAAAATGCCAAAGTAAGGAGCAGAGCAAAATTTTGACATTCACATGTGTCTTAGGTCGTTCTGACTGCTGTAATGAAATATAAAGCGGGTGGCCTATAACAACAGAAATTTATTTTTCACAGTTCTGTAGGCTGGCAAGTCCAAGATCAAGGTGCCAGCCTCAGTAAATGAAAAGGTAAAGACAGGCTTCCCAGGCAAAAGAAGCTTGCTAGGCAATGACACAAAGACACAGCCAAATGCAGAGTGTTCTGGGATTGGTTAGTTGCTCAGTGTTGCTGAAATTGAAGCTGCACAGAGGAGGGGAAGAAGAAGGAGATGACTCTGGAGCAGCAGGTTTGAGCTCCACAGCAAAGGGCTTGGTGAAACATTTATTCAAGGTAGCAAGAGTCATGGGAAGTTTGTTTTGTTTCTGCTAAACCAAAGGGGTGATAACATCTGATGTGAATTTTAAGAAGATCTTTCTGCAGCTGTGTGGGGGATGGGTCAGCTTTTCCCTGGTCCAGAATGAGATAGTGAGGTTATGTATTGCAGGAGGGACATGGCTTATGGAGTCATTAAAGAGGGATATTCATCAGGTGCACTAACATTATTTCCTACCTGCCTTTCCAAATATTTAACAGGAAACTTTTATCCCTAAAGAATGTTTGACTGCCGTACACCATAGAGGGATGATAAAGCTATAGGTTGTGTAACTGGTGGGACCTAGTGGGAGCTGACTGGGTTGTGGGGTGGGGGGAAGTCCCCCATGCTGTTCTCATGATAGCGAGTCAGTTTTCGCTAGATCTGATGGTTTTAAAAGCGGTGGTTTTCCCTGCTCTTCTCTCTCCTGCCGCCTTGTGAAGAAGGTGCCTGCTTCCCCTTCCACCATGCTTGTAAATTTCTTGAGACCTCCCCAGCCATGTGGAACCGTGAGTCAATTAAATCTCTTTTCTTATAAATTATGCAATCTCAGTTCTTTATAGCAATGTGAAAATGGACTAATACAGTAAATTGGTGCCACAGAGAGTGGGGTACTGCTATAAAGATAACCTGAAAATATGGAAGTGACTGTGGAACTGGGTAATGAGTAGAGGTTGGAACAGCTTGGAGGGGTCAGAAGAACACAGGAAGATGTGAGAAAGTTTGGAACTTCCTGAAACCTTGTTGAACAGTTTTAACCAAAATGCTGATAACAATGTGGACAATGACATCCAGACTGAGGTGGTCTCAAATGGACATGAGGAACTTCTTGGGAACTGGAGCAAAGGTTGCTCTTGCTATGCTTTAGCAAATAGACTGGTGGCATTTTGGCCCTGCCCTAGAGATCTGTGGAACTTTGGACTTGGGAGAGACAATCTGAAATAGAAACTTGTGTTTAAAAGGAAAGCAGAGCCTAAAAGTTTGGAAAATTTGCAGCTTGACAATATGATAGAAAATAAAAACTCATTTTCTGAGAAGAAATTCAAGCCACTGCAGAAATCTGCATAAGTAACGAGGAACCAAATGCTAATCACCAAAACAATGGGAAAAAATGTCTTCAGGGCATGTCAGAGATGTTGACAGCAGCCCCTCTCATCGCAAGGCCAGAGGCCCAGCAGGAAAAATTAGTTTTATGATTGGGTTGGGCCCAGGGCCCTGCTGCTCTGCTGAACTTCGGGGCTTGGTGCCCATGTCCCAGACATTTCAGCTCCAGCTGTGGTGAAAGGGTCCAAAGTACAGCTTGGGCCATTGCTTCAGAGGGTGCAAGCCCTAAGCTTTGGCAACTTCCACATGGTGTTGGGCCTGTGGGTGCACAGCAGTCAAGAATTGAGGTTTGGGAACCTCCACCTAGATTTCAGAGGATGTATGAAAATGCCTGGATGTCCAGGCAGAAGTATGCTGCAGGGCTGGAGCCCTTATGGAGAACCTCTACTAGAGCAGTGCAGAAAGGAAACGTGTGGTTGGAGCCCCTACACAGAATCCCCATTGGGACACTGCCTAGTGGAGCTGTAAGAAGAGGACCAAAGTCCTCCAGACTCCAGAATGGTAGATCCACTGACAGCTTGCACCATGCGCCTGGAAAAACCACAGGCACTCAACACTGGCTTGTGAAGGAGCTGCCCACACCTGTGGGAGCCCACCCCGTGCATCAGTGTGACCCTATGTGAGACATGGATTCAAAGGAGATCATTTTGGACTTAAGATTTAATGACTGCCCCTATGCATTTCAAACTTGCATGGGTCCTGTAGCCCCTTCAGTTTAGCAAATTTCTGCCATTTGGAACAGGTGTATTTACCCAATGCATATTGTATCCTGGAAGAAACTCATTTATTTATTGTTTTACTGGCACATACACGGAAGGGATTTGCCTTGTCTTAGACGAGACTTTGGACTCTGGCTTCTGAGTTAATGCTGAAATGAATTAAGACTTTGGGGGAGTGTTGGGAGGGCATGATTTGTTTTGAAATGTAAAAAAGATGAGATTTGGGAGGGGCTAGCTATAAGTGAAATGATATGGTTTGGCTCTCTGTTCCCCCTCAAATCTCATTTCAAATTGTAATCATGTGTCAAGGGCAGAACCCAGTGGGAGGTGATTGGATTATGGGGGCGGTTTCCTGCATGCTGTTTTTGTGATAATGAATGAGTTCTGATGGTTTTATAACTGGCGGTTTCCCCTGCTTTCCTCTATCCTGCAGACTTGTGAAGAAGGTTTCTGTTTCCCTTTCCTCCATGATTGTAAGTATCCTGAGGCCTCCCAGCCATGCAGAACTGAGTCAATTAAACCTCTTTCCTTTATAAATTACCCAGTTTCAGGGAAGTTCTTTATAGCAGTGGAAAAACAAACTAATATACCTGTCATGCAGCTGCCAATACCACATGTACATTGGGCTTCTCAATTCCTCAGTTTTAGTCATTTCCATGCAGTCCAAGGGAAGTGCTAAAACACTATAGTTTCTTTAAGTGATTCTATTCATTTTTGCGATGTTGTTAACTTTTTTACATCAAAAGAATTAGCCTTTTGTTGTTGAATAAATGAAGTGATGCCATCATCCTTGCTATCATTTTCAGTGGCATTTTAGTAACTATCAATATTTAGTAATTATCAAATATTGACGTAGCCCTTGTCGGTCAGTCAGAAAGGCAAATTCATGATGCTATTATTTGGAGGCAGTAGAAATGAGGGAACAATGGAAGAAGTTACAAATACATTCCAACTTTTAAAGACAGGCCAACCTCAAACCACAGCTACTCATATAATGGCTAGGCAGGTGTCGCTTTCAATATTTTACATACTTTACCTCACGCATTCATCCCAATAACTCTGCAGCGTAGCTACTACTATTGTTTCTACTTTACAGCTTGGAAAAACAAAGGCATGGAGACCCGGGGATTAGTTCAAACTAACTGGGCTTCAGAGTCCATTTTAATGACCACATTAACCTGTAATTTATGCATAATGCAGAACTCTAGGAGCCCTATCATGTAAAATGAGTTGGGGTCAGGAAAAGAGTTGATCACTACAATTTCTCTCCACCCTGCCACCATGGGCTTGCACAGGTACTGCTTCATCAGTTTTTCCTCTAGAAAAGACCCTTGTTCCACTTTATAAATGTTGCCCTCAGATGATATAATTTATCCTCTTACCTGATAAATTCACCTAAAGGATGACCACTAAAGACAAAAGTACCCAAGTCATTTAGAGTTTTCAGAAAGTCACAGCATCTTAAGTCATCTACTTAAGATGTATGAAATCTTTAATACAACTGAGGAACATACAGAATAGAATTGTTTAGGCTGAGGAATATGATGGTAACCTAAGGACAGGTGCTCCACCAGTAAATGGTAGCTTTAGTCAGAATCTCTTACTCTAATTAACCATGAAGAGCTCACTGTTTTCCCCCAAAATCATCCTCAAACTAAGCCTCATTTTGAAAAGGGGTTCCCACAGGTATAATCTGCTTTTCATTTTGTGGGCTTTGTCTGTTTGCTGCTAGTGGAAGGAAACTTCAGACCTTCCTATGAGTGACATGACATGTAACTAACATTCCAGTGGCATGTCTGAATTTAGACTTAGTATGTTTTCATGGTACGTTTTTCAATACTCTGTGAAATTTTTAAAATTAAGTTATTAATTTCTTCACTAAGGTTCTGATAATGTGTAATGACTTGCAGCCTTAGGTAGCAAGGATTCCTATTTAACAATTAACTCATTTAACAAAAATAGAATTGTTTGTCCTGAAAGATAGGTTAAAGGCCACTTTAAAAAATTTATATTTATTGAAAAAAGAAAAAACATATAAAAAGTGAGGGATTGAAATCCAACTGGATTTAAAAAATCTAATTGGACCTACCAGTCAGTTCCTTCCATTCTCTCCACTCATCTGTGTATTCAAAGATCACCAGCTGATCACCGGCCCTGTGCTGTACAGAGCACCTGGAGTTTCCTTAAGGTGTGAAACCTTGGGTAGTGACTGCATGGCTGAGGCGTATACGCACTGTTTGGCCTATAAAGACAAAAAGGTCTTGCTTCTACAGGGATGTTAAGAGCAGGCTTACACATGAAGTGACCAAGGGTTCAGTTTTAAGCTAAGTGGTTGACCATATCAGCACAGTGGAAGTTACTGGGGACAAGGGAGGCCAGCAGGAAGGAGAGAAAGGCTGAAGAGGCTTCCCAGGTAGAGGGAGAGGCTGGTGCAGACAGAGCGTCCCCAACAAGACCATGGTTTGCTCAGACAACTTCAAATATTTGATGCATCTGAAAGAAGGCCTGTGTGTGGGGGTGGAGTGAAGGCATTGCTAAGAGATAAGAACAGACACATCACGTCATCAACACCTCCTGGTCATGCTGCAAGATTAACGCATTACACTGATGTGATGGAGAGAGCCTGCAGCATGTAAGTGGTGGATGGCTTGACCAGCTTTGGGTCTTGTAAGCATCACTTTGATAGCTGCGGAGGAGGTTGGCCTGGGGGAGGGAGACATTTGATATAGAGATGCAAGGAGAAATTTATTGAAGCCACTCTTGCCTCCAAACTCAATGACAAAGTGAATGAAAAAGAGGGGGCAAGTTTGCAAACATACCTAGGAAGCCAAATAATTGAAAGAATGCATCAAAGATATTTATTGCACCTGTTTAACTAATGATACATCTTTAAAAGGCAGGGACAAGCTCAGCGATAGCATAAGATGTGCTTCGGGTAAACTGCCATCTTTCTTGATGTCTGCATATTACATTTTTGAAACTGCCTTGCCTCGTCCTACTTCAACACACCCAGGAAAAATCTGCAATTACACACACA
>NW_022437054.1:3327096-3354718 GCF_009761245.1 Sapajus apella
ACACACACACACACACACACACACACACACACACACACACCTTTACCAAGAAATATTCAGAAAACAGGAATAGTGAATTCTTGATTAGTGGTTCCCAATTGGGCAAGTTGTTAAAAAATACAGAAGTTCCAGCCCCCCCTCTCAAAGGTTCTAGTTCAGTCCATCTGTAGCAGCTCTCTACCTTCAGCACAGCAAGCAGCAATGCCAAAATGCTGAACAGCTGGCATTGGCATATCCCAGTGAGAACAGTGGCTGAGGCACTGAAGCAGGGACTTTTAGCACCCTTGCACCTGCACCCTGTATCAGGCATCTGTTGCTTTGGAAACCTGGTGAGGTCTGGGTGATGCAGGGCCTGGGAAAGACGGAGTCACATCCAGTCACATCAAGGCTCGGAAGAGTGGCTGGTTACCAACCACTATGAAGCGACTGTGATATTTAACCACCACCCTACACCAGGGAATGTGGCCCGATTACCTGTGGTCAGCACTTCTGTGGAGTAAGAAGCTCTTATGATTGACAGTGACTCACATCAATAGTATCCCCCCTGTTGAGGCTTTGGACACCCCCTGTTTGGGAGAGGATATAGCATTATTTCCAGGAGCATGTGCAGGGAGTATAAAAGGCACTCTAGATGATTCTGATCTCTCTCCACCAAACTCCACCCGCTGCCAACCCTCCAGAGTTCAGTAGGGACAACCAGGTCTGCAAACAACTGTCCCCTTGAGTGTGGACACCTGCCCTCTAATCTCTGCAGCTCTGTCCAACATCCTGAAAACTGCCTGAATCCATGCATTTTCAGGCCATCTACTTCCTAATAAAAGAGGGTCCAGCAATCAAACCTGATAAGGTTAGTTTGCTGTGACACAATCACACTTCATGTCAGTGGACAAACTTGGATAGGGGCCAGCAAAGAGACACATGCATGTCTAGAGAGTTCAAGGTGTTGCTCCAAGCAGAGGTAGGCTGAAACCAGAAAGCAGGTACACAGGCATAAAACCAGACGGCAAGCAGCCTGGAGCCCCGGCTGGTGAGGATGAAGCCGATGATTCATTCTCTGCAGCTGCTTCTTGACCTTGCTTAACCTTCAGGCTGGTTCAGTGGGCAGAGGCCTGACTAAGAGAGATTCCATTTTAAGGTTTAACCTTGGGTTGCTATGGCTTATGCAGATGGTGTCTTTAGTACTTGACAGCAACAACCTGAAATTTTCTAAATGTTTGTTGTTTGTCTAAGTGTGGACAAAAGATGATATGTCTTTCCTACTTTCGCTATATTTTTATGATTAGCACCATGATGTCACCGCATACTCATAAAGAGCAAGTGATGATTTTAAAAACAAGTCTCACATAAAAAACCTCTTTCTTTGGTGAGAGTATACATGTATTCCATTCTGGATGGAAGTAATTTCAGTGTAATCATTACAGGAACAAGCAACCCAGCTCTGGCAGCTGATTCAGGGTTCCTCCCTTGCCATTTTGGCCCCTTTGAATTTCCCACTTCCCTGCTCACTGTATGTAAGCCAAATGCCCTCTCAGAGCCACAGTGCCTTTCAGACTCAGGCACCTGCACAGCAGAGCCCCTTCTCTCACAGAAGGATGAAGGAGGAATGAAGTTCTCACTCCTTTCACCCTTGCCACCTAAGGACTTTACTTTCCTTCCTCTCTTCCTGGCTTTGTCATGAATGGGACAGCAGAGAGGCTACCAGAGGAAATTCCAAGTTTCTATCTTTTTAAAATAAATATTTTATTTAGAATAGTTACACATTCACAAAAAAGTTGCGAAAATAATGCCAAGAGTTCCCACATGCCCCATGCCCACTTTTCCCTATTGCTAACACCTTATATTACTATGGTATTTTGGTCATGACCAATGAATCAGTACAGATCATTATTATTAACTAAAGTCCATACCCTATTCAGATGTCTTTGGTTTTCGCCCAGTGTCCTTTTTCTGTTTACAGATGGCATTCAGGATACCATATAACACTTATTTGTCACATCTTAGGCTTCTCTGAACTGTGTCAGTTGCTGGGTCTGTCCATATTTTTGGTGACCTTGACAGTTCTGAGGAGTGCTGGTCAGGCATTTGGCACTCTGTGCCTTCATTTGGGTTTTTCTGAAGGTTTTCTCACGATTAGAATGGGGTTATGGGTTTGGGGAGGAAATGCTCTTCTCACCCCATCACATCATCACATCACATGAGTAGATACCATCAACATAACGTGTCACCGTTGATGCTGACCTTAGCCACGGGGCTGAGGTAGTGTTTCTCAACTTTATCTACCATGTGGTTGCTCTCCTCACCTTTCTGCATGCATTCCTCAGCAGAACAGCACTCTGCACAGCCCACACTCGCAGGGTGAGATATGGTGCTCCTCTTCCTGGAGGGCAGGGAGAATACAAATTGTACATTGAATGGAATGATTCTGCACAGGGTTTGAATCTCTTCTTTCTCAATTATTTATTTATTCAACCATTAATTTAGAACAACATGGACACCTGGATATTGATCCTACACTTTGGGTTATGATCCAATTCTGTGTTAGGTTTTGGTTGCTCAAATTGCTGTGTATTTGGCATTTTGGGCTCTTTCGATTGGCTCTTATGTCCCTTGGACATAACCCCTATCATTGTCAGGTGGTTTTTTTCGGGTGTTTAGTTTGTTTGTTTTACGTACTGTCTTTCATATCGACACTACCAGAGTCCCCAGGCTAATCCTCCTTTTTCTGCCTCAGCCCTAGAATCACCTTTCTGCAAGGGGCTTGAGCTTCCTTTGTTGGAGAACGGTATTAGAAGCCATGATCTGGGCAGGAGGTGTGCTTATTGCTACTAGGGTGTTATTCCTTCCGGGCTCTCTCAGCTGACAGAGAAAGGAAACATATTCTCACCTATATACATTTTATTACATTGTATGTCCTTAATGACTATCAAATTTCCTCCAGCCTGAGGAGAATGGCCTGGGATAAGGTAGAAAGTCTATGGGCCAATAAACTAGTAACTGAGAAATATTTCTGCTAAATAGAACTCACATCTAGCTTTGTAAAGCAACTGTAGAGGTCCTCAGTATTTCCATGACTTGAAATATTTAAGATTAGACCTTTGCATAAGTGTCATGCCCCAAGAAGCATTCATCTTATGAATCTTTTGCACCAAAGCTAACTGTGTTAGCTGCTGACTTCCATAGATCTCTGTGCAAATGGGAGCTAGGTTATAATCCAGCTTTATTTTAATGATTTCTTTTTTTAATGTTTTCTTCATCCATGTGGCTACAAATGAATGAAAGTCAGACTTCAGGTGTATATCTTGTATTCTGGACAGCTGGATCAAGTGCCTGGTGCATTCTGAATAATCAATAGACATTAGCTGAATAAATGAGTGCATAAGTAAATGAATTGCTGAGTTATCAGATCTAAATTAAGTAGGATATGTCATTAATAGATTACTATAGTTAATGGTACCTGGAATTATGTCTGTCACTTATAAATACCCACAGAAACTTATGCACCATGGTTTTAGATGGCCTGGAGAAGATTCCAAATTATGGTTTTCCAGACTTGGAACTTACTTAGGGGCATATGAAAAACAGATGACACTCCCTTGGGGCCACGCCAGTGTCACCTTTCTCCAGATTGCTCCCAGGGCCACTTTTTCAGAGTCTGAGGGCTCTGATCATGGAAAAGCACTGGCTTCTTATCCTCACCATGCTGTCTTCCAAAGCTGTTCGTAGTCTCTTATGACTGATGATACATGCAGTCACGTGAACTTTTCCCATCATAATTCCTTGGTTCATATTGCAAATGACAACATCCAATTTATATTTTATTTAAGAACCAAAGTTGTTTTGCAAGGTGATTTTACTTTTAAAGGCAATGGGATCACCTGTTATCCCATGTTTTAAAAGTTATCTGAAGTAGTGTAATGGATCAACTCACACAGCGGCTTTCATCCTATTCCAGGTAACAGTAGATGGCAAATTATTTACCAGGGCTTTTAAACTGGGCTCCAGAGTGAAGCAGCTTAACATGTGGTTCATTCATCTTCCTCAGATTCTATCACTAGCCCCTTCCTAGCCAGTGTAATTCTTTCTGCTTCTTAGCACTAGGCATTGAAAGTTTTCTCAGGCAGATGAAGGAGTGATAGGCTCTTTGTGGATTCTTGCAGTTCCAGCAGGCAGCTTTATGGCTTGTGCTCTGAGACGCTTGGATGGATTCTTTCTCTTTCCCCTGGGCCCACCGGTTACCATATAATGCATTGCTTTATTCCCTGTCCCAGCAGTTGAAATGTGGGGCTTTGGAGAAAAGCCAATCGTGCATGCTCTTATGACACTAATCCAAATATGTGTTTATTCAAGGGTGCAGTTGTGCAACCTTTGTGCCCTGAGGCTCTCTGGACAATTGTGGCAGGCTAAAAATGGTCTGATTGGCCTGCATTTCTCACTGGAGAGCTAGGCTACAGAGTTCGTTTTGCTCATTACCGGCCTCTCTCTCAACCCAGCCTGTAGCCCTCCTTAGGGATGGGTTGCAGCTGCAAACAGTGTTTTTGTCTACAGTGCCCTCTCTGAAAATAGTTGTCTTTGTTGTGACTGAGATATTTAGGTCTTTTTCAGTAGCACCCTTATTTGATTGACTGATGGGCCTGTAAGTTATTTTTGAATCTGGGTTATTTCTATTTCTGATGTAAGTTGCTAGAGGCTGCATAATTGCTCAACCCATCCTTTTTATTTGATAATCTATACTAAAAAAGTAAACTGTTCCATTGTAAAGTTTATATTTTTTTTTCAGAAATATTGATGGTCAGAACCCAACACAGGGCGTTTTCCCCAAACATAAATTATGTTGCTTGGAGGCATAACATGTCAACAAAAAGATTCTTTTTCTAGAGGGAAACATAAATAAAAATAAAAACATATCAAGCTCTCTTGTGTAAATCATCTGCAAGACCCACAAAAATGAAGGGATGCTGTCTGTCAATGAAGATATTATCTGGAGGAATTTAAATTAATAACTATATTGAATGTGGTGAATTGATTGTCTCAATGATGAGAGTTTGATAAATTGAATTATTCACACTACACAGAAATTTAATTAGAGATGATATCTTAGGCATAATCTATAAAAAGACAGAAGGTCATGAGAGTTTGGAGACAAGTCACTATAGAGCTAGGAAAGAAACTATCAGACTTCTGCAAATTCACCCATGCAGTTTGCACATGTAGTAAAAATTATAAATATTTTCTGTGATTTTAAATGTCCAAGGTGTATTGTAAATTCAAGTAGATTTATAATCTTTCTTGAAATGGCATTTTAAAAAATATAAAAATGAACAAAAATCTAATTGGACAAGGAAGTGATCTAATGATCTGCTAATTATGAAAGTAAGTGATTAGACTAAGAACAATGGTGCTGAAATTCTCAGTCACAAAATTCTCATCCCAATTATCATTATAGTTGAGAGCGTAATTCAAAACAATGCCATTTTAATAAACAATAAATAAATAAGCAATAAACTCAGATTTTGCTCTTGGAAAATAATACATATCTATAAAAGACAAAGGGAATTTTTGCAAAAAAAAAAAAATCATTCATTCTACACAGTGAAGATTTTACTATGAAGCAAGATTATATGGTGGGAGAAAGAATTGCCAAGCTAGAATAGCATCTAAGTAGAAACTTATTAAAAATGTTTGCAAATTTAACATACTTCAATAAATGTTTCTTCAGCCTATGTATCATTTTTATCAGCCCATGTATCATTTCTTCAGCCTATGTATCATTGTTGCCTGCATACTCAGGGTATGAAGAATATTTCATAAAATTATAGGTTAAATTTAGAGTAAAAATATAATCCATTTTGTTTGGCTTTGGTCTTGTGTAGTTTATATTTATATAATTTATTGAGATTTACCAATAATTAGCAATTGACTATATCAACCTCTAATCGGAAACTCACTTTACCCTTGCGACTAGCTGCTCCAAAATTTATGTCAGGTTATGTGTGTTGGAAACAGGGAAAACAGGCATAATATGTCGTTATCTTACACAGCGAAACCAAACTATTTTTTAAAAAAAAACTTAAAAAAAATACTTAGAATAGTCTTAGCTAACAAAAAAGTTGCAAATACGGTATGGAGAGCTCCTATGTACCTTGCATCCAGTTTTCTTTATAAATAACATCATTCATTATTATGGTATGCTTGTCACAGCTAATGAAACAATATTCATGTGTTATTATTAACCAAAGTCATACTTTATTCATATTTCATTGCTTTTTCACCGAATGTCCTCTTTCTGCCCCAGGAGCCCATCCAGGATGCTGTATTACATTTACTTGTTATGCCTCTGTAGGCCCCAGTACCATGTGACACTTTCTCAGACATCTCTTGTTCTTGATAACCTTGACAGTTTTTAGGAGTCTTGGTGTTTTGTACTATGCCCCTTTTGGGGATGGGGGTTGTGTGATGTTTTTCTTATGCTGAGACTGGGGCCATGTATTTTGCAAAGAAGACCGCAGCAGTAAAGTGCCCTTCTCGTTGTATGAGATCAAAAGTACATGCTATCAATATGAATATCACTGTCAGAGTTGACTTTGATCATCTGGCTCAGGTAGTATTTGTCAGGTTTTTTCCACTAAAGGTTCACTCTTTCGCTATTTCCCTACTATACTCATTGAAAAAATGATGTCACTCTGCACAGGCATAGGGAGATACAGTCTACTTCCTTCAGAGTATCTGCATAAAGTATTTGAAATTCTGCTGGACGGGATATTGTTCACTTTCTACTTGGTTATTCTATCACTTATTTATGAGCATGGACTCATGAATATTTGTTTTATGTTTTGCGTAATAACGCAATACTATGTTATTTATTTTACCAATAAAATTCGAACCAAAGTGTTTCATTTCATAGTTATTGGCTTATTTTTAATTGTCAGCCAAAATCTTATTTCCTAATCCTAATCCATATTCACAAAAAATTTTAATGAAATTTTAAAAATCTAATTAGAATTCATTGTTTATTCATTTTGTTATAGTTTTCTTCTAGAACCTATGAACAGTACTATGTAAAAATTACAAGATCGATTAAACTTCTTGAGTGTTAAAATTTCCACCAACATTTAAACATTAATTATGCTAAATATTTTAAATTTATGACTACCTTTCATGTACCTCACAATTTATTCTTAGTTGCTCAAGAAGAAGAGTGTTTACCTGCAGCTTATTTATATGGGTAAAATTCTTAGCAGAAATCTAATGTTAAACTGCTATCCAAGTAGCTCTAAACAAACAAGGTTAACTCCATAAAGAACAAAAAAGTAAGGTTTATAACAGATCTGTGTATTAGACAATGATAATGGTGTTATTCAGGAGAAATTCCATTTTCAAGTATAACAGAATAATTTAGGATAAGACCTATACTCCTTACAAGAAAAACAACGTTTTAAAAATTGGATAGAATACACACAGATAAATCTGTGGAAAGCCTTGGGAGAGCTACTAAATCAGACCTGACTGGGGGATTAAGATCCCAGGGACACGACACTGCTGGGGTGCTGGATGACTAACATTCTGCGACATATTTACTCTGGAGGCATTAGCTTTATCTAGGCGAAGGGAAGGAGGTGAAAATGCAGGGTTGTCCATGTCAGGGGACTGCCACTGAATACACAGGAACCTGCAGCGTCTCTGGTATTCCGATGGAGCTGGAGAGACAAATTTAGAAACTTGAAAGGCCAGCATGTCCGTGAGAAGGAGGGTAAAAACTGAGTCGGCCACTGTTTTGGGGTTTTAAGAGCAGTTTTAGGTTCATAGCAAAATTGAGCAGAAGATACATACATTTTTCATACATCCCCTGTGTATTTTTTTTTCCCTAAAGATATTTGAGGAATTCTGAAGCAGCAAGTTTAAGCAGAAGAGAACCTCTGAAAGGCAGAACAGAATTGTCAAGAGTACAGGTCTAGGAATTGCAGTAGAGACCTCACCAGGAGAAGAGGCCCCAGGAAATTCTCCAGGCTCTGAGTTGGAAGCCTTCAGCAGGTTCTGCCAAGAGTATGACCACATCAAAAGCAGAAGAAACCTTATGAGTCTGCAGTCCAGTTGAGAGTCAGTTTAATCTCAAATTGAATTAAATTAAAATGATCTTTCCTTCCTTTAATTACCTTGCCGAGGAAACAGTGACTGCTCTCTGCAGGATGTAAAATAATTAGGAGACTATAAACGTTTGTAAAGACAGTGCTTGATATTTAACCACAAATTTCTAGAAAGTTTAAGAAAAGGAATCACAGAACAAAATTTAAGGGGAAGAGGGCAGGCACGATGACTCACACCTGTAATCCCAGCATTTTGGAGGCCTAATTAGGTGATCACCTGAGATCAGGAGTTCGAGACCAGGCTGGCCAATATGCTGAAACCCTGTGTCTACTAAAAATACAAAAATTAGTCAGGTGTGGTGGTGGACACCTGTAATCCCAGCTACTAAGGAGGCTGAGGCAAGAGAATTGCTTGAACCCAGGAGGCAGAGGTTGCAGTGAGCCCAGATCATGCCATTGCACTCTAGCCTGGGCAACAAAGTGAGACTCTATCTCAAAAAAATACAGAGGGGAATGGAGAATTAAACAAAAGAAATAGAGCTATGGGTGATCTAAAAATTGGAGGTGGAAACAAAGTCTTGAGAATATTTCTGGTTTTTAAGTTAAAGGAAATAAAGAGAAAAATGTAGAAATAGATAAATAATAGAATAAAGTTTGCAATTTTAACGGAATATTGCTATCTGTAATAAGAACTGAGTAGAAATCCTAGAAATGAAAATAAACAAAATAACTGAAATTGATAAATTAATAGTTTGGTTTATAAGAGACAAGAGGATTAATTCTGTGAGCCAGATCTATGGAAAACTGATCTGAATCACAGAGAGGAGCTGAATGAGAGAAAAAAACTGAGTCAAAGAGAAGACCAAAAATTTAAAAATGAACAAAATAAAAGAGATGCATGAAATTCAATAAAATGTTCTAATAAGTATAATTGCAGTTTGAGAAAGAACAAATGGAGAAAAATGAGACAAAAACTATATAAAAACAGATAAACTGAGAGTGTTTCCGAAGTGATTTATGACATCAACTTTGAGATTCAAGAAGCGTAGGCAAGCGAAATAGAATAAATACAAGAAAGACACTGTAAGGCAGATCTTAGTGAAAGCACTAGAAACCAAAGACAAAGTGGAAAAATGTTTAAAGCAGTCAGAAAAAAGACACCCTCTTTTTACAGAAGCAACTGAAACTGCAAAAAGACTTCCACATCATCGTGTAAACCCAGTATTTTTAAGTGCTGAAATGAAATAGCTTCTAATCTAGAATTCTATATCCATCAAATCCTTCAAAAATGGACACAAAATAAAGACATTTTAAGACAAGCCATAATGAAGAAACTAGACCTGCACTCAAATACTAAAATGTGTTTTTCAGGAAAAAGAAAAATGGCTTCAGATGGAAACATGGACATGCAAGAAAGAATATGGAATAATGAAAGTAAATATGTGGGTAAATAGCAATACCTATGGCCTATAAAACCATAATAAAATGATAAGGTCTTCTGGGGTTTAAAAAAATAATAGTAGTTAAGACACAAGATAATAATAATGCAAAAGGGTGAGAGAAAGGGAAAAGTGCTTAAACCCTATTAGGTGGTAAAATGTCAGGGACACAGCGTCTCAGGGAATAATAAGCTTGGAGAATCATAGGTAGCCACTTAAAAGGGAAAAGGGAAATTAATAAGTGGTTGATTCACAAAAAAATAAAAGAAAAAGAGAAAAAGAAATAACAATATGCAGATGGGTCCAAGAGAAAAACGAAAAGTAAGATGATGCAAATAAACCCAAGTATATCAGCAATTGAATTAAATGTGAGTGGACTAAATATAATCAAAAGTCCAAGATTCTTAGAATGGATAAAATAAACAAAATCTAGCTATATTTGCTCATAGGAGAATCATTATAATAGATGCAGGCAAAAGTTTGCAAGTAAAGGAATAGAAAAAGGGTATACTATATAATCACTAACTGAAGGAAAGCCAGTGTTTCTATACAATAACAGGCAAAGTAGAATAATTACTGCTTTTTAAAGACAAAAAGCGGTAATCACACATAAACAGAGATAGAGAAGGATATTTGATTATGATAAACAGGAAAGTATAACAATTGATAGTTTCTTTTATTATTGTACTTTAAGTTCTGGGGTACACATGTGGATTGTGCAGGATTGTTACATAGGTATACACATGCCATGGTGGCTTACTGCATCCATCCTCCTGTCATCTATATTAGGTATGTCTCCTAATGTTATCCCTCCCCAATCAACCAAACCCCCTGCTACCCCTCCCCTAGTATTCCACCCCCAACAGGCCCCAGTGTGTGCTGTTCCGCTCCCTGTGTCCGTGTGTCCTCATTGTTCAACAACCACTTATAAGTGAGAATATGCGGTGTCTGATTTTCTGTTCTTGTGTCAGTTTGCTGAGAATGATGGTTTCCAGATTCATCCATGTCCCCACAAAGGACATAAACTCATACTTTTTTATGGCTGTACAGTATTTCATGGTGTATATGTGCCACCTTTTCTTTGTCTAGCCTATTACTGATGGGCATTTGGGTTGGTTGCAAGTCTTTGCTATTGTAAACAGCACCACAATGAACATACGTGTGCATGTGTCTTTATAATAGAATGATTTATAATCCTTTGGGTATATACCCAGTACTGTGACTGCTTGGTCAAATGGTATTTCTAGTTCTCAATCCTTGAGGAATCACGACACTGTCTTCCACAATGGTTGAACTAATTTACACTCCCCCCAACAGTGAAGTGTTCCTATTTCTCCACATCCTCTCCAGCATCTGTTGTCTCCAGATATTCTAATGACCGCCATTCTAACTGGTGTGAGAAGGTATCTCTTTGTGGTTTTGATATGCATTCCCCTAATGACCAGTGATAATGAGCATTTTTTCATATGTTTGTTGGCTACATAAATGTCTTCTTTTGAAAAGTGTCTGTTCATATCCTTCTCCCACTTTTTGATGGGGTTGTTTACTTTCTTCTTGTAAATTTATTTAAGCTCTTTGTAGATTCTGGATATTAACCCTTTGTCAGATGGGTAAATTGCAAAAATTTTTTCACATTCTATTGGCCGCTGGCTCACTCTAATGAGAGTTTCTTTTGCTGTGTGGAAGCTCTTAAGTTTAATTAGATCTCATTTGTCAGTTTCGGCTTTTGTTGCCAATGTTTTTGGTGTTTTAGTCACGAAGTCCATGCCTATACCTATGTCCTGAATGGTATTGCCTAGATTCTCTTCTAGGGTTTTTATGGTGTTAGGTCTTATGTTTAGATCTTTAATCCATCTAGAGTTAATTTCTGTATAAGGTGTAAGGAAGGGGTCCCGTTTCAGCTTTCTGTACATGGCTAGCCAGTTTTCCTAACACCATTTATTAAACAGGGAATCCTTTCCCCATTGCTTGTTTTTGTCAGGTTTGCCAAAGATCGGATGGTTGTAGATATGTTGTGTTGTCTCTGAGGCCCCTGTTCTGTTCCATTGGTCTATATCTGTGTTTTGGTACCAGTACAATGCTGTTGATTACTGTAGCCTTGTAGTATAGTTTGAATCAGGTAGTGTGATGCCTCCTGCTTTGTGCTTTTTTGCTTAGGATTGTCGTGGCTATGCAGGCTCTTTTTGGTTCCATATAAAGTTTAAGGTTGTTTTTTTCCTGTTCTGTGAAGAAGGTCACAAGCTTGATGGGGATAGTATTGAATCTAGAAATTATTCTGGGTAGTATGGCCATTTTCACAATATTGATTCTTCCTAACCATGATCATGGGATGCTTCTCCATCTGTTTGTGTCCTCTCTTATTTCCTTGAGCAGTGGTTTGTAGTTCTCCTTGAAGAAGTTGTTCATGTCCATTGTTAGTTGTATTCCTAGGCATTTTATTCTCTTTGTAACAATTGTGAATGGGAGTTCACTCATGATTTGACTCTCTGTTTTCCTGTTATTGGTGTATCGGAATGCTTGTGGTTTCTGCACATTGATTTTGTATCCTGAGACTTTGCTGAAGTTGCTTATCATCTTAAGGAGATTTTGGGCTGAGATAATGGGGTCTTCTAAATATACAATATGTCATCTGCAAATAGAGACAGTTTGACTTTCTCTTTTCCTAATTAAGTGCTCTTTATTTCTTTTTCTTGCCTAATTGCTCTGGCTAGAACTTCCAATGCTATGTTGAATAAGAGTGGTGAGAGACGGCATCCTTGTCTTGTGCCAGTTTTCAATTGGACTGCTTCCAGTTTTTGCACATTCAGTATGATATTGGCTGTGGGTCTGTCGTAAATAACTTTTATTATTTTGAGATACATTCCATTGATACCTAGTTTATTAAGAGTTTTTAGCATAAAGGGCTGTTGAATTTTGTAGAAGGCCTTATCTGCATCTATTGAGATAATCATGTGGTTTTTGTCTTTCTTTCTGTTCATGTGACGGATTATGTTTATAAATTTGCATATGTTGAACCAGCTTTGCATCCCCAGGGTGAAGCCTACTTGATTGTGATGGATAAGCTTTTTTTTTTTTTTTTTTTTTTTTTTTGATGAGCTGATATATTTAGTACATGAAAATAAATACAGAACGATATTAAGATGAAAGTGTTCACTCACAAATCTCCCAGTTGCCCTTGTGTTCCCCAGGCTTCACACACAGCCTGGGAAAACTCCTCTAAGGCTTTCAGACTCAGTTGGAAACTAATCCTGAGCACGAAGCGTGGCTTGAAGGGAGGGGAGGGGACCTCCAGGTTGGCAATCGCACTGTTTATTTGCACTTGGCAGCAAGACAATGGATGATGTGGGAGGTGCTGGGCCCCTGGGTTGGCACTAATTTGGAGTGTGGTTGAGACAGGGCTGGAGTGAGACATCTTCAAGGCAGCCCCCAAATCTGCAATCAGGGGAGAAAAAGGCAAGAAGCGAGTAGAGATTGTCAGGATAAAGGGAGGCACTCTGCCCGCCCCTGCTGTCTGTCTGCCCCTACTGGGGCTTCTTCAATACCTAGGGTTCCCTGGGTGATGAATGTCCTCCCAGAGGACCCTGACAAGGGGTCACACCTCTCGCCGTGGCCCCATAGGCAACCCTGATGAAAGAGTATCATTTCCAAGGGGGCTTTGGTTTCTGGGTGGCCCCACCTTGCCGTGGGGTAGCTGGCACTGAAATGCTGACTGAGCGAGCCCTGGAAGTCACTAGGGGGCTCCGGAAGGTCACCCCTGATGTGGAAGGCCTGGGATCCTGAGGCCTATTTGTGTGGGGGGCACTGGTGGCTGGATGACCAGTGCTGGGGAGATTCAGGTGGGTGAGGGAACGGGAAAGTCCCCGCCTCAGGGGGTGTGACGAGCGTAACCCATCCATGGATAATTTCTGGGAGTCTGCCGCCACCCAGGGCTCTGTCTTGGAGGGACCAGCTGGGTGAACGGCTCGCAGTGGGGCCTCCCTGGGGCGAGGTGAGTGGCTGCCCCTAGGGGTAGCTGGTGGTGTCCAGAAGAGAGCACGTAGTTTTGCGGCATCCCCCTTCGCCATCCGTGGGGCCTCGAAGCTGGCGCCCTCAGATCTGGAGCCAAATAGCGACTCATCACAGTAAGATGGGGTGTGGCTGATCAGTCTGTATCTGTTCTTCTTCCTTGGTGTGAGGGTCAGGGTGCTGTCCCTTGAGGGGGTGGTCTCACAGCTCCCCTTTGCCCCCAAGGCCTTCGATGCCTCCTTGCCCACACCTCTGGTTCTGTTAGCCTTCTCCACCCAGGGAGGATCAAAGTCTTGTGGGGTGGGCCGGGTGCCTGCTGGGCTGCCAAACAGACTCTCATCCACATATGATGGCCTGGCCTTGACCCGGTAGCCAGTCCGGCAGCGGTGCTGAAGGTGGAGGGTCTGCATCCCACTGACAGCCAGCTCCATGGGGGTCTTCATGCTGCCTGTAGTCCCTGGTGACAGTGGGTCTGCTCTGCCGGCCAGGTCCTGCTTCCGAGGCTCCCTCCTGCAAAGAGCTTTACAAGCATTGTTTCATTTAATCCTCTCAACAGCACTGGGAAGTAGCTTCGATTTTGTCCATTTTACGGATCACAAAACTGAGGTGAAGTCACATGAGTAGGTCACACCTATAAAGCTGAGCATCTTGGCTCGTACGCATCAGGGTCCTCAGGTACCTCTCCCTGCGCCTTCTTCCCACCAGGTCTGGACCCCTCGGCGAGGGCACAGAGGCGTTCGGAGCATCCGGGATCCCCGTCAATCTTCGGCCAGGAATGCCCGGGGCCCCGGACTCCCGGCAGCCCAGGCCATACCGGTGCACCAGGCGCGGACAGACGCACCCGTGAAGCCGGCCCAGGCGACGTGTGAGCTGCGCGCGCATCCAGAAACCCAGAACCTGGATAAGCTTTTTGATGTGCTGTTGCATTCAGTTTTCCAGTATTTTATTGAAGATTTTTGCATCAATGTTCATCATGGATATTGGCCTGAAATTTTCTTTTTTAGTGGTGTCTCTGCCAGATTTTGGTTGGTCTCATAGATTGAGTTGGGGAGGATTCCCTCTTTTTGTGTTGTTTGCAATAGTTTCAGAAGGCATGGTACCAGGTCCCCCTTGTACATCTGGTAGAATTCAGCTGTGAACGGGTCTGGTCCTGGACTTTTTGGTTGGTAGGTTATTAGTTGCTGCCTCAACTTCAGACCTTGTCATTGGTCTATTCAGGGATTCGACTTCTTCCTGGTTTAGTCTTGGGAGGGTGTGTCCAGAAATTTATCTATTTCTTCTAGATTTACTGGTTTATGTGCATAGAGGTGTTTGTAGTAATCTCTGATGATAGTTTGTATTTCTATGGAATTGGTGGTGATATCCTCTTTGTTGCTTTTTATTGCATCTATTCGACTCCTCTCTTTTTTCTTTTTTGTTAGTCTGGCTAGTGGTCTAACTATTTTGTTTATCTTTTCAAAAAAACAGCTCCTGAATTCATTGATTTTTTAAAGGGTTTTTTTGTGTCTCTGTTTCCTTCAGTTCTGCTCTGACCTTAGTTATTTCTTGTCTGCTGCTAGCTTTTGAATTTGTTTGATCTTGCTCCTCTAGTTCTTTTCATTGTGACAATAGGGTGTCCATTTTAGATCTTTCCTTGCTTCTCATGTGGGCATTTAATGCTACAAATGTTCTTTCTAGACACTGCTTTAAATGTGTCCCAAAGATTCTGGTACATTGTGTCTTCATTCTCATTGGTTTCAAAGAATATCTTTATTTCTTCCTTCATTTCATTATTTATCGAGTAGTCATTCAGGAGCAGGTTGTTCAGTTACCATGTAGTTGTACAGTTTTGAGTGAGTTTCTTAATCTTGAGTTCTAATTTGATTGCACTGTGGTCTGAGAGACTGTTGTGATTTCCATTGTTTGCATTTGCTGAGGAGTGATTTACTTCCAATTATGTGGTCGCATTTAGAGTAATTGCAATGTGCTGAGAAGAACATATATTCTGTGGATTTGGGGTGGAAAGTTCTATAGATATCTATTATGCACACTTGGTTCAGATCTGAGTTCAAGTCCTGGTTAGCCTTGTTAATTTTCTGTCTTATCAATCTGTCTAATATTGACAGTGGAGGGCTAAAGTCTCCTGTTATTATTGTGTGGGAGTCTAAATCTCTTTGTAGGTCATTAAGAATTTGCTTTATGTATCTGGGTGCTCCTGTATTGGGTGCATATATATTTAGGATAGTTAGCTCTTCTTGTTGCATTGATCTCTTTACCATTATGTAATGCCATTCTTTGTCTCTTTTTATCTTTGTTGGTTTAAAGTCTGTTCTATCAGATACTAGAATTGAAGCCTCTCTGGGTTTTTTTTTTTTTTTCTCTCCATTTGCTTGGTAAATCTTCCTCCATCCATTTATTTTGAGCCTATGTGTGTCTTTGCACGTCAGATGGGTATCCTGAATACTGCACCCCAATGGGTCTTGTTTCTTTATCCAATTTGCCAGTCTGTGTCTTTTGATTGGGGCAGTTAGCTCATTTACATTTAAGGTCAATATTGTTATGTGGGAGTTTGATCCTGCCGTTTTGATACTAGTAGGTGGTTTTGCCCGTTAGTTGAAGCAGTTTCTTCATTGTGTCGATGGTCTTTACAATTTGGTATGTTTTTGCAGTGGAGCTCTTGTAAAGCAGGTCTGGTGGTGACGAAATCTCCCAGCAGTTGCTTGTCCATAAAGGACTTTATTTTTCCTTCACTTGTGAAGCTTAGTTTGGCTAGATATGAAATTCTAGGCTGAAAGTTCTTTTCTTTAAGGATGTTGAATATTGGCCCCCACTGTCTTCTGGCTTCTAGGGTTTCCGCTGAGAGAGCTGCTGAGTCTGATGGGCTTCCCTTTGTGGGTAACCCGACCTTTCTCTCTGGCTGCCCTTAGTGTGTTTCCTTCATTTCAACCCTGGTGAATCTGACGATTATGTGCCTTGGGGTTGCTCTTCTCAAACAATATCTTTGTGGTGTTCTTTGTATTTGCTGAATTTTAATCTTGGCCTGCCTTGCTAGGTTAGGGAAGTTCTGGATAACATCCTAAAGAGTGTTTTCCGACTTGGTTTCATTCTCCCCATCACATTCAGGTACGCTGATCAAACGTAGACTTGGTCTTTTCACATTATCACATATTTCGTGGAAGCTTTGTTCATTTCTTTTCACTCTTTTTTCCCTAATCTTGGCTTCTCTTTTTATTTCATTGACTTTATCATCAATCTCTGATATCCTTTCTTCTGCTTGATTGATTCGGCTATTGAAACTTGTGTATGCTTCATGAAGTTCTCATGCTGTGTTTTGCAGCTCCATCAAGTCGTTTATGTTCTTCTCTAAGCTGTTTATGCAAGTTAGCATTTAATCTAACCTTTTTTCAAGGTTCTTAGTTTCTTTGCATTGGGTTAGAACATGCTCCTTTAGCTCAGAGAAGTTTATTATTACCCACCTTTTGAAGCCTGCTTCTGTGAATTCATCAGACTCACTCTCCATCCAGTTTTGTTCCCTTACTGGTGAGGGGCTGTGATCCCTCGGAGAACAGCATTCTGGATTTTGGTGAATTCAGCCTTTCTGCACTGGTTTCTTCCCATCTTTGTGGATTTATCTACCTTTGGTCTTTGAAGATGGTGACTTTTGGATGGAGTCTCTTAGCGAACTTCCTTTCTGTTGATGTTGAAGCTATTTCTTTCTGTTTTTTAGTTTTCCTTCTAACAGTCAGACCCCTCTGCTGCAGGACTGCTGGAGGTCCACTCCAGACTCTGCTTGCCTGGGTATCACCCACGGAGGCTGCAGAACAGCAAGGATTGCTGCCACTTACTTCATCTGTTAGCTTTGTTCCAGAAGGGTACCCACCAGATGTTAGCTAGAGCTCTCCTGCAGGAGGTGGCTCTTTGGATATATGGAGATCAGGGAGCCACTTGAGGAGGCAGTCTGTCCCTTATCAGAACTCAAATGCTATGCTGGGAGCTCTGTTGATCCCTTCAGAGCTGCTGGGCAGGCATGTTTAAGTCAGCTGCAGCAGAACTCACAACCACCCCTTTTCACAGGTGCTCTGTCCTGGGAAGGAGGGTCTTTATTTATAAGTCCCTGATGAGCTGCTGCCTTTTTTCATTGATACCCTGCCCAGCAAGGAGGGAGTCTAGTCACAGTCTGCCTACAGAGGCGTTGCTGAGCTGATGTAAGCTCCACCATATCTGCTGTGTAAACTTCCTTGCGGTTTTGTTTACACAGGCAAGGTTAGAACTGCCTCCTTAATGGCGGACTGCCTCCGTTATGGTGGACACCCCTTACTCCACTGAGCTGGATCATCCCAGGTTGAGATGAAACTATTGTGCTGGCTACGAAAATCTCGAGCCAGTGGGTTTCAACTTGCTGGTCTTTGCCGGGGTGGGACATGCTGAGCCAGATCACTTGGCCCCCTGCCTTCAGCCCCCTTTTTTTCTTTTGTTTTCTTTTTTTTGTTGTTGTTGAGGCAGAGTCTCACTCCATTGCCAGGTGCCAGGCTGGAGTGGGCAGTGGTGCAATCAGCTCACTGCAACCTCCGCCTCTCGGGTTCAAGCAATTCTCCTGCCTCAGCCTCCTGAGTAGCTGGGACTACAGGCACATGCCACCACACTCAGCTAATTTTTGTGTTTTTAGTAGAGACGGGGTTTCACCATGTTGGCCAGGATGGTCTCGATCTCTTGACCTCGTGATCCAACTACCTCAGCCTCCCAAAGTGCTGGGATTACAGGCTTAAGCCACCACGCCCAGCCACCAGCCCCCTTTTTTTTTTTCAGGGAAATGGGCTTTTCTGTCTCCACTCATTCCAGGTGAGGGCTAAAACAACTGCCCAGTATTGTACTGGAAACCCACGCGGTACTGGCAGGAATCTCCTGGTCTTTGGGCTGTGGGAGAAGACTGTGGGAAAACTGTAGTATCTGAGCCAGAGTGCCAGAGTGTCTGGCAAAGTCCCCGATGGCCTCCCTTGAGTAGGAGAGGGAGTCCTCCCGTCCCTTGCACTTCCTGGGTGAGCCAACATCCCACCCTACCTTCGTTTGCCCTCCTCGGGCTACACCCACTGTCCAACCAGTCCCATTAAGATGAACCTGGTACCTCAGTTGGAAGAAAATGTGAAGGTCACTCACCTTCTGCGTCACTCTTGCTGGGAACTGCACTCCAGAGCTGTTCCTATTTGGCCACCTTGGTGGAAGTACAACAATTATTAGTTTCTATGCACCAGTTAATACTTTAAATATATAGAATATAAATAATATACATAGGTTATACATTATATAGATAAGATCAAGTATACGATAAATAAATAGGTAAATATAGATAGAAATAAAAGAGACAGAACTATAATCATAGTGGGAGAATTTAACGCCTCTCTCTCTCAATAAGTAATTTAAAAGGCAACCAAAAGACTGGACCATGTTAGCAGACTTATTCTAATTGTAATGTACAGGATACTACAACTAACAATAATGGAATAAAACTTCATTTCAATAGCATTTGTAAATTTACCAAAACTGATATTAGTACATTTTAAAATATTCAGATAATTCAGAGTATATGCTCTTTCCACATTGTCATTAAAATAGAAGTAAATAATGAAATGATAAATATAAGATACCCAGCTGTTTGGAGAGTAAGCGGAAGCTCCCAAATAGCTCCTCTGTCAAGGTAGAATTAAAAATGAAAATTAGAAAATATTTGTTACTTATGAAATACCTATCAAAATATGGAGTATACAGATAAAGCAAGCACTACTTAGAAGGAAGTAAATAGAAGGAATATGGAAAAAAAGAAGACAGACTGAAAATCAATAACTTAAGCTCCCATTTGAAAAACAGGAAAAAGAATGCTAAATCACCTCCAAAGAAAACAAAAGGAATGGAGCCATAGATGTAAGGGAAGAAATCAATCAGTAGAAAACAAACATAATGGAGAAAATCCTCAGAACCAATTGTTTTTTTAAAATAAATTATAAAAATATATAAACCCTAGTGAAAGTTCAAAAAGAGAGAAAGAGCAAATAATACCAGGAATGAAGAACAAGACATCGCTACAGATTCTGAAGATATTGAAACAATAACAGCATTTGAGGGGAAATGAACAAATTCCTTAAACAAACACAACAAATCAAAATGACTGGAAGAATTAAGAAATCTGAAGCCTCCTAAATAAATCAAATTAGTTACTGAAAACCTTCCTGTAAAGAAAACACCTAAGACATTGTGGTAAGTAAAACAAAGCCAGACACAGAAAGACAGATAATGCGTTATCACACTTATACATGGAATCTAAACAAGTTGAATTCATAGGCAGAATAGGATGGTGGTTAGAAGGGGCTGGGAGTGGGAGAAATGCGGAGAAGTTGGTTAACAGGTACAAATATTCAGTTGTAAGATGATGAGTTCTGGGATTTAATGTACAGCATGGTGACTATAGTTAATAATGTATTGTATACTTGAAATTTGCTAAGAGAATAGATCTGAAGTGTTCTCACTTAAAAACAAAACAAAACTAAACAAAAACAGGTAGCTATATGAGGTGATCGATAACGTTAATTAGGTTAATAGTGGTAATCAATTTTACAGTATATCTGTAAATAAAAACATCATGATGTACAACTTAAACAAATACAATATTTGTCAATCATACCTCAATAAAGGTGAAAAAAAAACTCCTGAGACAAAGTTGCACTAATGATTTTCCAGTTATTAAAGAGTAACAATGCCAATCTTATACAAACTCTTCCAGAAAACAGAAAAAGAGAGAATACTTATAAATGTGTTTTAGAGGCCTAGTTTTGCCTTGATGTAAAACTTAAAAAGGACATATAAGACAAATAAATTATAAACCAACCTCTCTCATGAAACAGAAGAAAAATACCATAAGTAAAATATTAGCAGTATAAAAAAGTATAATTCATTGCAACCATAATGATGTTTATACAAGAAGGGTGAAAGTGTTTCCATGTTCCGGTCACTTGGTGTAATTCACCATGTTGTTGGAAAACAAGGAGAAAAAATTTTGAGACAATCTCAACATTTGCAGAATAATACATTTGATGACATTCAATAGAAAAATACCATGAAAGATTTTTAGCAAACTAGGATTAGAAAGAAATGTTCTTGACTGAATAATGAGTATCTCACTTTTTTTTTTAAAGGCCAAATGCTAAACTATGGAAAGCTTTCTTCATGAAAATCAGAACAAGACACAGATTCTCCTGCTAGCACTTCTATTCACCATGTTATAGGAGAGAGAGTACAATAAGAATAAAATTTTAAAGATTTATTATAAAAGGTAGAATAAAAAGACATAATTATTCAGATTTAAGATGATGATGTGTACAGAAATCCTCCCAAAATCTATAGACAAAATATTTAAATTAATAAGTGAAATCGGCAAAATTACTAGATAAATGGCCAGCATAATATGACACAAGAACAGAAAATCAAACACTGCATGTTCTCACTCATAGGCATGTGTTGAACAATGAGAACACAGGGACACAGGGAGAGGAGCATCACACACTGGGGTCTGTCAGTGGGGAACTAGGGGAGGGACAGTGGGGGGTGGGGAGTTGGGGATGGATAACATGGGGAGAAATGTCAGATAAAGGTGATGGGGAGGAAGGCAGCAAACCACACTGCCATGTATGTACCTATGCAACAATCTTACATGTTCTTCACAGGTACCCCAAAACCTAAAACGCAATAAAATATATATTTAAAACTAACTAAATAAATTTTTTACATCTCAAGAACAAATAGAAAATAAAATTTAAAAATATTATTTACTACAGTATAAAAATAAATATTTAAGAATAAATCTAGCAAAAGATGTGGAGACCTCTACAATGAAATGAGAAAACATTACTAGGAGCATTTCCAAATGACCTCAATGCTTCTGGAAGGGTGCACCATGTTTGTGAATAGGAAGGCTCACTATTGTAAATATGTGCATTCTCTCCACATTAGTAGAGAGATTCGGTGCAATTCCAATCTATATCACAGCAGATCTTGTGAAAATCTGCAAACTTAATCATAAAATTTACATGGAAATGCAAAGACCAAGAATAACCAAGGCAGTTTTGAGGGAGGAAAACAAACCTGAAGGACTCACATGGTTAAAAAGAAAAAAAAAAAAAGACAAAGTGACAATTGCTAGCAAGAATTTAAGTAATAGGAACTCATACTCTGTTGGTGGGAATGTAAATTGTCATAGCTTCTTTGCAAAACTGTTGGAAACTGTTTGGCTGTACCTATTAATATTGAATATATATGTATATATTCAGGAATATATACATATATGAATATATATGTATATATCCAGGAATATATAAATATATGAATATATATGTATATATTCAGGAATATAAAAATATATATATGTATATATTCAGGAATATATAAATATATATATATATGTATATATTCAGGAATTCAAGTTCTAGGATATGTTTTAGACTATGAATAACTAAAGGCATACACATGGTCATCAAAAGATACTTAAAAATTCATAATGGCACTATCCATAATAGCCTAGACTTGAAATCCTAACGCCCATCATTAGACTATCCGATAGATAAATTGTGATATATTGATGAAATAAATATTATATACAGTAATGAGTATGAATAAAGTATTGCTATGTACCAAAATATGTCTGGATCTAAAATATAAAGAGCCTATAACATACAATTCTATTCTAGCAAGTTATAAGACAGGTAAATTAATACATGGTGTTATAACCATGATGGTGGTTATTTTCAGGAGTAGACAGAGGAATGGAGCATGAAGAGGGCTTCTTGTGTGCAACTAATGTCTATTTTATGTATCGATCTGATCATTGGTACATAAACATTTATTTTCTAAAGTTTGATCTAACTCTACACATGCTCGATAAAAAATGTTACTTAAAAATTATACATGGTAAAAGGGCTAGAAAAGCCTGTCTTGCAGTAAAATGGACTATTTTGAATTAAAATACTATGAAAAACGTAAGCATTAAGAGTGAATGCAATTAAAAGCATCGTTCTCGTCGGCCAAGCCCAACTCCATCCGGCCGTAATAATTGTTTCAGTAGCAGAGGCTGACCAGAATAAGTACTTTGGCAGGCTCAAAGCCAAACCCAGATAAGCCTCAGTAGGACTTTGTCCAAATTCTTAATTCAAAAACGCAGCATTCATTTTAAAAGCTAATTTTAGTCACCCTGTTAAATCTTTGTTACACTGGGCTGCTCTATTCACTTTTCTCAGTGTTTACTAATCCTTGAAAATAATTGAAAGCAATTTTACAGAAGCATGAAATGAGTTTTCATGGATTTTGATCTATACGAAGAGGCCTTCAACATTATATTAGATCCTGAGCAGATTGTCGGTTAATGTTTTCTCCTATTACCTTACCTTTGCTGAGTCTCCTACGCTGTTCACAAAAGAGTTTTCAGAAGTCATTGTTAAACAACTTAAGTGAGAATACACAATTTTTTGTCACGTGTTAACTAAAACATATGTTATAATGCTTATCCTAAAAAACTACTTCCATTTCTTGATAGACTAACATGTCACTAATTTGTATAGCACTTGTTATTTTGATTATATAGAAAAGGATGAATATATTCTTCATGCCAAGATTCAGAGAATACAGAAATATATATACGCATGTCCATATATACATGTGATGCACAAGCACATGTAATAACGCCCCACCTCCTGAAACCTAGTTTTACTTCCCTCCCCTTGTGTCTTTCTTTGGGCTGAATGACTACACTGCATCATTTCTGAAATGACTTGTCTTTAAAAACTTGCGGAATCCTTAAACCCAGAGTGGTATTTGACCATACCAATTTCCATTTCTTATATGAAAAATAAATGTTATATTTTAAAAAGTCCTATTTGCCACATGCCTCAAAGTGGTGGTAGTAATAAGTAACATTTATTGAAACTTCATAAGGACAATGTACTAAGCACTTTCAAAAGCCATCTCACTTTATCCCCTTAACATCCTGTGTGTTAGGTGTACTATGTCCAATATGGAAATTCCTCCCTGGAGAAGGAAGTAAATACCTAGAGTCACAATTATTAAGTTGCAGATCTGATGCCCGGTATGGTGGCTCACACTTGTAATCCCAGCAATTTGGGACACCAAGGCAGGTGGATTGCTTAAGCTCAGGAGTTCGAGACCAGCCTGGGCAACACGAGAAAACCCCATCTCTAATAAAAATACAAAAACTTAGCCAGGCGTGGTGGCAGGCGTTGTAGTCCCAGCTACTTGGGAGGCAGAGGTGGGAGGATCACTTGAGCCTGAGAGGTCGAGACACCACTGCACTCCAGCCTGGGGTCTCAAAAAAGAATCTGATTTTTGAGTTCACAAAATCTGACTCCAAAATCTCAATTAACCAATGGCATCGTTAGCTAGTTCTTACCTGAGCTTCAACGATTCTCTCATTGGAACATAATATTGAGAGGGTACTAAGTGAACCACTGGGGACAATCAACTATCTCAAAGTCACAAAGGTACCAGCATATTTCCCCATATGTTTACCAAGCAGCTGATTGCAATTTAGAAAAAGT
Source organism: Sapajus apella (assembly GCF_009761245.1). Lineage (NCBI taxonomy): Eukaryota > Metazoa > Chordata > Mammalia > Primates > Cebidae > Sapajus > Sapajus apella. The sequence goes on from NW_022437054.1 coordinate 3,351,193, forward strand.
TGTCTAAAGAAGTCATAACTTACATTTTGTTATGATTAAGTTAACAAAATAAACTGTGAGAGCCAGAGTCTATCTGGCTGTAGCCTCTGTGGTCATCATTCTCCTCACACTATTCCAACTATCCATATTTAGAAAACTGTTTATAATGAGGGATAACAACATGACTTAGTTTGGCTAATGAGATGTGAGCGATGCAATGTGTACAGCTCTGAGCATCTCTTGGAGCTCTGTTTACCACGGTAAAATCCCAAGTTTCCTGCGATGACTCCAGCACTGCAGGGTGACAGGACCTCCTTCACATGAGGGATCACGTCTGCCAGCCCAGGTTGGCTGTGAGTGGCGAACTAGAGTATTTTACCCCCAAAATCTGTTTCTTCAATATATTTTGAAATGACCCTGCAAAGTTGTCTCTTACGGGGAAAAGTTGAATTCTGTAGGGAATCCCCTGCCCTTCTCAGGTCTTTTCCTGAGAGTCTGAAACCTTGTAGGGTCCAATAGTGACGTTTACCGACTATTTTCTCTAAACGTTGGCTTCCACAACCCACCCCCCCTAATTTTTTTTTTTTTTTTTTTTTGGAGACCGAGTTTTTCTCTTGTTACCCAGTCTGGAGTGCGATGGCGCAATCTCGGCTCACCACAACCTCCGCCTCCTGGGTTCAAGCAATTCTCCTGCTTCAACCTCCCAAGTAGCAGGGACTACAGGCATGTGCCACCATGCCCAGCGAATTTTTGTATTTTTAGTAAAGACGGGGTTTCACCATGTTGACCAGGATGGTCTCGTTCTCTTGACCTCGTGATCCACCCGTCTCGGCCTCCCTAAGTGCTGGGATTATAGGCGTGAGCCACTGCGCCCGGCCCACAACCCCCTTTTAACTTAACCATAGCACTTCTGTCTTTGCCTGTAACTTCTGCCCTTTTAAAATTTACAAAACAAAGTGACAGCCCAACTACCTTGGGTTCTCAGAAACTCCTAAACCTCCTGAGACTGTTTCATAGACCACTGTCCTCACACGTGGCACAGAATAAAAGTCTTCAAATATTTGAATAAAAAATTAATAAATAAGAGAAACAAATCTTGCTTTCATAGAGTTGGTATATGTTACATCTTATTTACTCACAATTTTATGTTAGATGTTACCCATAATCTTCCTTAATGGTCATAGCTGGAACATAAAGAGCACTTAATATACACCAGGCCCAAGTCTAGCCCTCTCAACAACTCTAAGTAGGTGGAATTATTTTTTTCCATTTTGTCAATGAGGAAACATGTTCTAGATCCTAGAGCTAACAAACAGTAGAGGTAGGTATGATTTGAACCCAGAATCTCTGCTCTCCCGGACATGAGACTGTCTTTGGGGAAAATGTGCCTCAGATAAATTAAAAGAACACACAGCTATACAGGGACTGTAGAAAGACTTGACTGCATCCTGTGGCTTCAGGTTCTCTGAGGTTTTGTGAAACTCTCCTATAAAATATACCTCCTTAAATGTTGGTAAACACCTGCAGAAATAAATTTAGAGGAAGTTAATTCTTTCTCTTGCTGCCTTCTCTCTCACTCTCTCTTTCCCTCTCCACTCTCTTTTTTTCCTTTGTCAGGAATTAATCTTCAGATCTGATATTGTAATTTTCCTTTGTTTGAACTTGCTAATAAATACAAACAATAAAAATGTTATTAGCAAAATGACATAAATGATGATGCTATGAGTAACTTTTGGAAGACATACTTAACCCTCTCTAATTTGTTACGTGGTTCTAGAAACAAATAAGACTCTGCAAAATCCTCAGTGAAGCACACTTTTTCCTATGCAGCAAAAAAATAAGAAGAGTTAAAATTATCAGTTGTAGTTGTTTGTTTGTTTTCAATTTTCTCTCAATATATGTAGAATTCCATAGCTGAAAAAAAAGAAACCAGTCTTTTCTTGGTAGATAGTATAATATCTAAATCAATCTAGATTGTTTCCCAGGCTTTTAAAAATGTATAATCAACATAGAAACCAACTCAACAATTTCTTTCTTTTCTTTCTGTACTATTTCCAACATGAATTTCTTCACATAGAAGACTTCTAGGTTTCTACCTCCTGCATTTGCTCAGAAGTTATTTTTGCCCACAATGCCACCTTTGCCATTTCCACTCTGTCTGCAAAAATTCTCCTGTTCTTAGTGTCCAGTGTGACTTCTGATTCTCCTTAAACTACTTTGTCTCTGTTAGCTTAGCACATATGACCAATTCTGTCCTGCTATTCCCAGGAACAGCAGGGACTGCTTTATATATTCAACAGCTTTTATGTTTGCTTTCCGTGCTCAGATTATCTTTTGATGTGTTTTCCCTTATAAGGTGTAAGTTCCTTAAAGAAATGATTTGTGCTTTCACATATACAAAATAATCTAGTGCAGGGCTGTGAACATAATGTGTAAATAAATGCTTTTTGAGACAGCTCTACACAGTGGTACCTTATAATCAAAAGTTGCTTCTAAGTGATTGTTATAAAATATTACAGCATTGATTCAAGCAAACAGCTGATCCTTTCTTAGCCATTGATGATATGACCAATGCTTCTTTGGTGTCTTTTTTTTTTTTTTTGAGATGGAGTTTCCCTTTTGTTGCCCAGGCTGGAGAGCAGTGGTGCCATCTCAGCTCACCACAACCTCCGCCTTCCAGATTCAAGCAATTCTCCTGCCTCAGCTTCCCGAGTAGCTGGGATTACAGGCATGCACCACCACGCCTGGCTAATTTTTGCTTTTGATTTTTGTATTTTTAGTAGAGATGGGGTTTCACGATGTTGGTCAGGCTGCTCTCAAGCTCCTAACCTCGTGATCTGCTCTCCCAGGCCTCCGAAAGTGCTGGGATTACAGGTGTGAGCCACCACACCCATCCTTTTATGTCTTTTTGAATATGCAAATCCTGAGATGCAGGATATACTTTTTCTTTTCTCCTACCAGTACATCAGAAGTTCCTGTGTTCCTTTCTCAACATGGATCCCTCCACCTGCTGAAGGAGCCACTATCCCTACATTTATTTATTTATTTATTTATTTTATGTTCTGAGGTACATGTGCAGAATGTGCAGGTTTGTTACACAGTTATACACATGCCATGGTGTTTTGCTGCCTCTATCACCCTGTCATCTACATTAGGTATTTCTCCTAATGATATCCATCCCCTGTACCCCCAACTCCTGCTATCCCTTCCCTAGCCCCCACCCCCGACTGGCCCTGGTACATGATGTTCCCCTCCCTGTGTCCATGTGTTCTCATTTTTTAACACTCACTTATGAGTGAGAACATGTGGTGTTTGGTTTTCTCTTCCTTATTAGTTTGTTGAGAATGATGGTTTCCAACTTCACCCATGTTCCTGCAATGGACATGAACTCATCCATTTTTATGGCTGCATAGTATTCCACGGTGTATATGTGCCACCTTTTCTTTATCCAGTCTATCATTGATGGGCATTTGGGTTGGTTCCAAGTCTTTGCTATTGTGAAAAGTGCTGAAATAAACATAAGTGTGCATGTGTCTTTATAGTAGAA
>NW_022437054.1:3355118-3368332 GCF_009761245.1 Sapajus apella
TGGTTGAACTAATTTACACTTCCACCAACTGTAAAAGCATCCTATTTTTCCAGATCCTTTCCAGCGTCTGTTGTCTCCAGATTTTTTAATGATTGCCATTCTAACTGGCGTGAGATGGTATTTTAATGTGGTTTTGATATGCATTTCTCTAAGACCGGTGATGATGAGATTTTATTTATATGTTTGTTGGCTGGATAAATGTCATCTTTAGAAAACTGTTCATATTCTTCTCCCACTTTTTGATGTTTCTTTTTTTTTTTCTTGTAAATTTGTTTAAGTTCTTTGTAGATTCTGGATATTAGCCCTTTGTCAGAGGGATAGATTGCAAAATTTTTTCGCATACTGTTGGCTGCTGGTTCACTCTAATGATAATTTCTTTTGCTGGACAGAGCTGTTAAATTTAATTAGATCTCATTTGTCTATTTTGACTTTTATCGCTATTGCTTTTGGTGTTTCAGTCATAAAATCCTTACCCATGCCTGTGTCCTGAATGGTATTGCCTAGGTTTATTCTAGGGTTTTTATGGTGTTAGGTCTTATGGTTAAATCTTTAATAAATCTGGAGTTAATTTTTGTATAAAGTGTATGGAAGGGATCCAGTTTCAGCTTTCTGCATATAGCTAGCCCATTTTCCCAACACCATTTATTAAATAGGAAATCCTTTCCCCATGGCTTTTGTCAGGTTTGTCAAAGATAGGATGGTTGTAGATGTGTGGCATTATTTCTGCGGCTTCTGCTCTGTTTCATTGTTCTATATCTTTGTTTTCATACCAGTAACATACTGTTTTGATTACTGTAGCCTTGTTCTCCAGTTTTATTTTTTGTTCTTTTTGTTTTCTTTTTTTGTTTTTTTGTTTTTTTTTTTTTTTTTTTGCTTAGGATTGTCTTGGCTATCCAGGCTGTTTTTTGGTTCCATATGAAGTTTAAGGGGATTTTTTCCAATTCTGTGAAGAAAGTCAATGGTAGCTTGAGGGGGATAGCATTGAATCTAGAAATTACTTTGGGCAGTATGGCCATTTTCAAGATATTGATTCTTCCTAACCATGAGCATGGAATGTTTCTTCATTCTGTGTCCTCTCTTATTTCCTTGAGCAGTGGTTTGTAGTTCTCCTTGAAGCAGTCCTTCACATTCCTTATAAGCTGTATTCCTAGGTATTTTATTCTTTTTGTAGCAATTGTGAGTGGAAGTTCACTCATGATTTGGCTCTCTGTTTGTCTATTATTGGTGCATAGGAATGCTTGTGCTTTTTGCGCATTGATTCTGTCTCCTGAGACTTTGATGAAGTTGCTTATCAGCTTCAGGAGATTTTAGGCTGAGATGATTAGTTTTTTCCCTTGTCATCTTGTAATCTACATTTCCATTTTGAAATATGTTCAGTATAATTTGAATCATAAAATTTGTGGAAGTTTGATTTATATATTCAGTTTTGAAAAAAATGTTTCATATTCATTTGAAAGAATTTTTTTTCTGCAGTAGTTTGGCACCATGTCATTTACGTGCCATTTATATATACTCAACCAGGTTTATGAATCATAGTTTTTGTCTGAAGTTTCTATCAATTACTCAGGGAGATAAGTTAAAATCTCTTACCATCATTATTATCATGGGTTTATCTTTGTCTGTTTCTTCTTTCAGTGGTCTCTCTCTCTCTCTCTCCTCTTTCCCCTTCTGTCTCTCTCTTTTTTTCTCTCTTTCTTGTTAATGGCAATTTGTCTTTGAAGAGTCCATCAATTACTCAAATATGTTCGTTAAAAATCTGTCATTATCATCATGATTGTGAATAAAAGGGGAAATCAGTTTTGAAATACAGAGCATGTACCATAAATTATATAACTTGTGGAGCAGGGTCAGAGCAGCATCCTGTGTTGAAACACATTAATATTCTACAGCAAAGCCACCACTATTCATAGGAAATGAAATAAGTGAAGACTATAAATGACATTACATAATTTTAGTTCAGGTTTTGACAGCAAATTTGCAAGTCTTTCAATTTTCAGAGCTTTGTGAATTTCATCATTGTGGATGAGAGATTTTACATGTGTACCCTGAGGGTATGCTGCATGCAGTATGAATGATGTTATCATGGGTCATACAGTTATTTTCTTTATCTCAAGGAATGTCTTTCTCTCTGAAGTCTAATTTTCTAATATTGATATAGCTTATATCAATGTATATTGTCATTGCAGCAGCAAATCAATGTATATGTGATAGTCTGCTCATATAAGGACTATTAATAATCTATAAAATTGTAGTTGGTATTTATGTGGTACATCTTATATTTTAGGTATGTCTTCTATAACAGTATATAATTGAATTTTTAAAAGCCTAGTCTGGAAATATTTGTCTTATAGCATTCAGTTCTTTATATTTACTGTAATTGCCATATTGCATTTAATAAAAAAAAAACTGTGTTTAAATATATTATGTCTTGTGTTTTTTTATTTACTAATTTTTTATGTTTTCTCTCTAAATTTTTTGATGTTTTATCATTTTGTGCTTTCTCTTTATTAAGAAGCTATTTCCTTTTCTATTAGTTCATACCTTAGTAATATGTTGTCTTGTTAAAATCTAAAATTAATTAATATTTTCATCTCCAACTAGATAACAACAAGAACCTTAAAAAAATATACCTTCATGCACCCCCTGGTTTATATGTTATTTTGGCTGTCATAGTTTCTATCTTTTCCAAAACAACTTGAAACATGATAATTATTGCAGTGTTAGAGTCAGTTATTGTTTAGATTCCCCCATGTGCTCACCACTTTTTTAGTCTATTCTCTTCTGAATTTTGCATCATTAATCTTTTTATTTCTAAAAGTTCTATTTGACTCTTCTTCAAATCTGTTACATTGCTTTATACAACTTTCTGTTTCCCTAAAGCTTCTTTAAACCCTTAAGGCTTAGCACTCTTATTTATTTATTTATTTATTTATTTTTTTGAGACGGAGTTTCGCTCTTGTTACCCAGGCTGGAGTGCAATGGCGCGATCTTGGCTCACCGCAACATCCGTCTCCCGGGTTCAGGCAATTCTCCTGCCTCAGCCTCCTGAGTAGCTGGGATTACAGGCACGCGCCACCATGCCCAGCTAATTTTTTGTATTTTTAGTAGAGATGGGGTTTCACCATGTTGACCAGGATGGTCTCGATTTCTTGACCTCGTGATCCACCCGCCTCGGCCTCCCAAAGTGCTGGGATTACAGGCATGAGCCACCGCGCCCGGCCAGCACTCTTTAAAATACAGAAGTATAGTAGATTTATTAGCTGCCTCATAATTTTAATACATAAAGTTTTTGGCCTATTTTCTTTTTTTTTTTTTTTTGCAAAAAAGCAATTTCTCTTATATTGCCTTGTATTCTTGCATGTTTATTGTTGACTCTTCTGCATATTTTTCCAGGAAATTTGTGCAATTTATTTAAGACCTTGAATAAAGGTGCACTCCTACAGATGAGCTTTACTTTTGATTTTAAAAGGCATTTAGAAAATGTCTAAAATGCCTTAACATTGAAGTTAAGTTTGAGTGTACTTGGACTCTCCAGGCATGTGAAAGGGCAGTCACAAGTTCTGCAGAGTGTTCTTTAACTCTGGCTGCTAGACAGTCTCCTGGGCAGCCTCCAATAGGTGTGCACTTGGGGTGCATTTCCCTTGAGTTCACTTTTTCCCTGAAGCTCTGGCTTTGGGGGAATCCTCCCTTCAGAGGAGCCAGTCAGTGTTCTTATTAGATTGAACATGATGGTAGGCTCTTGGTTTAGACTCATATCCCCATAACACCAAGAGACCTTCAAAACAGAAACTCAGGCTCAGCCGTATTAGCAAGTGCTCTCAACTTAAGGCTGTTAAGGTTGTTAAACAATCACTCAGCTTGCTTCTTTGGGGCTTTGCATTCACTCAAATTATGAACCTGATAATTTTTAACAAATCCATCAGCTCCTAAGTCTCTTAAAAATATATTTTTAAAATTGTATATACGGTTTGAATATGACTCCTCATGATTTTTACAATAATATATTTAATGAGAATATGTACTCATTTATTAACAAATTTGCATAAGCACTTACTGTAATCGGACAGATATGCTTAAATGTACTAACAAGAGAAACAAACAATGTTTGTGAGAATACTGGGTGTGTCACTTTGCTATTTCATAAACGTATCTTTTGGTAAGTCAGCATGTTATGGGGAAATCTAATGCCAAGGAAATGACTTGTTCCATATCTTTCCAGAGTATAATCATATGTCTTCAAGACTTCACATGTTCCATGATCAATCTATTACCACATAACAATACTCCAACACTTCCATCCTGGTGAATTTAAGTTAATAAGGGTTCCTTTCTTTTAGTATTCAGAACTCCCTTTCTTCCTTGCAAGAGTTCTACTAAGCTTGCCCAGGAGCCATGCTGACCTTTGCTGTTGGCCAAGGTCCTCCAGGGAATACTGCAATCTCAGGGCCTTGTCTCTCTTGAGTCAATGAGGTCCCTAAAATTCAGGTTTCAGAAGGTACAGAGATACTTTCACAAAAAATGAGGCTGGATGGCAACAGTTCTCCAAAGATCTTCTGAATACCTGAAAATATCATTTGAAAAACACAATTCAGAGAAAAAAAAAATCTTTTTTAGGCATCACTTTTTCCAAAATCCAATAAAAGACCAATTCCCAGATAATTCCCCTATAGGCTACTCCCTTCATTAGCTCAGAAGTGTTGGGACTATTCTTCTAAACTGAATCCTCTCTCTCATCTCATTTCTCTCCAGAGTCTCATAGCCTCAGCTTCCTATGCCTTATCCTGGTCCCATCATATAAAGCTATAAAATAAATTATATAACATTATCATAATTTATCTAGAGCCACTGCTTTACTGACCTTCAAAATAGCCATTTACAATATTATTTTTATTAAAAACAATATAGCCATTATTGAAAGAAAAACTTTAAACAAATTAAATTTAACAACGTTTATTTGAGCAAAGAATAATTCATGAACCAGGCAGCACTCAGAACCAGAAGAGGTTTAGAGATCTCCTGTCTGCAGCATGACAGTGAGTATTTATAGACAGAGTAAGGAAGTAAAGTACAAAAATAACTTTATTGGTTACACCTACGCATTTGCCTTTTTTGGAAATGGTCTGATTAGTTGGCTGCCTATGATTGGCTGAAGCTTGTATGTTCATGATTGGCCAAGACTTGGCTGTTTGTTATACTCCTGAGTTAGGCTTTCAGTTTATGTACTTACTAAGTTAGATTGCAGTTTGTAATGTAGGAACTCAAAGGGCAAAGACAGCCTCAGGCTAATGGCCTCCTGCTTGAGTAATTTATCTTTATTTTGTCTCAGCCTCCCCCTTCATAAGTAGACTTTGTGCTTTAATTCTACACAAAGAAAGGCCCTCTAAACTGCCCCCACCAGATAAAAAGACAAGTCTTCACAAAAATGTCAGTTATTACCACCCCACAAAACACAAACTATCCAATCTATTGACAATACTGCCCATCCAGTGTGGCCCTGACTTTGGTTACTTACATTTCTGTACATTAGAGAAATATCTAACCCACTGCCAAAGCGTTATGCACCAGTTCACTTCCTTTGCCCTGGCCCTCACCATTCCTCTGCTTTTATGTTTTGTCATACCACTTATTGTCATCTGATGTTCTTATTTATCAGAGGCCCCTCCCCACTAGCTTGTAAATGCTTCTATGATGGGTGTTATGGAGTTGTGTTCCTGTAGAAATTCATATGTTGGAGTCCTAACCCTCAGTATCTCAGAATGGGACTCCTTGATATAAACACACACAGAAGGAAGATTATGTGATGGCTCAGAGAGAAGATGGCCATCTACCACCCAAGGAAACGGACTTGGAACAGTCCTTTCCTCTCAATCTTCAGAAAGAACCAAGAGGCTGACATCTTGATTGACATCTTGATCTCAGACTTGAGAACTGGGAGGTAATACGTTTCTCTTTTAAGCCACCCATCATTGGCACTTTGTTACAGCAGCCTTAGCAAACTAATATGCAAGAGATTTTTGTTTTGTTTATTTCAGCATCCTCATGGTTTGGAAAAAAAGGAATAAGGAAAAAATAAGTAAAAAGAAAATAAGAAAGATGGGGTAGAAATCAATGACATTTAGTAAGATTAAATACCAGTAAATGTTTATTATAACAGCTAAAACAAGTCGAATTTATGGCAAGACTCATGAAGAATAAAAGAGAAAAAAATCAGAAAGGCTATGAATGATGGGATGATAACAGTGTGCTACTAAACTTGCTCTGTAGTCTTCATTGTTGGCTATTATTTTGATTCATATGGACTTAATGACACAGGAAAATAATTTACAAGACTTTAAAAATTCAAACCCTAAATGCAAACATTTATGCAAAAGATTAAAGAATACATTCCCAAAGAATTTTTTCTTGCAGAGTAACATTTTGAATAATTTTTTTCAAGTTTTCTTTAATAACCATGAATTTATCTTATGATAAGGAAAAACCCATAAAATTTACTTTTAAAAATAAACACATAAAATGCATAGAAAGAGATTCTGCAAAATCAGAGTGCAGAAGTAGATTAAAACATCCTTTCCACAAAATATTTATGAGGTCATGTGATAGGTAAATAACTTTATTGTATTAAAAAAATTTAGACATCAACTAATCATTATCACAAAAGCAAATGCAAGACTTAGTAAGTCTGTGAAGTATTGAACACACAGGTGGCCATGTACTGTACTTTTTGACTTAACTGGAAATTATTTTTCAGGAACGTAGTATTGAAGAAAAGTTAATAACATTTAACATGTGAGAGCATTTACTATTTCTAACCAAAATTTTTCTATTACTATAAAAAAAGTTATATATTTTAGTCAACTCCTTAGAATTAGCTTTTCTGTAATACCATCTATTGAGTTAAAAAGATAAGTGAGAAATATTCTACTTAAATTACCCCCAGAAAAGCCTGGTGACTATATATTCAGTGAGAGAGAATGGTATCACAAAAAACTATATTTTATTTCCAAATGCCTGGCAGTCTTCAACATCATTCAAATACAAAACGGCCTGATTACCATATACTGTGAATAAATATCAGTACAGAAAGAAAAAGATGTAATGGGAAGTTGCACTGATAAAACATCAAATAGGTCTGAAAGACCCAATGAGTAAATGAAACTTAGTAAGGAAGATGTACTTGCTCAATTGACATTAAAACACCTTCCATATGAAGATAACAACATCCTTCAAATGCTTTCTAAACGGGATTTTGTCACCATTCTCAAGTTTGGCTGAAGAAACTAAAGTCATGAGGTCACATGAGATCAAACAAAATGAAAAGTTAAATTAATTATTTTATGGATTAAATCCATAAAATTATTAAATCCATAAAATTAATTATTTTATGGTTGTCTATGGAGACAACCAAACTAGTAGATAATTTGTCTTCTGTTTTTACCAGTTGCAGGTTCTTAAGAATTTAGGTTATGGTCTGACATGTTTTATGAATTAATTTTTTTTTACCTTTTTATTATATATCAATCATCATCAGATATCATCACAAGTTTCCTTCCTCTTTCCCCCCATGTTCTCTTGTCCTTTCTATTTTTGAAAGCCCTAAACACTGACACGTTATATATCTGAGTATTTTACTGTCTTCCCCCACTAGAATATAAGTTCTATGTAAGAACGAAGATTGGAATAGAAGTATGTGTAACTACTGGAAAAATATTATCGATTAAAGATATGGTTTATGACTTCACGTGTTTAAAGTTGGCGTCTAAATCCAATAGAGTAGAGGAATTTTAGAACTGATTAGAATCACTGTGGAATCTCCACATTTGACAAGTGCCATTAAAGAGACAAAGACACTCCTCCCATTCTCTCCTCACTCCCTCCCTCCCCACAGTCTCTCCTTATATTTCAACTTTTGAATACATTTTTTTATGGTACAGAAGAATATATTTTTAGGGCGGCAACTATATCAATCATTTCTGGTATGGATTGTTGAGTATGAATCTTGCTTGATAATACCATCAGAAGTTATAAACCTATTTTCCTGCACTTTCTCCCAATTATTTACTAGTTTTGTTCTTTATAGAGAATTAGTTTTTGTTTTGGTTTTGAGGCGGAGTTTTCCTCTGTCGCCCAGGCTGGAGTGCAGCGGTGCGATCTGGGCTCACTGTAACCTCTGCCTCCCGGATTCAAGCAATTCTCCTGCCTCAGCCTTAATTGCAGCGCAAAACAAGAGCCTGATTCAATTTTTTTTTAATGGATAGTCAATCTTTCTGATATCATGTATTGTGCTTGGGAAGAGGAAAACTAGAAATATTAGAGAAAAGCGCTAGTAAATATCACATACCTTTAATCAAATTAATAAAGCTTTCCATCTGATTTTAGAAGGAAAATTTTCCTGCTGATTTTAGCTGAAATGGACATGAATTTTGTCAACTGTGTTCTCTGTGTCTCTCAAAAGAATAATTTGGTTTTTTCTCCTTTAGCTGGAACAAATCCTATCCTTACTTAGGGATAATATATCGTTTTTAATTAACTGACGGATTTGAGGTGCTAAAATTTTATTAGAATTGTACATGTTGGCACTTTCTGACACCTACTATTCCATTGCACCAATGTGTTATATTTTGTTTAGCCAGCTTCCTATTAATAGACATTTGCATTCTTCCAAAATTTTTCTCATACAAGTAATATTACAATGCTGCTGTAACTTTGTATATATGTCATTTTGTACCTGTGCACATATATCTGTAAGAAAAATTCCCAGACATGAGATATCTAACTCAAAAAGTCAGTTTACCAGAAATTGCTGAATTGGCTACCATAAAGATTTTTACCAATTTACACTCCTACTGGAAATGTATGAGAGTGGCTGATTTCCCAGATTTCTCGTAAGAGTGTCCTTAACTGAAAACTCCATCTCCTTAGCTCAGCGAGGTTGCTGGCCTCAGTCTTTGCCCTCCTTTTGCCCCAGTGGTCTAGAAACTATCTCCAGGCAAAGTGGGATAATCGTCTGGCTCACCTCATTTATTTTCCTTCTTTGAGGGATCACAGTCCTGTGCTGTCCAATATCCAGTGTCAGAAAGCCACTGTTTGCAATATTTGGTCCAGTTTTCTAGCTGCTGATGGTGGCACATTTAAGTCTATGCCTGCTACTCCATCAGAGGGAGTTAGGAAAACTTCTCTTTTTACTTTTTGCTCTCACTCTTTCTGTACATAAAAATGGAGTTGGGCTGGGCATAATGGCTCACACCTTTAATCCTAGCAATTTGGGAGGCTGAGGCAGGTGGATTGCCTGAGCTCAGGAGTTTAAGACCAGCCCGGGTAACATGGCGAAACCCTGTCTCTACTACAAGTACAAAAAATTAGCGGGGCGTGGTGGTGTGTATCTGTAATCCCAGCTACTCAAGAGACTGAGGCAGGAGAGTCACTTGAACCTGGGAGGCAGAAGTTGCGGTCGGCCTGGATTGCCACGCTGCACTCCAGCCTGGGTGATGGCGAGACTTTGTTTCAAAAAAAAAAAAGCTGGGTTTAATTTTGTAATTCAACCTAAAACCCTTTTTTTATAGGTAAGTTAAGCTGCTTTACAGTTGATTTTTTATATCCATTGATATAATGGATATGTGTGATCTCAATGCTGTCATATTATTTTATATTATGCTTACTTTATTAAAGTTATTCACTATTCACCTTAAAAAAATCTCATTAAAAAGTGGGAAAAGGACATGAACAGACGCTTCTCAAAAGAAGACATTTATGTGGCCAATAAACATAGGAACAAACACTCGGCATCACTGATCATTAAAGAAATGCAAATCAAAACCACAATGAGATACTATCTCATGCCAGTCAGAAGGGCTATTATTAAAAGTCAAGAAACAATAGATGCTGGCAAGGCTGCGGAGAAACAAGAATGCTTTTATGCTGCCGGTGGGAATGTAAATTAGTTCAACTATTGTGGAAGACAGTATGGTGAGTCCTCAAAGACCTAGGGGAGAAATGCCATTTGATCCAGCAATCCCATTACTGGACATATACCCAAAGGAATATAAATCATTCTATTATAAAGGTAACATGTACATGTATGTTCGTTACAGCATTATTCACAATAGCAAAGACATGAAATCAATCCAAATGCCCATCATTGACAGACTGAATAAAGAAAATGTGGTACATAGACACCATGGAATACTAGGCGGACATAAAAAAGAAGAAGATTATGTCCTTTGCTGGAACATGGCTGGAACTGGAAGCCCTTATCCTCAGCAAACAAATACGGGAACAGACAACCAAACACCGTATACTCTCACTTATAAGTAGGAGCTGAACAATGAGAACACATAGACGCAGGGGGGATAACAATACACACTGGGGCCTGCTGAGGGTCTTGGGGGTGGAGGGAGGGAGAGCATCAGGATGAATAGCTTATGCATGCTGGGCTTAATACCTAGGTGATGGGTTGACAGCAAACCACTCTGGCACACATTTACCTATGTAACAAACCTGCACATCCTGAACATGTATCCCAGAACTTAAAATAGTGTACCGTGTATTTCAATATTTAAAATTTCATGTTATCCTAATACAACAATAAAAAACCCTCCAGATGATACTGTTAACTGTGTTCCTTATTTAACCAAAAATTAAGTTTTAAAATGGGGATAACATAGATTGACTGTTTTACTTGCACTAGCAAGACTTTTTGAGAGTCCATCTCCTAAGTCTGGAATGTAGGTACCCGCAGATCCCAGAACAGGAGCCCACTGAGAACATAGAACAAATTTATTAAAGCACGTAAGGACACCCTTTGGAAAATTTTTAGGTCCATATCTCTGGTCTCTGCATTGCAAAAGACTTTTTTTTCCCGTGGAAGCAACTTCCTTTTATTTGCATGATTCTTTTGAGAGATTTTCTTGCTTTAATTGACTAATTAAGTTAAAGGCCACAGTATAGTTCTGGAAGTACTTTCCTTCTAAAAACAGCACTTTGGCCTTTAAGTGTTCCAAAGAATGGCCTCCTTCACCACAAGTGCCATAGGGCTTGGCACCTCTGGCCACAGGCATACGGTTTCTTTGAGTCTAAAAGAGGAGAGGGAGATAGAAAGCCAAAATCTTCCAAGCTTTCCTGCCTCTCAACTTACTCATTTCCAACGAATGCCTTAGTGACTGGCTGCTAAGTGGGCGAATCGCAGCAAACCGAGTGGAAACAGTTCAAAAGTTTCAGTCGCTCTTTCCAACCAGTCGATCGCCTTTTCCTGTAAACGTGGCCCAAAGACGTTTATATGAAGTTGTAGGTGGACTTGACCTTAGTCAGGCTCAGAGGAAAAGGCAGTCTTCCAAGAATTCTAGAACTCAGTGCTTCACGTCCAGTTAGAAAGAACATGTAAACAGCTGTACAAAGGCCATGCGGTCCTTCTCCCAGCTGAAAACCCTTAAAAACAGCAAGCTAAGTAAATGGCTGTGGTATTTATTTACGCTATTTATCGCTCCGGTAGAATGTGGACTAGGATAGTAGCCTGGGAGATTATCTTGTGGCGATGATGCATTGTAGCCCAGTGCTGCACAGCTGATAAGGGGACCTGCAACGTCCTCCTGGGGATGAGGGGTTTTGAGATTGCAGAAGCTGGTCTGTTCTGATCGCTGGTGCCTACCGTACCACAAAAGACCCCTCACCCACTATCACTGATGCATGGCAATTCTCTGATCATGCCTTTTCTTGCTTAAAACCACTGTTTAAATGTTTTGATGGGTGTGACCTTTGAGGACAGTAAGTAAGATCTTTCTCATGATGTGCGTGGTACTCGTTCAGGAAAGTTGCAGAGGCCGCAGGACAGAAACTGAAGCCAGGAGTTCATGGCCAAAGCATCCATGAGCTCGCTCTGACCATGGCCGGCATGTCGCTGAACACCCCTTTTTGTTCTACTTGACCCTGTTGGAAAATCAAACTCACAATCACTTTCTTACAGAAGGATTGAACAGAAACTTATTTTTAAATCTTTGATGGTAAAACTAAGCCATAAAAGATTTATTCAAGCCATGATTGCAAATGCTTGATTATATTTTTCATTATTTTCTGATTCTTTCCCTACCATCAATGAAAAATTATGACAGCTCCTCATACCTCTCTCTTCTTTTCCGTTTTCATTGCCGTTATCCTTACTCAGAGCTTCACTGTCTATTGCCTAAAATCCTTGCTGTAGTTAAGTCAATTTTCCTTTTATTTTATTTATTGATTTTATTTTAATTTTCTTTCCAATTCATGCAAAACGCCACAGCAGGATTAATTTTCCTAAAACATATTATTGATCTAAAGAAAAAAAAGCCAATTGGTCGATAGATGTCTGTTCTCTATCAAATGGAGTAATGTCTGTTCCCTATCACATTGAGTGAGATGCCTTAGTTGTATACTAAACGCTTCAATGCATTAGCCCTCCCAGCCCTAACTTTTTATGTATCCATTATTCTTTCTTCCATATTTCAGCCTTAACTCCAATTTTGCGGAGATGCCTGTGCTAGGGTTTCAGCGTAGATTAGATCATCAGGTTTTAGAAAACAACAGAGGACTTTAAGCAAGAGAATGATGTGGTCATAGAAATGTTTTGGGTGGGTCTGGGTTATGGCTTTGGAGGTGACTGAGCAGGGTCAAAGCCACTGTCTGTGTCTGGGCAAGCGAGGATGAGGGCTTACACTAGACAGCGGAAGGGGACATGATGAAGAAAGAATTCAGGTACCTAGAGAAAGAATTCCCACAAAGAACAATATTTGATAAAGTGGAATGAATTACAAATAAGAGGAAAAGACAGCTTCCAGATTCCATGTTCAATCTGAGCTATCTTTTAAGTCTCTTTCTGTAGCAGGCCTTATAAATGAGGCATCATGTGGTAAGCCAATGACCTTCAGTTTAAAATGGCTTGTGTATTATTTCATTTCAAACAGCACTCAGATGAACATGACTCATTTTTCCACTAATCCCCCACCCCCAACATTTATTATCTTTTAAACCACAGGCTATCAAATAATCTGATTGTCTTCCTCAGAATATTTTTAGTATCTCTGTCAGTATCCGGAAAATCATCAGCACGGTGGGTTTGCAGTTAACCGTGACTCGAATTGCTATGTACTTTCTGATTGCGAAGCACAGACAAAACTATATTCACTGTGAGATCATTTAAAGCAACATTTTAACACACAATTTCTTTTTTTTTTTTTTTTTTTTTTTTTTTT
>NW_022437054.1:3368432-3463847 GCF_009761245.1 Sapajus apella
GGTTGCGGTGAGCCGAGATCACGCCATTGCACTCCAGCCTCCTGAGTAGCTGGGATTACAGGCACGCGCCACCATGCCCAGCTAATTTTTTGTAGTTTTAGTAGAGACGGGGTTTCACCATGTTGACCAGGATGGTCTCGATCTCTTGACCTCGTGATCCACCCGCCTTGGCCTCCCAAAGTGCTGGGATTAGAGGCTTGAGCCACCGTGCCCGGCCAACACACAATATCTTAAAACAGACATAGAATGATCTGTGAGATCCGCAGGAACACAAACATGGTATAGCTATGCCATGTTACATGTTTAGTAGCGCTGCCTGTACAGGCCATGCTCAACAAACGTTTGTTTACATTTTTTCAAAGATGTTTCCTTCAAATTCTAAGATATTCAACATTGTAAAGTTGAAAATACAATAGTACCATTAGAGAAACACAGGTGCAATAGTCACCACTTCCATCCCAGAAAGAGCAATGGATAAAGCACTTTCTAACTTGTTTAGACCATTGATTTATTTATAAAAATATGTGTGAGTAGTTAGTTGGTTGTTAAATCCTTTGAAACCTTTATTTAGAAAAAAAATGACATAAAAGCTTTTCTACTTGTTGGAAAACAGAAGGGCTAGGAAAATATTAGGCTGTGACTTGCTCCTTGAGTGAATGTGGTTCTCATTAGTTCACAGGAATCAGAAAGTAAAGAGCACCAGAGGCCAGGAACTCTACAGTGAAAATGCTAAATATCTGATGAAATGTGTCTTGCAAATTAAATCTCAGACCCTTTTCAGAGCACTTAATACACTCTCAAGGGTGAAATGTGTTTGTTTTTAGCGAAGTAGATTAGCTTACATCTTGTGATGGGAAAAGTCTGTGTAATACCTCATGTCCTTTAGTTTTCATTTTGGAGCAGTTCGTTTGTGTTGTATCTTTTGGCCATAGTTGTGGATCTCAACTTTCTACCCTGTCTGAATGTTAAATCGTTTTCTGTCTGCTGTCAAGCTGTCTCTTTTGGTTCCCACGCCCCCTTCTCTTTTTGTAAGGTACTTACTTATTTCTAAGGTCAGGTGGAATTCAACTTCAGTTTCATTTCTTTGTCAACCACTTCAAAATCTAGCATTGCTTCATGTACCTGACTGCCAAATGCGGCCAATTTTAACCAGAAAATAAATAACTGGACTATAAACATCTGTACAAATCTTGTACAAACCACGTTGAGTGGGCCTGGGTCTTTTAGAGCACAAAGAAGGTGGTACAGGCCTTTGGGCAAGAGACAGGTTTTGAATAATAACTATTCGCAGTAGTTTAATGATTTGGAAGACAAGTCAACATGAACCAACTCCATTGTCTATGCCATCTTTTACGATACTTTTATGCTTTCAAAAACTTGGAGTGAGGTACCATACCCAAGCCAACAGGCTTCCTCCATCAACCCTCCTAGATTAATTTCCCCACTAAGCCAGGGCCACCAGGCCTTCTTTTATTCTTTCTCATGGCAAATGGTCCAACAGATGTTTCCTAGAGGGCTGTGGTGGCAGGGAGATTGATTTCTTGGCTTTCTGGGGCATTAACATAGTATCTTGAAAAGTATGTCATGTGGATTACAGCCCTTATGCTCGTCTAAAAGAAACTTTACACTTGTTTGGAAGAGGATACATGTCTATATGGAATTTCTTTGGCAATGGCCTTTATTTCTGCTTCCAAATCAAGGAGGGCAACTTCAAATACCAGAAGACAGCTTCAGCATGATTCAGAGCCCCAAGTGCAAGATCTCTATCACAAAACAATGTTATGTAGCTCATCACAAATATGTACTATAATGAATTCTGGCAGGCATGCTATTATTGTCTCCTGATGAAAAGTATGACAGTTTATTAAGAGTGTTTTGAATTCTAATCCTGTTCTCCAACCAGCTTGCGTAGCTTCCACATGTTGGTAATACTACTTAACATAGATGTAGCAATTTATTCTATACCAGGCACACTTAAAATCACTTTACATATCAATTAATTTAATTTAGTTCCCATCACCACCCTATGACGTAAATATTATGATTTCGTGTTAAAGATGGGGAACTGATGCACAGAGGAGTTAAGTAACTTGCCCCATATCCAATAGTTAGTAAGTGTTGGAGTCAGGATTTGAACCCATTAGTCTCAACCTAAGACGTAACTATTTTATTCCCTTCTTCAGCCCCATTTAAAGTTGAAAAGTCATTAATGCAAAATCATTAAAAAACAGTTACAGAATTAATTCCAACAAAACAATCATGATTTTTACTTCATTCACTCATTGTTGTTAAGTAGAGAAGTCAAATTAAGATGTTTTTGCTTAGCCAATCTATGGGAAAAAATATTACAGAGTGGGACTCTGAGAAGCACATGAGCAGAGCCAGACAGGCCATTTCAGTGGCTATTGCAACAGAGATAAGAGTTGTAAGGGCCTGGAATTGGGCAACAGGACTGTAAGGGGAAAATTCATAATACAGTCAGGAGTTACAACCAACATTTGGTATTTCATCTCTGCTTCACCACTTCTCAGCCTAGTGTCCCTGGGAAAGCTACTCAGCTTCTTTGTGCCTCAATGTCTTTATCTGTGAAATGGTAATGAGCCATATCTACCTCATATAATGATTTTGAGAATTAAATGAATTAGCATATGTAGAACACTTAGAACAGTGGCTGACATGTTGTCATCTCTCTGTGACTGAATATAATTACAACGACTATTATTAGGTAGATATGGGCATGAAAGATAAAATTGCTCCCAATTTCTAACTTGAGTGACTCTGGAAATAATGGCATCATTCACTGAAAATAAGAATAGATAAAAAAAAAAAAAAAGGCAGGAGGAAACATTAGCCAGGTAGTAGAAAAGATGCCTTATTGATGGAACAAGATCCTAAAAGAAACCAGAGAGAATAGGATCAAGAGGCGGAGAGGTTGGTCTTGAGATGACAAGGGCTAAATGAAACAATAATGGATGCAGCTATAACTACCTTTGCTTCAGAGAAAGGGGCGCTTGGGAATTGTTCATGTCGGCAGGCCTCAGTTCCCTGGATGAATGTTCTTGAATGAGATACAATGAAATGGTAAGAATGCAAGAGCGTTAAGGGAGAAAGCATTCAATCCCCAGCTGTACTCAGTCGAGAAGAAAGAAAGTGAATGAGGCTCGGTGTACACTCACAGACTGATAGAGCAGGGATAATTGAGGAATAAAGGAACTGAAGGATTCCAAGTGACAGTGAGCAGGTATAGTGAACTTTAAAATATGAGAAAGAGAGGAGGACGTGCAGTAGTCATGGGAGAGTTTAAATCTTTTGTGTTATTGAGTCAGAGTAGGAAGTTGACTTATGCTGCAGATCAATAGACCTGACAATGTCAAAAATCCTTGAAGCTAAAATGTTGGTTGGATTGGCCTCATGTGTATTGAAATTGCTCCGTCTGAAAGCACAAGGGCTGTAGAGAATGACTGTGAGCTGGGTACTAATGCCATCAGTACTTTCAGGAGAATGATCACATTGTGGATGGTTTCATCACAATGTTAAGGGCTAAAGGTGAGAACGTTGGGTGGCATGAACTAAGAAGGAAAGAGCTCAGCAAAAAGACACAAGAAAACATTTCTATAAGTAGCATTGAATAGTCCAAGGAAGACCAATCCCTCTTCTAGGCTCTTAGTAGACCAGAAACACCTTCCTTTCATAGAGTAACAAGAAAGGGAAAAAATCAGTATAGAGCTAGGATTTTTTTAAGAGTTGGAGGGAAAATCTGGGAAAGGTTGGTGGCATAAGGGAAGAATTTATAGCACCTCTGGAAGGGAGTTTTTAGACTAAATAGGGGATGGATTAAAAATCAGGAAGAGTGGAGAGGGGAGATGAAAAGAATCAAAGAAGTGTGAGGAAAAAAATGTAGTTGAATATTGAGTAGGGCACAAGGGAGGAGAGGGAGTACCATGGAGAAGAGTCAGAGCGTGCACGTCATGTTCAAAAGCTTCCAGGGCTGCATCTGGCCCCAGCATGGAGAACAAGGTCAGAGCAGCAGGAGAACACTATATGGCTAAGGAGCTCATTAATTAATCTGAATATCTAGATTGCTTGCAGCTGAGTAGATAGGCAAAGCAAGCACATGAGGCAGATTACAGGTGAGTCTCACCTATAATCAAAATACAGCAGCTCTTCATTAAACAAAAAAGGGAATCTGAGGCCCATTTATCAAATGTGTTTAAATACACTGCAGCATTATTAAAAAACAATTAAATTAATTTTGCAGCTCATTGCCAACATCTGGCATCCACATTCTAATGTGGTGTCAAGAAGCCTTGGAATATTGGAGTAGAAGTAATGGTGAAGCAATTTAAATCATTGGACTTGGATTCAGAACCTGAACAAGTCAGCTGGAGATAATGGAAATTGATAATAAAATCTTGGTGGAAAAGAAACAAGAAATGCATTACTTTGCCTTTTCAAATAGTTTGCATGGACACTGTTTATTTTTCCCCCTAATTTTCCATTTGGCATGTTCTAATGCATAAATTAGAAATTAGCCTGTTATTAATTACTGTTTTAATTGGAAAAATACTTTGGCTTTGCAACCTCTTAGAATGAAAAAAAAATAATAAATACTCATGGTTTTTGATGATGTTTAAATGTTAAACTTCTTGTCTCATCTTTTTATCAGCAAAAAATACCTAAACTGGCACTTTTCTTCCAGGAAAACTTTTTCACAGCTCAAAAACACTTACTCTGTGTACATAAAACATTTTTTGAATTAGTCATAAAGTTAAAACTTCATACCTCAAATTCCACTCTAGCCATATTGAAATATATTTATAATCATTTTTATACAATTCAAGGTAGAGCTGCCATTTTTTCATGAAAGTCTTCTCAGTAGTGTAATAGTCATCATATCATGAGAATTGAGAATGAGAAATAACTATGCCTAGAATTGGGGCTTAAATGAAACAACTTTTTACAGGATTAAAATGCAATACATTAAGGGAAATGAACAAACAAGAAAGAGGCTAGGGAATTTATAGTTGGCTGCCGTGATCAGAAAAGGGATCTGGTAATATTTTTTCTTTGCTTTTACCACTAAAGCCCTGAGAGAAGTATTTGATGCTTTGGATTTGTAGACATGATCTCAATTTTAAACTATTCTAGAACCCGTTCTGCTGATCATAAACTACAGGGACAAGCAGTGTTCATGTTTACCTAGGAATAGGAGAATTTATCTTCAAATTATTGTGGGATTGAGAAACGGTGATCTTTTTTTCCACTCTATGACCCTGTGCGGTATTTTGTGGGCCACCAGGGATGAAACAAAATAAATTGTATCTTTTCCTCAATGTCTTAAGACTATTACTACCTTCCTCTAATCTTTAAAGGGAGGGAGGACAAAGATAACCAGCTATATACAATACACACTTCAAGCAAACAAAATCATTTTTTAACTTTTTATCATTTAAATGACATAAAGCTAACTGGGAACCCTGATATGAAAATAACAAAACAACACCTCACTACCTTTACTCCTTTGTCTGATAGGCAACAGGATCATTGTCTAAAATGAAAAATTTTCACTGGAAATTGGTATGGGGATAGAGGAAAGCAGCATAATTTTTAATTTAACAGAAGGGTACATTGGGTACAGTTAAAAACTACTTAAGGACTCAAAAGAAAAGGAAAGATGGGCTTAGTAGGCAGATGGTAAGAAAGCTGACCTAGATTTATTCAAAATGTTGTTACAAAACAGAAGACATCTGAGCCAGGATCTGGAGACATAACAGGCACTAAGGAGGTAAAGAACTTTACTTTTTTGTTTGTTTGTTTGTGTTTAAAATGATTTAACTTTTTAGAGCAGATTTAGGTAAACAGAAACATTGAGAGAAGGTATAGATATTTCCCATGTACTTCCTGCCCCTATACATGTACAGTCTTCCCCATTATCCACTTCCTCCATCAGAGTTGTACATTTGTTACAATTGATGTAACGAGCATTATTGACACATCATAATCACCAAAGTCCATAGTTTACATTGCTTCACTCTTGGTGGTGCATATTCTATGTATGAGTTTGGACAAATGGGTAATGACATGAACCTATCAGTATAGTATCCTACAGAGTATTTTCACTGCCCTAAAGATATCCTATGTTCTGCCTATTCATCCTTCTCCTCCAACTCTTAAACCCTTACAGCCACTAATCTTTTTACCGTCTCCATAGTTTGGGCTTTTCCAGAATGCCATTATAGTTGAGTCATACAGTATATAGCTTCTACAAACTGGATTCTTTCACTTAGTAATATGCATTCAAGTTTCCTTCATGTCTGTTCATGGTTTGATGGCTTATTTCTTTTTAGTGCTGAATGATATGCCATTGTTTAGATGTAGACACCTAACTAAAGGGCATCTAGTGGCTTCCAAGTTTTTGGCATTTATGATTAAAGCTGCTATAAATACCCATGTGTGAGTTTTTGTGTGTACAAAGTTTTTTAACTTTTTGGGTAAATATCAGGAGCACAGTTGCTGAATCCTATGGTAAAGAACATGTTTCGTTTTGTAAGAAACTAACAAGCTGCTTCTAAAGTTACTTTATCATTTTGCATTTCTATCAGCAATGAAGGGAGTTCCTGTTGCTCCATATCAACGGTATTTGTCATCATCAATATTCTGAATTTTGACCATTCTAATAGGTATCCTATCATTTTAATTTGCCTTTCCCTGATGACATATGATGTGAAACATCTTTTCATATACTTATTTGCCAACTGTATATCTTCTTTTGTAACGGGTCTTTTAAGGTCTCTGGTTCACGTTTTAATTAGTTGTTTTCTTATTGCTAAGTTTAAGAGTTCTTTGTACATTTTGGGTAATAGTCCCTTATCAAATATGTCATTTGCAAACATTGTTTTCTGGTCTATGACTTGTTTTTTCATTCTCTTGATACTGTCTTTTGCAAGTCAGAAATTTTTAATTTCAATAAATTCCATATTATCAATTATTTATCTCATGGAGTGTGTCTCTGGTGCTGTATTGGAAAAGTCATCATCATACACAAGGTTATCTGGGTTTTCTCCTAAGTCACCTTCCAGAAGTGTTTTGTTTTGTTTTGTTTTGTTTTGTTTTGTTTTGTTTTGTTTGAAATGGAGTCTTGCTCTGTCCCCCAGGCTGGAATGCAATGGCATGATCTTGGCTCACTCCTGACCTTGTAATTCACCTGCCTCGACCTCCCAAAATGCTGGGATTACAGGCATGAGCCACCACACCCAGCCCCAGAAAGTTTATAATTTTGTGCTTTACATTTAGGTCTATGATTCATTTTGAGTTAATAGTTGTAAACAGTGTAAGGTCTATGACTAGATTTTTGTGTAGGGATGTCCAATTGTTTCAGCACCATTTGTTGAAAAGACTATCTTTCTTCCATTGTATTTTTTGCCTTTACTCTTTTATAAAAAATCACTTAACTATATTTATGCAGCTGTACTTATGGGATCTCTATTTTTTTCCATTCATCTATTGGTCTGTCCTTTTGACAATACCACATTGTCTTGATTACTATAGCTTTATAGTTTCTTTTATTTCTAAACGAGATAGTAGAAAATTGGCGTAATTTCTTAAATATTTAGTAGAATTCATCAGAGAACCCATCAAAACCTGGTGTTTTCTGTTTTGCAGTGTAATTAATTATTGATTCCATTTCTTTAATAGATATAGACCTATTCAGATTGATTATTTGTTCCTGTGTAAGATTTGGCAGATTGTGTCCTCAAGGAATTGGTCTATTTTACCTGTTATTTAACTTGTGGACATAGAATTGTTCATAGTGTCCTTTTTTATTCCTTTAAAGTCCATAGGATCTGTGGTGATGCTTCCTCTTTCACTTATGATATTAGTAATTTGTGTCCTTTCTTTCATTTTTTCAAATTACCCTGGCTAGAGGATATCAATTTTATTATTCTTTTCAAAGAATCGGTCATTAGTTTTGTTTGTTTTCTCTATTGATTTTTCTCTTCTATACTTGATTGACTGATGCTCTAATTCATCTATTTATTATTTATTTTTCAGCTTACTTTGAATTAAATTTTTACTTTTTTAAAGTTCTCTAAGGTGGAAACTTAAATTATTGATTTCAGACATTAACATATGCATTTATGTGCTATAAATTTCCTTCCAAGCCCTATCTCTGCAGCATTCCACAAATTTTGACATGTGTTCTTATCTTCATTTAGTTCAAAATATTCTTAATTTCTTCTTGATATTTCTTCTTTTAACCATGTGTTATTTAGAAGTATGTTGTATTTTTCTTCCCCATTTTAGGTAGAACAGAATGGGTGGGGTTGAACAGATTGGATATTTTTCTGTTCTCCTACATGGAAGGCTAGAGTTGGCTGGAGTTGGGTATTTTTCTTGCATCACCTAGGCTCAGACAGAACTTCAGCAAGTCAGGCTCTTGTTAACCAGTTTCTCCTGAGACCAGGCATTGTTAAGAAGAACACGGTACTCTAACATATTTCAAGATGTTTGTTTTTTCTCTCTCCCTGCTGGAAGCATGAGGAGATTTTTTTCTCAGATATTTACTATGAGAACCTAGTTGAGCTCCTGGAGGTAAAATTTACAAAAGTGTGAATGGTCCTCTATGATTGAGTCCCACTGGACTTTTTAACTCTCACATTTTCCCACATTTAACTTCCAGTAATTCTTCAATTACACTTCAGTTATTTTTGACCCCAGCACTGGTTTCCACTCATGAGTGTCTATTCTGGTATGCCAGAATTTCATACATTTCCCTATCTCACCAATGTTAAGGTCAGAGGTTTGCTATGTGTCCACGTTTTATGGATCCAAAAAAAGTTATTGATCTTTTTTTCAGTCTGTTTAGCTTTTTATTTATTGTTAGGATGGAGTGGTAAGTTCCAAGTTCCTTATCTGCAAAATTGAAAATCAGAAGTCTTTCATTTTGTTTGTGGCAGGAGAGGGAGAGAAATTTTCAGGTAGAGGAAACAGTATGTGCAAAGACCTTATTATGGAAATAATTATGTTAGATTTTGAGGATGGAGAGCATGACAGTGTAGCTCAGATAGTTAGGGAAAGATCAGGGACAGATGTGATAAGAGAAGTTAACAGAAACCAGACCACTGAGACACTTACATGGTATTAAAGACTTTTGTTATTATTCTGAGAAGCATTGGGAGATACTGAAATGTTTTAGGGAGACAGGTGGCACCGTGTTTTTAATTTTTTTACTTTGTGCAGAAATCAACTACGCGTATGTACCTTTGCAGTGAATAATCTAAAAGTGAAATTAATATAGTTCTGTTTGCAATAATATGAAAAAATATTTAAGAACAAATTTAGCAAATACAGTGGAACACTTATACTCTGCAAACTTCAAAACATTGTTGTAAGAAATTAAAGAAGTCCTAAATAAATGGAAAGACATCCCATGTTCATGGATCAGAACATGTAATATTAAGATAGCAATAATTCCCAAATGACATACAGATTCAGCACAATTTCTATCAAAGTCTCAGCTGGTTTCATTGCAGAAATTGAAAAGCAGATACTAAAATTCATATGGAAATTCAAGGTAATAGTCAAAATAATCTTGAAAAAAAAGTTGTAGGACTAACACTAGTTTCAAAACTTATTACAATGCTACAGTAATCAAGGTAGTAGTCAAAATTGGCATAAAAGCAGTCATGTATAAATTAATGAAATAGAAGTAAGAGTCCAGAAATAAAAAGCTCTTGAGTGACATTAGTGAAAATGGTGAGGGAGTGAATTCCAATTCTGCTTCTTCACAAAACTAATGAATAAACCAGAATAAACTGTCAGAATCAAATCATTCAGAATTTGGAAAAATAATCCAAAGTTTACAGCATCCATTAGTTGGTCTCATTAAGAAAACCAAGTGAACCTTGTGAGAGAGTTTTGTGGTGTTTTAAATTACACTGGTTTCATCCAACACTTCCCAGCTCAGCAGCAGTTTTTAAGAAAACAGTCTGCATAACTCATATAATCCCCTAGTATCATAGGGAGCAGAACAAATCTTATTTTCAGAGCATTAGGGTTGTTTGTTTCTCTCATAAGTCTCCATTGACTGAAGTAGTTACCATAGGGGCACTTCAATATTTAAAACCACTTGGAACAAAGGATAACAGGTTGATAAAACAATAAACAAACGAAAATGCTTTGTAGAAAAATGCTCTGGAGAGCATCTGATTTTCATAGTTGCCATATTATACAGTTGAAATGTACAGTCTCCAAAAAAATTACAAGGCATGCAAACAAACAATAAACCATGGCTTATATATAAGAAAGAAAAGTAATAAATAGAAACTGCTTTTGAGGAATTAGACAATAACTTTACATTAACCATTTAAAATATTCTAAAAGAGCTGAAAGACATCATTTAAAGATAAAGGAACACTGAAAATCGTATCTTACAAAACAAAGATTATCAATAAAGGAATAGAAATGATAAACAGAAATCCAATAGAAATGATAGAGTTGGAAAGTACCATAATTAAAATGAAAAATTTGCAGAGAATGCAATGGAAGTTTAGCATGAAGAAGAAAGCATCAGCAAAGTTGAATTAGATAAATTGAGATGATCAGTCTGAAGAAAATAAAAGTGATGTATGAAGATAAATTAACAGTCTGAGAGGCTTGTGAATCACCTTCAAGCATACCAACATATAAACAATGGGAATGTCAGAAGAAGAAGAGAAAATAAAATAAAAAATATTTGATAAAAGTAAGGTTGAAAACTTCCAGAATTGAGTAAAACACATTAATCTACACATCCAGCAAGCTCACAGAACTCAAAATAATATAAATAAAAGAGTTTAACACCAACTCCCATAACCAAACTGTAGAATTCCAAAGACAAATAGAGAATCTCAAAATAGCAAAAGAGAAGTTACCTATCATTTATATATGACCCTCAATAAGACTGACAGCTAATTTCTCATCAGAAACCATAAAGGTCAAAATGTGGTGGAATTAGATATTTAAATAGCTGAATCAGTAAAAAAATCTGTGAATCCGGAGGCAACAGATGCTGGACAGGATGTGGAGAAATAGGAACACTTTTACACCGTTGGTGGGAGTGTAAATTAGTTAAACCATTGTGGAAGACAGTGTGGTGATTCCTCAAGGACCTGGAAATAGAAATTCCACTTGACCCAGCAATCTCATTACTGGGTATATAGCCAAAGGATTATACATCGTTCTACTGTAAGGACACATGCACACGAATGTTCATTGCAGCACTGTTTACAATAGCAAAGACCTGGAACCGACCGAAATGCCCATCGATGATAGACTGGACAGGGAAAATGTAGCACATATACACCATGGAATATCATGCAGCCATAAAAAACGAGTTCATGTCCTTGGTAGGGACATGGATGAACCTGGAAACCATCATTCTCAGCAAACTGACACAAGAACAGAAAATCAAACACCGCATGTTCTCACTCATAGGCAGGTGTTGAACAATGAGAACACACGGATGCAGGGAGGAGGGCATCACACACTGAGGTCTGTAGGGGGGAACTACAAGAGGGACAGTGTGGGGTGGGGAGTTGGGGACGGATAGCATGGGGAGAAATGCCAGATATAGGTGATGGGGAGGAAAGCAGCAAACCACATTGCCCTGTATGTACCTATGCAACAATCTTGCATGCTCTTCACATGTACCCCAAAACCTAAAATGCAAAGGTAATTTTGACTATTTTAAGAGAAAAATAACTGTCTTAAAATGTATATAGTTTTTCACATTTAAATTAATTCACTTTTTAAATATATTTTAAATAAAAATATATTTGTAAGATTTTGATACCTTAAAAAAAAAAACCTGTCCATCAAGAATTCTATATCTAGCAAAACTATCCTTCAAAAATTCAAGAGAAATTATATCAATCAAGAATTCTATATCCAGTAAAACTATCCTTCAAAAATTATGGAGAAATTCATGCATTCCCATAATTTACAAAACCAAGTGAGATTTTTAGAGCTTTCTTCAAGGGCTACCAGACCTTCCCCAGAAGAAATTCCAATGTGAGTTTTTCTGGTGTAAGCAGAAAAACACTAGACAGTAACTCTAATCTACATGAAGAAGTTAAAAATACCAGTAAAGGTAACTATATAGTTTAACATAAAAGCATTAAATGCATTTTTTTGTTTATCCCTTATCATTTTCCTATATTATTTAAAACACAATTGTGTTACATAATAATTATAAATCTATGTTGATGGGCATACAATTCATAAAGATGCAATTTGTAACACTAACAACAAGAGGTAAGTGGTAACAGACATATAAAACCAAAGTTTTAGGATAATATAGAATCTAATTTGGTGTTAATTTGAACTAGATTAGTATATGTTAAGGTGTTATATTAAAAAATAACTAAAACCAACCATTTGATCTTTGACAAACCTGACAAAAACAAGCAAAGGGGAAAGGATTCCCTATTTAATAAATGGTGTTGGGAAAACTGGCTGGCCATAGGCAGAAAGCAGAAACTGGATTGCTTCCCTACACCTTATACAAAAATTGACTCCAAATGGATTAAAGATTTAAACATAAGACCTAATACCATAAACACCCTAGAAGAAAACCTAGGCAATACCATTCAGGACATAGACATGAGAAAGGACTTCATGCCAAAACACCAAAAATAATAGCAATGAAAGCAAAAATAGACAAATGGGATCTAATTAAACTTAACAGCTTCTGCACAGCTAAAGAAATGATCATTAGAGTGAACTGGCAACCAACAGAATGGGAAAAAATTTTTGCAATCTACCCCTCTGACAAAGGGCTAACATCCAGAATCTACAAAGAACATAAACAAATTTACAAGAATAAAACAAACAACTCCATCAAAAAGTGGGCCAAGGATTTGAACAGACACTTCTTAAAAGAAGACATTTATGCAGCCAACAAACATGAAAAAAAAGCTCATCATCACCAGTCATTAGGGAAATGCAAATCAAAACCATGTTGAGATACCATCTCACACCAGTTAGAACCGTGATCATTGTAAAATCAGGAGACAACAGATGCTGGAGAGATTGTGGAGAAATTGGAACACTTTTACACTGTTGGAGAAAGTTTAATTGGCTCAACCATTAGATCTTTTATTGGTTAATCTAGCTAAGGATCTATCAATTTTGTTCATCTATTCAAAAAAACCAAGTTTTTGTTTCATTGATCTTTTGTAATTCTTCATGTTTTAGTCTCATTTAGTTCTGCTCTAATCTTTGTTATTTTTTTTCTTCTGCTAGCTTTTAGTTTAGTTCTTGTTTCTCCAGTTCCTTGAGGTGTGATTCTTGGTTGTCAGCCTGTGATCGTTCTGATTTTATGTAGGCATTTTTGTGCTGTAAACTTCCCCCTTAGCCGTACTTTTGCTTATTCCAGAGGTTTGACAACCTATGTCATTATCATTCATTTCAAATAATTTTTAAATTTCTATTTTGATTTCATTGTAAACCCAAAAGTCATTCAAGAACAGATTATACAATTTCCATGTTCTATTCTGGAACATATTAATCTTTTGTTTCAATATTTTAGTATCGAACTTCTTTTAGTATTTCTTATAGGGCTGGTCTGATAGTGACAAATTCCTCCAGCATTTGTTTTCTGAAAAATACTTTATTTATTTCTCTTTTGTTTCTGAAACATAGTTTTCCTGGATACAAAATTATTGGCAGACAGTTATTCTGCCAATAATTTAAGATAGGGCCCCAATTCTTTCTGGCTAATAAGGGTTCTGCTAAAGACAGGATCCCAATTCCTTCTGGCTTGTAAGTTTTCTGCTGAGCTTAGATTGTATTTTTACAGAGAATTCACATACAGTCTAAAACTCCCACAGTACTTTGCATGATAGTGCTCTACAGATCAAGCATGGTAAATTTGAGTTCCTAAACTCCAAAGCCTTCAGGGCCTTAGACTATAAAACACTAGGGTTTGTGGTACCAGAGAGGGCATGCTCACCTAAAATAATTCAAACCCAAAGCTTTTTAAAGTACTTTACTAGCTCAAGAAAACACGGCTACCAGTTTTCAAACACTAGTTTAGAGGCTTCTGTCTTCTGAAGAAATATTAATAGAATCTGAACCAAAGAATTGACCCTCTCTTTGTATTCTTTCAATACCCTAACACTACTACCTGCTCATTCCACCTTTCCCCACTGCTTTGCTCTTCATAGATAATAAACTATACTCCGAAATGGCTCTACTCTCTCTTCTCTTCCCCAGAAAACTCTCAGTCCCTCAGTGCTATAATGTAAATTAACTATTAAAACTAAATGTGAGCTAATAAAATAAAAATCTATGATATTGGAAATTATCTATAACCCATAATTTTCCCAGAAGGTTTTTTATTAAAAGGCACAGAAGTTACATCAAAATGTAATTTCTATGACTCCTTATGGGGACTTTCCTTAAAGAATTAGTCCTACTGAAGGTGCATAAGCATCTGTTACTTGGGCTTTGATAAGTTCAGTCCTGCATGTTATTATAAAACTGGATGTCTTTACAATTCTCATTTTATGAACAAAATTATACGTAAAATACTCTACTACCAAAGAAACCACTATAATAGGTTCAACTTACACAAAAATGCCACAGGACAAACTTTTGAATGCTGATCTGTTGGATATTTTATCATGAAACTGAAGTGCTTTGGCTGTTAATATAGTCGGAGCAAAATCGAGAACTGAAACAGAGTTAAGTGTCCTAGAGAGACAGCAATCCTCCCTGAGCCTTCCAAGACAGCCCTCACCAACCTGGGGTTATATAATGAGTTCAAATAAGTCCAAACATGTCCGCTTTACATGATAAGTTATTCACGGAAAAGTGAGCAAGTACAGAATGACATGAGACATTCAGATCACTGGCTGCCATTGAAATAAATATCTGTCAGTCATTGGCAATGGCTTTTAAAAACAAGCTGGATTTTACATGTCTCAGTGTATTAAAGATCACATCACAGCCAACATATTATCAAAGCTCAAAAACAAATAAATGTACAGCACACTTGCCAAGACCTTTTCTCAGATTTTATGATTGCTGACAATACAGCTAGTGTTGTGTGAAGCATGTTAGTTGGCCAATTCACACATACCATGCTTTGTTCTCTGTCTAAACCTGCTCCTGCATGACTTTAAGACTAATGCTATTTATTTTTGTTGTTATTATTCAACACAATTTGGCAGAAATGCGCAAATTCTGTAATCATTTAGTCAGTCTCTGAAATGCTTGTGAAATTCTTCCAGAATGGCAAGAAAAAATAACATTTCTGTGCAAAGATTAAAACACCTGAGTGACACATAGTTGACCTTGACAATTTCTATTGTGAAGAAAGTTGTTGCGGATGAGTCAGAGACATAAGGTCTTACCTAGACATAGGTACATGAGCAAACAAAGGAGTATGAGATGCTGGAGGTCAGGAAATGCTCGTGATAGATTTAAATTCTTTCACAAATTATTGTTTGAGCAATGATTGTGTCTGATATTCTGTGTTTGATTCTGAGTACACCTACACAGATCTGTGAAACAAAAGGCCTTCCCTGAGAAGGGAACAATGAGTCAAATTTAGACCTTGAGGAAAAGGAGAAGGACAGGTAGAGTGGAATCCGGTTCACTTAGGTTCTAGTCCAGTCTCTGACACTAATTTGTGATATTGCCCTAGCCTGTTTAATTTATGCCTCTATTCCTCACCATTAGTACCTTTAAAACCAAATTAGCCAGTAACATTTAAATTAAGCTGAATGGTAAATTGAGGTTTCCTTATGAGAAAGGACCTGACTCAGTTAGGTCCAAGATTTCACTGCCAGTCTTCCAAATGATCCAGTTTCCTTTTAATCTACCATGGATGTCCAATATCTATGTAGAGTTTCCAGGTGTCTAATCATAAAACTTAGGTTATGGTAGCTTTCATTCAAGCATATAGCATTTGATGGATAAAACTGCTTAGCAAATACATCTAGTTTTTAAAATTTCTCCAAATAGTGTGATAAATGATCTCTCTGCAGCAATCTTGTGGCCTCATAGCTAATTCTTCATTAAAAAATGTATGATAATTATTCCATTTAAGGTTGCAGAAAAATTGCTATATCGTGGCACACAAGATCTGGAAAAAGTACTCAGTAAACTCCGCATGTAATGACCCACAGTATCTGACATTCATGTGGATGCAACACCAGAGCTTCTACCCCATTTGCATGACTGGGCCATCTAGTATAGAGAGGCATGACATAGCTGGAAATGTGATCTAGGGATACATGTCAGGTGTGATTAGCAGCTGTGCTCCCAACTTCCCAAAAAAGCAGCTTGAAAGACACACTGCAAATATACATTTCATTTCTAACATCTCTGACTGTAAATGAGGGCCAACAATCAAATGGTGTGCCAGAATCTAAGAGAAATTCTCAACTACTAAAATATAGAGGATGCTAACGTGCCTTCCTGCCAGAATCCAGAAAAATCATGCTGGCAGAATGTAGATGGTCAGCCCTATGGTTCAGAAATGTGAGAGGCACTGTGATTGTCACTTTGTTGTGGGTTATAAATTTGAGCTTGTGGAGGCAGGGGACGTCTCTAGAGCACCACAATTCTTCCGCTTGCACCAGTACTTTTTCTCCTGTATTCATTCAAGGCTATGGCTTAGAGAAGGCAATTGAGGGCAGAAGAAATGGATTCGTAATGTGACATTGCATTCTGAAGGCATTGTCTCTAACAATAAAGTACTGCAAACAAAAATGAAGACAGAAGAAGCTCTAATAGCAGTGCCTTCTATCTTGGCCTTTATAGAAAAAGTTTGCCAACTCCCAGTGTACATTACCATTGGCTGAGATTTGAGAAGGGCTCTCTACAGAATGAGATAATAAGCCAGGGAGGGTGAACAAAAAGCAGGACAGAAGCAAACTGAAGAATTTAGGACCCTGATGACAATGAAAGCAAACATCATTTACTCTGAAATTGCACCAAAACCCAATATGCAAATATACATCACTTGATCTTCTGTTTGTAGTTCTTCTAACGCTTTCTTCTGATTCACCTTCATTTTAAGACGTAAAATAATCAGCATTATTTTATTCTCCACATGCAGAAATCTTTATTTATTTATTTATTTTAATTGGTGGCCTAGGCAAGAGTCCTCATGCAAATGTCAAATGGGAGGAGAACTCAGATCTCCATCGTTTTCTTTCCATTTCAGGTAACAATCCAGAGAAAGTATGTCTGACCAACCAGTGCAAATCCTACAGGGAAACAGTGCTGTTTGTATATTTGTTTTTCTCCTTACTTGAAAGAAAGATCACTAACAATTCTTTTCCAACATGAGTGAGATTGTTTCTAATAATCAGGCCATGCTAAAAAAGTGATCTGGGGGCAAATAAAATAGTTAAGCCATAAGGTTGGATTGTAAAACAATATCACCAAGATAAAAGAAAAGGCCTGTTTATATAGAAAACAGACCGGGTATTTCCAATGAGAAAAAGACAACAACATGCAAGAGGATTTTAATATGCCTCCAAAGGCAATGTACCAAAAAATGTATTTTTTTTTAATCCTTTCATGTACTCTTCTCAACATCCAAGCCCTAGACTCCCAAAGGTCACATGCAATCTGATTAAGTGGAAACAAAGAAAGGGAAAAGGTCACCTAGAGAGTTCACAGAAAGTTTCTATGCTAAACGGGCCACTGAACAGGAAGACTTGTTAAAAGGGCTGCCCAGTTTGGGTCCTTTTCTAGGTGCTTAATTTGAAATCTCAAAATCTATTAGCCCCCTTAAAATCACCACGTGTTCAAGGATCTTTGTAGCAAGACTCGCTGATGCAAAATGAGCACAAGAGTCAAGGAATCAACCCTTTCAATGGGGCAGTAATGAGGCTGCTTGGGGTGTTGGTGCCCCACATTCAGAAATCTTGACGGGGAGTTAGGTGAGTTCTCAGCCAGCCAGAGTACTTGTAGCAATCATGTAAAGGCACTACAGAAGTGAAAGATGATAGTAATTTTCAAACTTTATTTTTTAAAATAAAATATATGGAACAGCATTTATTCACCATTCATTCCTACACATGTTTATTGAACATCTACTCTGCACAAAGAACAGGGTGGTATATCAGTAAGTTTCCTGTCTTTTGGAAATTTATATCTAAACAAGTGAGTTATTGTGAAATAAAGAGAAGTGGGAGATATCCTTACCTGCTCTTATTCCAAGATAGGCTTTAAAATATATTTGAGCAATCTTTGGGTTTCATGTCACACTTCAAAAAATACGTCTACAGCATGAATGCTAGACCACCGCTAAAATAAAATTTAAAAAAAAAAAGCTCAAAGTGATTACTAATGGTAAGAGAGTACTATTGTGAGCATAGAAAAAGAAGAACATGTTCGTAATATCTGTAATTATGTACATGCACTTCTTCTGCAGACATAAACTTTGAGGTTAATTGAAGACTCAGCAACAATAATGACTTGAGAGAACCCAGTGACTTAGCAAATGGTGCAGGGCATTTTTGATGTTTTACCACATGGATGGTATTTCCTTTACAATTCACTCTGGCTTAAGCTTAAAAGCCTACTGTGTTTTTAAAATGTTCAAGACAGTCAGTGAAGGTGTTGGACTGAATTCCAATTCTTACATTCCATTGCTTTTGTGATCTGTATTCCTGGTTTCCATGATCCAAGTAGGCAAGACAGGTTTTTATTTGCATTCATCTGGACAATGTGTGTGCTTTAAAATTTCCATACCTCGACCACTGCTTGTGAACTGTGAAGTGTCTGGAAGCTCAAACAGTACCTGCATCTACAGAAGAGCTGTGCTTCTAGTTGGAAATGAAGAAAAGCTTCCAATAAAGATCAGAGAGTAAATTGGGTGATTTTGAAACTTAACAGGTCTTCTTATTGCAAACTCCTTGGGAAAGAAAGGGGCTGAGAAAGTGGAGAAATGGGGAAAGGGCAAAATTAGGGAAAGAGAAGGAGGTGGAAAGTAAACCTATTCAAATTCTGCAAGATCAGAATATATAAAGTGAACCTAGTCACCACAGGCGTTGCTCCAATTCCATTCTGAGACTTAGCAATATTCGGCATTTTTTGTGATTATTTTATAGACATGATGTCATTGTTTCAGTGTTTTACTAATCACCAATGACACAATTGCCAGAGAGCACAGTTATAATGTCATGATGTTATGAGTGGAAAATGTTGAATTGTGGTGGGCAGGGAGGGGAAAGGTTCAGATGATGGTCAAAGCATTTGGCGTGGACTTTCTTGGTGAACCAAAGCTAGACTTTTGGGAGGTTCTCTGTCCTAGAACCATATTTAAGAACTCACTGTTTTATTGCTTTAAAAATACCCATAAAATTTAAAGCTTCTGAAATGGGAATCTTGGGGAACATGAATAAAACCCCAGACATTCCAACAAAAACAACCTTCTTCTTTTTGACAAGTCCAGGTTTAGACATTCCTGGATTTTATTACCACAAAGCAGACCTACCTGGAAAATGCACCAGCAGGCACTTCTGTCTTTCTGTGCAGTGTCCTCTCACAGCTGCTCCAACAAATACACTTCCCTGGGAATGACGAATATGTCCTCTGCCAAGGGAAGACCCAGGCAGATACAGATGTTTCTTCATGAAGAGGGGACATGCATTATGCACCTGTGATCTGGGCTCAAAGTGCAGCTGCCAGTGTGGTATGATGCATGTAGTCAGCCTCAATGAATATTCTTGGCTGGGCCATCGGGAAGGGGACCAGGGGACTGGGGGTATATAAACCTTAAGCCCTTAGTTTGGATTTTTGCTTAATATTTACTCTTTTCTCTTCCTTTGCTCCACACCCCAGTTCTGCTTTCAACTTATCATCCTCACCTTATTTCATCTTCTGCCTTAGCTGAACTAATTATGAGCTTCATCAAGGACAGATGTTTACTCCTCCCTGAGCAAAAGGCAAGTAGACTCACTCCTCTGCAAATTTCCAAATGGGACTTATTTAAATAAATTTAAATTTGGAACAGTACGGAACTAACAACAAATCATAGACCCTAAAGAACAATAGACACCTTAAACTATTACATGAAAAGAACCACATAGAGCCATCTTGCAGTTTTCTTTGTTTCTTCTAGTTTTTCTCAATCCTAGCACTGGAGATCATGAGGATATTTAATTATACTGCACATTCTGTGAGCTCTTCAGCAGTAAGGGGCAGAATAAATAAAAGAGTACTATACACTGAAGGGGGTATGTGACTGAGAAATAGGATGTTCCAATAAACTGAATATTGTCTTTACTGGAGACGTGTGAGTAGTAATTACTCAAAGATAGTCTCTGAAATAAGATGAACTACTGATACAGAGAGATTTATGCCTTAGGAAACTCCTCCTTTCAGATATATGTAATTGGGATAGCAAGTACATGGCATTATATTTGGTGTGATGTGTACTTAGAAATAAAAGTATTTAAAACCCTCTCCGC
Source organism: Sapajus apella (assembly GCF_009761245.1). Classification (NCBI taxonomy): domain Eukaryota; kingdom Metazoa; phylum Chordata; class Mammalia; order Primates; family Cebidae; genus Sapajus; species Sapajus apella. Next base: position 3,388,910 of record NW_022437054.1, read on the forward strand.
CTGGTAATTATACCACTAACCAAACCTACTGTGAAGAATTATAAATATACAGTGAAAAGACTCTGATAACTAACTAAGCAGAATATATAGGAATAAAACTATTCACTCTTTAAACTTCACACAGCTAACGAGAAAAAGGCTTTAGATACATCACAGGTATTTTTAAATAAATGGGATTTTAAAAAGTCAAGATGTGATTTGATAATGATTTGAGCCAATGGAACATCCCAGTTAAAGGGACACTGTATATATAATAGTCATTGTTGATAAAAACAGCAATGCCACTTTTCAAAATAATCTCTTAGGTGGGGAAAAATAATTTGAATGAATACACTACTTCAGAGTAAATATTATTTTGTTATTTAAAAGCGCAGAAGTAGAATGGCCATAGAACCTGTTCAAAAGTAGCAGATGAATGCAAATGTAACCGTGGCCAAAGTGTTAGCTAGAGAATTTGATGGCACCACTGTTCCCCCAGGATCCAAGATGGTTTTGGAAGATTTGAGTTTTCTTTTTTTTTGTTTTTAATTATTATTACACCTTAAGTTCTGGGGTACATGTGCAGAAAGTGCAGGTTTGTTACTTAGGTATACGCGTGCCATGGTGGTTTGTCTCTGAGAGCTTCTAGCAGATGAGTTTAATTTCTACATAGAGATTATACTAGCTTTTTTCTACTGTACTCATGTTTCTACAGGGGTTTACCATATTCCTTAATACAGACATGCTAGGGTAAGACAAGAGAGGCACTTACTGCTAGCACAAAATATAAGAGATGTCAGTAAATTCGGTAATCAAAATGCATAGTATTTATTGCAATATTTAAAAGAATCAAATGTAAAACAAAGTCCATGATGAAGAAAATGCCCCACTTTTAAATAAAGATTGGATCTGTCCCTGCACTGACAGACTCAGCCTCATACTTCCCCCCGGCTCAGGCCCTGCTTGTTAAGAATATTGTTGCCCAAAAGCCAAAATAGACAAATGGGATCTAATTAAACTCCAGAGCTTCTGTACAGGAAAAGAAACAATCATTAGAGTGAACCGGCAACCAAGAGAATGGGAAAAAATTTTTGTAACCTACCCATCTAACAAAGGGCTAATATCCAGAATCTACAAATAACTAAAACAGATTTACAAGAAAAAAACAAGCAAACCTATTCAAAAGTGGGTGAAGAACATGAACAGACATTTTTCAAAAGACATTTATGAGGCCAACAAACATGAAAAAATGCTTATCATCACTGGTCATTAGAGAAATGCAAATCAAAACCACATTGAGATACCATCTCATGCCAGTTAGAATGGTGATCATTAAAAAAGTCAGGAGACAACAGATGCTGGAGAGGATGTGGAGAAATAGGAACACTTTTACACTGTTGGTGGGAGTGTAAATTAGTTCAGGCATTGTGGAAGACAGTGTGATGATTCCTCAAGGACCTAGAAACAGAAATTCCACTTGACCTGGAAATCCCATTACTGGGTTATATACCCAAAGGATTATAAATCGTTCTACTATAAGGACACGTGCACACATACGTTCATTGCGGCACAGTTTACAATAGTAAAGACCTGGAACCAACCCAAATGCCCATCGATGATAGACTGGACAAGGAAAATGTGGCACATATACACCATGAAATACTATGCAGCCATAAAAAAGTATGAGTTCATGTCCTTTGTAGGGACATGGGTGAATCTGGAAACCAATCATTCTCAGCAAACTGACACAAGAACAGAAATGCAAACACTGCATGTTCTCACTCATAGGTGGGTGTTGAACAATGAGAACATATGGACACAGGGAAGGGAACATCACACACTGGGGTCTGTTGGGGGGACTGGAGAGGGACAGTGGGGGGTGGGGAGTTGGGGAGGGATAACATACGGAGAAATGCCAGATATAGATGATGGAGATGGAGGTAGCAAACCACATTGCCATGTATGTACCTATGCAACAATCCTGCATGATCTGCACGTGTACCCCAAAACCTAAAATACAATTTAAAAAAATAAAAATTTTTAAAAAAGAATATTGTTGACTCTGTCAGTTGGTCAGGTCATTACGAATACTATCATCAGGTTTTTGCATCCTACAACAATGTGATATGTGGAATTGGAAGAAGTGAAGGAGGAAAAGAAGAAAAGATGGAAGAGGTTAAAGACGTTAACAGTGTGTTTTAAAAGAAAGAAGACAATTAACAAATTTCCCTTTATTGGCATTTCCCTGTCTCCCTTTCATACTCATCAATAAAGGTGTTCAATAAACAACAAACCAAAAAAAAAAAAAATGCCTTATCCAAGACACATGAGTTTCCATCCAATCTAGACCCTGAGATAGCACCAGCAGGGAGCGTACCAAACAAGACTGACAACTAAGGACAAAGTGGCTCTTTTGATACTTAATGCCCTTCTCTATGAGTTTCACATATTAAAAGCCTCGTTCTAATGGAACTTGAGCATCATCTACACTGCTTTGAGACCAACAAACTTGGAAATCAATTTCTTTCGTAATAATTTCCATTTCAAAATCAGAGGATATCCATAATGTGAATGTAAACACTCAGCATATTCATAAGTAGCTGTGGAAAACTTCTCATCTGATAGTAATGCTATGAACATCAGAGGGCTTCAGCTGGTCAATAGTTAATTTTCAAGTATTACAATTTCACAAATGTTTGCAACTCAGACCCATGAAGTTATAAGCGGGACAAATTGTTTGATTAAAGATAGGTTACTGAGGAATGACCCAAGTGAGTAAACCAAAAACAAAAGTCATCTCAGCATTTGAAAACACACATTGGCTGGCTGGCTTTTATCAGATACTCAAAAACCATCTGCTCTCTTCCTGTGCCTCCCAGGCCTACGTTATATCCCTAGCTTTGTGTGCAGCCTGTGGAATGAGTTCTCCAAAGCTGGTTCAGATGAAGGATCATTTTTCAAATACCATGTGCATTTGAAACATGTGTAGCAAATGCCAGCTCCATAAGCAGAGATCAGCAAGAGATGGCATTCAGTACTTAGGACACAGATAAAGGGATTGAAGAAGAGTGGAGTCTTACACATGAGCTTCTATTCTAAGAATCCCATTAGGTTCAGATGGTACAGGTAATTGGAAAATGTCTTTGCTGGTAAGTCTAAAGTGCCCCTTAACAGGTGAAAGCTAATGCCACCTGTGACTATATATTTTGTTCTGGTGCATAGCTCTGGATGATTGACTTTATGAAAATGCATAAGTTGGTAGATAGGAATACTGTGATAATTGTTATGAAAGCTCACCATCCTCCCCAGATTGTCTCTCCCAGGGCTTTGCATGTCATCAGTGAGGACTTCACATGCAGTAGGAAATTTTGAAATTACAGTCTTAGAACCCTAATGACAGTATTTACTAGATGTCTGACGATAGACAAATTATTGCAACTCCCTGAACCTTTTCTTCCTCTTTAAAAAAAAAAAATGCTCTTGCAACATTTTGCCTAACCACAATTGAGATGATAATGTAAAATGGCATAGTTCATTTCTGTCTTTGCTGTGAGGTGTTTCTATCCATTTAAATGACTTAAAGCTCTGAAAAGAGGCCTGGCCTTTACTTGTTTTATTCTCATAAAAAAATAGAATTATTACTATAGAAATGGCAGCGCTGATATTTATGAAAAGCAAGTCACAATTAACAAAGAAGGAAAGGTTCACTATGTATATTGAAAATATTTTACCTCATTATGTAAACAAGAAAATGTTAAAAGAAATTCATGAAGAAATCTATTTATTCATTTGTAAAGTTAGAGTTCTATTTCTAACATGTTTTCTAATGCTGATGAGTGTATGTGAAATGAGTATGTGAAATAGAAATCTTATGTATGCATTGCTGAGGCAATATATGTCTCAGACTTCTGTAAACAGTCTGGAAATAGTTATTAAAGCAACTTAAAATTTTCTCACCCTTTCTCACTGTTCAATAAAGCAGTCATCTGCGATATAAATATGAATTTAACAACATAAAATATTCAGATTAAAAATAATCTAAAATATAAAACCACTTTACATGAAAAAGGGGAAAATAGAAACCTATTCTATATTCAGTGTTGACAAAATAGTTAAGTAAATTGTTATGTACTCTTACTGGGAACATTTGGCATTAATTAAAATCTGAAAATTTATGCACCAGTTCATCTGATTACAGTAACTAAAACTCAATATTTGTGATGATTTTATATCTGTAAAACAAATACATAAAGAAATACACCAAAATAGTAGTTCTCCTTGGATGGCAAATATGTGGAAGGCATTTTTGTTTCTCATGACTATAAAAGTTATAATTAGAAAATCTTAAATTTTAAAAGAATGGTAAAGAAACATAGAAATCTGAAGACATAACAACTATATCCAAATGGAACAGAAGCAAAATAACTTTATATAAGATGAGTGAAAAATAGAAAAATAAAAAATGCTACTCTTATTTTACATTTCTTCCTGAAATGTGGATAAATAAGTCATAGGATGGTAGATGGTGTATGATGATGAATGACAACCAATTTCACACTAGACTGGATTCATATTAAGTTTATGAAAATACAATTTTATTACTCTCAAAAACCACAATTTCAACAAGTTTAGTTTAAAATCTAACTGTCTTTTCTTCACGATTCATGAATTGAGCTGCATTCCAGCTGTGGATCCACAGGTACTCTGATGAGCTGAGCAGAGGGAGTGGACTCTGCAGGCAATAAAGTACTGAAGCAAGCAGAAATAGTGAAAGCAGACTGGTTGTTTCAAAGTGACCTCCTTTGCAGAGATACAACAAAGGGACTTCCTCATCATGCCAGCTCAGGAAGACTGGGCCCTTTCGATCAGCTGCTGTGAATCTACTGTTTTGGGAGAAACAGGCCCATTTCACAGTTCAGTTTGATGATGTGACACCTGGCATGAAGGCCTTTATTCTGGTTTGATCTGGTCTGCTGGGGCTGAGTGCAGAAGATTGGTCAAAACAATGGCCTCCCACAAATTTAATCATTTAATCATTCCACCAACTCATGCTAAGAAAAGCAAAACCCTAATGGGGTCTTCAGATCCCTCCCATAGTAAGCTTCAACTGACCCTGGAGAGTCCCAATTGACCCTGGAGAGTCGCAGATCTTACTATGCCTAATATACATTCCATTTGGAATTGAAGCTGTTTGTATCATTTATAAAAAAAACGACTCAGGAGATAAGAACCATGTCTTCTCCTTTGGATTTGAATTCCATAGACTCTCAGTCACGCAATAGATGTGCATTTTGTCTTCTGTGGATAATGATAAGGTGAGGACCAGAGGTACAATCACAGGGAATGAGAACACTCAGAAATAGCCGCATAACTTCTACTGTCAGGGAGACCACAATCTGTGGCCTCTCTTCTGTTCTCTTGGTCTCTGTGGCTTACTCTCCATCAAAAACTCCTTTAAGCCTTCACCTGGGCATCTTGTCATATCATGCTTTTCCAGATAAAGAAAGGCTTCAAAATGTAGGCACATTATTCTTCCATATTTACTTTGCAGCAAGTCCTTGGTATGTGGTATTTTTTAAGACACATATTGTAAGTTTAGGTTGTCTATATAAAATTAGTTTAAATATCTGGAATAAATTTAGTCCCCTTAAAATTTATATATGTATACTTATTTTTAGTACCTGACAAATGTACACCATAGTCTTAATCTCACTGCATAGGGCTTTTTCTGCACAAAGACACACCAGGAGCTGGGTTACACATCCTGAGGGCAAAAGCCAGGATTTAAACTTTTCTCATGTGCCAACTCTCCATTATATTTATTTTGGTCTCAGGAAGTGAGAGACGGTCATCCAATCATTCCAACATTGGGCACCATCCAGGTGATGTTCTAGGTGCTGAGGGAAACAGTGAGAAACAAGAGAATGTGCTTTTGTGGAGCTTGTACTTTTATAAAAGGATATTGATTTTTAAAAATAGGCAAGAAATGTAGTAGATATTTCTTAGGGCTATGCTGAGACTTAAAAGTACATTGGTAAGAGAAAAGCATTGTGTAACTGACTGCTTTGTGTAACTGACTAGGTAAGAAAGAATTACTGGAGGAGGTGATAATTACGGTGAAATCAAAATGAAAAGATGGGTCCACCATTATGTTGATCATTATGAAAAGATGATCAGGCAGAGGAGAGAGTTAATGCAAAGTTCTTAGGATGAGAATAAAGCCATTAAGCCTACAGCTTAGTAGGGAAAGAGAAAAGTAGTATGCGATGAGGTCAGAAGGATAAGTAAGATATGGCTCATTCAGACCCACCTGAACGCCTTTCTCCAATATCAGCTTGCTATTGGACTTTGAGACATAGTTCCTCTTTATGAGACTCGGTTTTCCCATCTTGATACTAGTAATACTTATCTGACATAATTTTGCAGGTTCAATGATACAAAATATGAATGTCACACAGTCTCTTACACTTGCCAGAAGTTAGATGGATTTAAGCTGAATATGGATTTTTCTTTGCATTACAGTAAGAAATAGGATGAGCATAATATAAGAAGAAAAATGGAAAATATGCATTCAAAGATGAAATATATAACTTTGAAATATGTGAAATAATGATGAAAATATAGCAAGAGACAGACCTATTAAGCTTGGAACACTAGGAACTGGAGTGAGGAAATTTCCTTTCTCCACTTAAGTAAGAGCTGCAAATGGCAATAAACCAAATGAACATTTGTGTGCACAAAGAAGTACTTTTTTCAAATTGTCTGTCAGCAGAATGACCCAGAAAGTTGAAATCCTTTGTGAGTTTAAACTACATTCTTATGTAAATTATTCATCTCTGACAACTATTTTTATGAACAAATAACCTCTGTCATGAATAAATAATATAAATATAAATCACTACCTTCCAAATTTCAGTTCTCTTTTGCACGGGAAAGGGAATATTCTTAAACATGTAGCAGTGACTAGTTGGGCTTTAGCCTATGTTTTTCTTGCTTCTTGGGAGTTCATGTGTCAGTGAAGGAAAACAAGTACTCACCAAGCCAGATGGCCACTGAAAGTCCAGGCCCAATCCAACCCAGTGATCCCCTCAAAGCTGTGCATCCCCAGGCTGCCACAGAGGCCTTACATGCTGTCGCCATCATGCATCTTTGCGGAGACTTTTGATCTGAGCATAAAATGTCTTTCCTTCTCTGGAACTGCGTTCCTAGGAGTAGGGGTATAGTATTTTTTAACACTGAGGTCCACAGCAACTTGGATATTAAGAAGACACAGAAGGGCAGCCTCTCCAGGCCTCCCACAGGCTTAGTAACAGTCCTTGCGGTGTGAAATAATTGCCAGGAAAATTCTAGAAGTGATGAGGAGACTAGCCCAACCAGATAGTAAACTCTATTGTAAAGCTACAGAAGTTAAAACATCTTCTTCCTCAGTGATTATTTCTTGTCTCTCAACCTCAACTTTCTCATTTGCAAAATGAAGAGTTAGGTTATGCCTTCACTGAGAATCCTTCCACCCTTGTGTCTTTCATGGATATTAAATGAGGCAGAGACACGCAGACAGGTTCTGCCATGTGTAAACTGTAAAGTTTATTTCTATGCCTGCTTAGAACTTAAGGGGAGCAAAAAAGCCTCCACAACCTGTATTTAAAACTTTTTAAGAGGGTTGTGCTACAAACACAACTACGGGTGTTATCATCAAAATGGAAAGTACTCTCTAAGTAATTTCTTAAACATTTTCAATTTGTTTCTTCTGATTTCAGATGATAATTTTAAAATGTCTCACATTTCAATATGCAATATTACGGCAATAGGAAACTCTTGTTTATTTTGACGGTTGTTGACTTAATATTGAATGCACTAATAATGCATTATATATCATGCCAAAGACCTTTTTAACCTACCCTGATATTAGAAATAACAGTGAGATTCTTTTTCTGTTATAATTATAAAAAGCAATTTATAAAACCCCATAGCTTTATAGTTTATAAGTATTCATATTTTACATATTTGAAGTGAATGTATCATATATATGAGAAAAATAAAAAATAAAAATATTTCTTATTTTACATATAATTAGAGAGAGAAAGATAAGCATTTTACATTCAATTCATCCAATTGACATTATCAGAATTGGAAGACTGGCATATAGCATTTTAGACGTTTTCTATTTTGCATGCACATTCACATGCACTTACAATTTATTTTATAAGCACATTATCATATTGCCATGTAACTTGCTTTTTGAACTGAAAAGTATAGCTTGAAAAGTTTGCCTTGGTCAGTGGTTGTTTTTAATGCTGCAAAAAACTACATGGTATAGATTTATCACATTAACTTGTAACTTCCTCTATTAAGTATTTTTGGATTATCTCCATTTGACCTCAAGAGTAGTATTGATTGGACACCCTTGTGTATGTGTCATTACACACCATGAGTAGATATTTCTGCATGATCATTGTCAAGAACTAAAACTGCTAGATAATAAAATCATTTATTTTTTATTTTATGAAAAACCTCCAAATGACCTTTCAAAGAAGCGATGCCAGAATAGAGTGCCACCGACACTGTCTTATTCTCTGTTTTTCCATATCCTTGACAAGCTGGGATGTTACAGTCACTCTGTTTATTTTCTTGTTAGTTTTGGAAATGTAGTGAATAAAAATGGTATCCCATTACTTTAATTGCCTTTGTCTGTAATTGGCATTTTATAGAGCTTATTACATTTTTTTTCTTTTATGAATTAGTTTCATGTTCTTATCTTGTTCCTTTTTCTATTGAGCAATTTATCCTTCTCATTGATTTGTGGTCATTGTTTGAGTATTAGGGACATGAATCTTATGTATATCCTGTGTTGCAAATACTTTTTCCATAGCACCAGTGCCTTTTACCTTTTTTTTTTTTTTTTTTTTTTTTTTTTGAGATGAAGTTTTGCTTTTGTTGCCCAGGCTGGAGTGCAATGGTGCAATCTCAGCTCACTGCAACCTCCACTTCCTGGGTCTAAGCGATTTCCCTGCCTCAGCCTCCTGAGTAACTGGGATTACAGGCATGCACCACCATATCCAGCGAATTTTATAATTTTAGTGGAGACGGGGTTTCTCCATGTTGGTTAGGCTGATCTCAAACTTCCAACCTCAGATGATCCCCGTGCCTTGGCCTCCCAAAGTGTTGGGATTACAGGCATGAGCCACTGTGCCCAATCTAGTGCCTCTTAAGTTTTAATGTTATTGATGGCATTTCCTCCCAACTATAAGTTTTTGCATTTGATGTAGATAACTTTTTTTTTCTTGAAGTCTTCTGAATTTTAAGCCTTTCTTCACAAGGCTTTCCATAGCCCAGAACTATAAACACATTATCCTGTATTTTCTTCCATCATATTTTAAAAATCAAAGGAATCCAGTTCCATCTACAGTATTCCTAAAACCTGGAAGCCTCATTTCAATCTGAAACCTCATTTCTGGATTCTGTTTGAACAACAATGCCTCTGCATATAACTTCAATATCCCCAAACTGACACAGCCAAAATAAGGAAAGGAGGAGACACTTTCCAGTCAGCTCCTCCACTTGGTGGAGCCCATGTATGTCTTCGGAAATCTGCTCCAGGGTTGCAGGCCCAACTTCTAAGGTAGCATCTAATCAACCCCCATTCAGCCTGGGTGCAGAGCAAAGGAATTGGCTGGGAACCCTAGCAGTGAGGATTGATAAATGCTGGCGTACCTTACCAAGGTCAAGGATGGAATGTCTTTCTGTATTAGATCCAGAGATTGTTACTGCTCTGTCATCAATAACCATCTCTCTCACCCTGCCTAACAACACATAAAAGAGAAGATGTCAGAGCCAAATTATACGGTAATGGTGGAATAACTGAGCTCATGCAGATGGGGCATGAGTTTCTTTATCCAAAAGAGTTTACAAAGAGAAATAGTACTTCCATTCTCAAAATGTATCTGCAATTGCATCTATTTTCAGTCACAATTGCAATTGTAACTAGAAAGGAGTTGACATGTACAACATGGTTTTCTGGATTTTCTCTCTAATAATTCCTAAATGCCATTAAATAATGTGAATAACATGCTTTATGATTTTTTCTCTATTAAACATTTCCCCCCACTTGGTAGTTGCTCAGCACCATACACTATTGTTAGTAAGCTAGTCAAGTTTCAGAATCTCAATTCAGTTTTGAGACTAATTTAAAGTTCCACTAGATCTGCCGCAGCTGTCAAAGGAAATGCCCTAGTTGCTATTCTGGGGCCGTCTTTGGTGTTTCTCTTCCATCCTTATTATCTGGAAAATCTCTAAATAAGTTCTATAAATGTAACTTTCACCTGCTTTTACCAAAAGTGACTTGGATTGTAAGGTCTAAAGGTCATACATTTTTATTTAGAGCTAACTCACGCTACAACTCATATGACTTGAGCATTATATATCACCTATTTAAAAAGCAAAGAAGAGAACTCAACAGTCTATCTTCTGAATATTACAATATATCATAACGTGCAGAAGGTAGAATGTTGAGGTTTCTTCCTGTTCCTTCCTTATATATACATATACAAATTTATAGATGGATATACACACATATGCACGTGTAGGTTTACATGCAGGTGTATGTCACTATGTATATATGTGTGCGTACATATATTTTTGTGCATTTGTCTCTCCAAATATTATAGATTCATAGGTTCGTATTCATTTCTGTTGAGTAGATATTTAGAGCAGGCTAAAGAAGACTACAACCTCTTTGCTCTTCCTATTTTTTTTGTTTCCTTTGGAACATTTTTGTTTTTCATCTATTAACTTGGAAGAAACAGAGGTGTTAGGAAGATGCATTTTATTTTAGTTGATGACGACGACGACAGCAAAATCATGTCATTGAGTGATATATGCCAGGTGTTGTACTAATTATTAGCCCATGTATTTCCATTTAATGATAATGCTAATATTTTCTAGCTACCGTTACTCTATTTTCTGCTGAGGAAAGTGAGGTATAAAAGCGAGTTACATAAGCAAGAGTGCACAGTTCTAAGTGGAGGAGCTGTCTGACTCCAGGGCCCAGGTCTATAACCTCTATGAAAGCCGTCCTTCATGATAAAGACACTAGAGGACTGAATAATGTGGATGGCCAGTGTCTACTACTGGGCTTTGCGACCAGCAGGAAATCTAAGTGCTCAAAGAAGAGCAAGACAAGCAAGAGTCCTATGACACAGAGATCCTACACACAGCTACCAATGCATGGCAAGTAACTAAGGAAATTCTCAATAACAGAAAACAGGGGTATGTTTAGGACAATATAGAAAGCACAAAGCTAGGAAATATGACAATTATCTATACACAAGAAGCTAAAGGAAAGATGGTTAATCACAGAAACTCTCTGGGAAGAACCCAACAGTTGGTCTGAGGACAGCAATTTATGCTAGGTGAAATACAGCATTGACATTAGTCTGTGGTGTTGGAAGTAGTGGCCATGGGCCCAATCCATGTTTGGAGACAAGAAAAACATTGTGGTATACCAGGTAAATAATCAGAGCAGGAACTGGGCTGGGGGAGCAGGTGGGCGTGGGAGGAAGACAAACTGGGAACCTAGTTCCCATAGGAATAATAAAAACACAAGAGTTTATTTAGCTCTAGAGTTTATAATACTTTTTGCATCAGTATTGCAGTTGATCCTCGTATCATCTCCGTGAGGCAGGCGTTATGACTCGCTTCCTACAAATGAGGAAATTAAATCTCAAAGAGATTAAGCCAACTTTCACCGAAGCACACAGCTAGTAAATGATAAAGTTGAGACTCAAAACCAAGGTTTCTGAATCATCTATCCTAAATTACCTTTGTCTTCATTCTTTCATTTTACCTATTAAAAATAGTTTGAGGTCAAATTTTGTTACACTTATTCTGAATAGTACCTGATGCAAGGCAACTCAGTCAAATGAAGATTAAAAACATCACTTTCACTGCTGATAGAGTCTGGATTAAAGAGTGTGTCTTTGGAGCTGTTAATTGAGTAAGCTGGTTATATCGTTCCTCTGAATTGAATTTTCCCACCTAGTCACAACGCTGAATCATCACAGTCTTTCTCAATAGGATAAACAGGGTGCAGAGAACAAGAGAACAAAATTGAGTCAGGCAGTCTGGTAAGTCACTTTATTGAAAGTAGGAGAAAGAGGAGAGGTCACATATTACTCAAATGAGATCCCCTCTTCATGACAGCGAAAAGAAAATGGAAAGGGAAAGGGATTCTCTCTCCAGAAAAGCACCTGGTATTTAATCAGCACTTACAGTTTCTTGGCCACATCATGAATGAATAGGTGAATGCTGTGCACCTACTATTTATGATCGGTTTACATTACGGTATTATCAGCCTCGAATTTCTTGACTTTATCCTGTTTTCACCCCAATACTCTTTATTGCATACCCCTTTACTTTGAAATTGTATTACTTTGAAGCTCTGTTCTCATAATCAGGAAGAAGAAAACAAGTGGGAGATTATAGACAGCAGGTACCATTGGGTATTAGAAGGGAAATGTGGAATTGTCAATGACTTGAGGCAATTAAGAAGATATAACCACCATTTGTATTTTACCGTTTCTGAGGAATATCTAACTTTCGATAACCTAATTCAACTTGCACAATGATTTTAGGAATTTGTTTATCTTTGCAGATAAAGAAAGAATCTGGCCCCTGGGTGATTAGGAGACCTGGACAACCATCAGTTAATGGAGAATCTGGGATATTAAACTTATGTCCTATGGCCTGTAACCCAGTGTGAAATCACACCAGGCAGCATATACAAAGGTTTCCATAAAACAATGTGAGAATGCACCAACCTCAACTGTTCCATTTCTTATTTGACGAAGCAAAAATTATTCAGCATGAGCATCTATGGATCCCCCCGCAACCACCACCGGAGCTTCCTGGGTAGGCTCTACCTGTCCTTCCCGACTAGCATAAAAGGATGGCAGGATTCTGTATAAACCAAATCTTATGATAAACAGCTCAAAGCAAAGGGCAGAAGAACTATGTAACCCAGAAGTCTAACGTGAGAAGGAGATAAGGTAGAAATGCTGTGTGTGCTGTAGCAGAGTGTGAAGTAGCCGATGGAACAAGCTGAGTTGGGAAGGAGAGGTGAGACGGGAGTAGGGTGGGGTCAAAAGAAAGAGGTAGCATTAATGACAATTTTTTTTTCTTCCCTGCCTTAGGAGAATAGTTTGGGTGCTAAATAATAGGTAGGTTGAGGAAAAGTTAATAATGAGTTTTGAGCTTTCAAGGACTGCTTAATTTGACTCCATAAAATACTTGAAGACAGCACAAGAAAAGGCCGGAATGTGAGCGTGGTGTGCATTTCTTTAACTATAAAACTGCTCCAGGACTGGCTTACATGGGTCACTGCTCTATGAGCCCTTCACTGCCCCTTCTCCGACCTCCACAGTCATTTTAGTGAATTTGCAGGTTAAAAGTCACACTGCCCATGTATCATCTTTTCCTTAATGTGTACCATCATCTCCACACACCTTATTGTCTCTTCTTCAACTGGTATTAACTCCATATCTTAAGCATGCCTTTATCTCTCCATGTTTAGTTGAATTTCCAGGAACAGCCATTTGTTATATCCTCCAAGCTCAAGCCAACTCTCTCTGTGACACCAGGGATGTTTCTTCCACTAGCTCCACAGTGAGCGCTCTTTCTGATTAGTACTCAGGCAAGATGAACTGGACACAGAAACCACATAATGCCTGGTGCCTCACTACCATATTAAAATATTAAAATATTTTTATATACTTCCTTTAAAAAATTTTCCACTCTTTCAAATTCATTGCATTTCCTTAATCATTTCATTAGAACATTTCTTCAGATAGCCAATTGCATGGCAAAAAGTGTGAATACTTCCATCGGCAGTTGCCTTGACTCCCACTTATGTGGGCAAATAAAGTTGTGGTGACACTTTTCATAAGCTCATGGATTGACTTTTTATACTTTTAAAAAATACTTCAAAGAAATGTCAACATGTTTATTGGGAATGGTGAAGTTTAATAAAATGCTGCCTCATACATGTTTATTTTGTTAAGATTTTAGGGAGTCGCCTTTAAAAGAAAATATTAGGAAACTCTAACAAAGGCTCATACGCCCAGCCCATCACAGATGAAAACAGATTTTATTATCAGTAACCAAGCTGAGTTGAACCCATGTGAAGAAGCAAGGAGTAATCAGTTTTAATTTGCAGCTATAATCTTTAATTATTCACCAACAAATGCACTACAAAATATTACTTACAGCACTAGTAAGCAGAGATGACTTCAAACCTCTGACTCTGGGTAAGAAGCACATTCCACAGCTGCAACCTCCTCTCTGGACGGGGATACATTCTATTTTTTTCTAGAGAAGTAGCCACTCATGTCTGTTTGACAGAGAAGCACTTAAAGTTGGAAATGTCCGTTTCGTGTTAAGCCAGTTTGCTCTTTTGTACCCTTTGACAATTGCTGGTACCCTTCCAAGAGCAGTGCAAAACAAGCCTATGACATCCTCAGCATGACAGAGCTTCAGCTACATAAAAGGCAGTGAGCATGTCCCCCAGGAGCCTTCTCCTACCCTAAGTATCCCCAGCCCTATGAAGTGTCCCCTACATGGTGTTTGCAATTTTCAGATCCCTCACACTCATTTTGTAAACAGCTCTTTGAAATGGTGCTGGCCAGATTGAACACTGTGTCCCAGATCTGACCAGGGCTGAAAACCGTGCCATGATACTTTCCCTGATGTAGCCTTCACAGCCTATTAGCACAGTCAGAGACTATTAGTACAGTTAAAAGAAATGTCACTGTATTCATTGTTTTTAAGTTCATGGGTAACTAAAAATAGAAGCCAATACTTTGCTATACTCCTCCTCCAACACACACAGACAGAGAGAGAGAGAAACAGGCAGAGAAAGACAGAGAAAGAGAGAGAAAGAGAGAGAGAGACAAGCAAAGAAAGACAGAGAGACACAGAGAGAGAGAGAGAGAGAGAGAGAACTGCTGGGCAACGTGACTCTCCCATTCCACGAATAAATAAGATTTGAAAACTCGGTTCAGGACTTTAATCCTGCCTATTATCTCATTCCAGCATTCTACTCTTTGGTATACTTGATTCCATCCCTATGGAATAGCTGCTATGGTAATAGCTACTTCCCCCAGCTTATATAAACTACATAAATAAAGATATTTCTCATATATATTCACAGGGATCACAGATGAATATGGACATGACTACAGATGGGACCACCATAAAGGACACTCTTGATTAACATGTTCCGGGGATATGGTTTTAACAGATGCAGCCCGGAAAGGAGGCCCTGTCAAATACCTATTCCTAAGATTTGAAAACTATAGAGACTATAGTCTCTAAAGCTTTAGACCGGTAAGACAAGTAAGTTTTTAAATGAGGTGTGCCTTCCTGGCCTTTACCATTGTGGGCTCCTTCCCCATATCCAGACCGCAGTTCTCCACCTAAGAGCAGCCCTCGCTGACCATTCTAAGGCTATCAACCATCCTGAGAACTCAAACCTATAATCATTTCTTATTTCTTCTTGACACATACTGCCAGCTAATTTTTTCCTTTCTTTGTAACTTATTATCTGTCTCCAACCACCATAAAACTAGAATGTACTTGTGTGGACACCTTCTTTGGCCTCTTCAGCACCTGGCTGCAGGGCATACAAATGTGGATGGCACAAAATAAATGCTCAAAAACCATTCGTTTTAAAAATAAGCTGTATGCAGCAATGAACAATATTAAACCATTAATTCATATTATTAAAGTTGGGGCAAAAATATATCATAACAACAACAATGAAAAACAGTAAATGTAATAACGATAAATAGCAGGAAATGTTATGAAGATATTGGTGGCCAAATCTACCTAATTCTCTGCTAGCTGAATAACCTGCTGTTGGGTGTGTGTGTGTGTGTGTATGGGTGTGTGTGTGTGTGTGTGTGTGTATGTATATATATTATATTATATTATGTAATTATATATATTCTTTAAATACACACACACACACACATATATTTTTCATTGTTGTTGTTATGATGTATTTTTGCTCCAACTTTAATAATATGAATTAATGTCTTAATATTGTTCATTGCAGCATACAGTTTATTTTTAAAATTAATTCTTTTTGAATATCTATTTTGTGCCAATCAAATATATGTGTGTGTGTGTATCTAAATAATATGTATAATTACATAATATATATATACATACACATATGGATGTGTATATACATATGTAAAACTTTCAGTGGCATAATATTTTAGAAATAAATAAGATTTGTATGAAAATCATAATTAATCTTACCTTTTAAATTTATAAAGTGTATAAAGCAAAATTACAATTCATTTACTTGCTTCCATGCTCAAACTAAGGACTACTTTACAGAAAGTCAAGTACCACCAGTGGGCTACAGAAACGTGGACCTAGAGGGTCTGATATAAAGACGTATTTATTTCTTTACTGCTTACAATAAAGTTTCACTTTGTGCACTTTCTCTCTGCTGTCTTTATTCAATGTGTGACTTGATTTTGTTCCTCCATGACAATTTACCTTTCTTTCTCCTATACCTAATGTCACAATCTATTCTAATTGAAATTCTATTCTGAACAGATAACCCCAAACACCCAATACTTTTATACTTTAGAAACGAGACCAACAATGATACCAAGCACACATTCTGTGCTTAGGGCTATGTGTCTGACCTGCCACATAAAAACAGGACACAAATTCTTACAAGTGACTTTACCTGCCTCTCCTTCCACATTATTTCCCAGAAACCAGACTTGATATTCTTGAGTGTATACAGTTACACCTTTGACTTTGCTTTCCCAAATGCAATCCTAATTCATCCCCTTAAAATGTGTTATCACAGTTTACAATAAACTCAATTTGCATTTCTTTGTGACCTAGTAATTCTGCAAGTGTCCAGGGTGACTAGAAGGCCCAATTTAAATGGAGTCTTTCAGGATGGCCATAGGATTTTTTCCCCACAAACATTCAGATGAAGTCCCAGATGGCCATGACAAAGAGTGCTTTGAATGACATTTTCTCTTGTTTTCTTCTTCCATCAGTAGAACACGATGCCAGCTACAAAATGAGAAAAATAGTCTCCCAGAGAGCCTCCTGCACTGCTTACATGTTGGCTTAAGAAGAAGCTTGAAAGAAATTATATGTTTCATTGTTCTAGAAACTTCCCTCTTTTGTCAACTGTAGCGTGGAAACAAGAACTTCTCATCCTCCTCTTCAATGTTTTAAGGCTGGCATCTTTTGCTGAGAGAGTAAAAAAGGTAGCTATAGGAATTCTAACCCATAATTTTGTGTAACCTAGTGGGAATGGAACATGTAGCCACAGAATAATGGCATGTTTCAGCAGATTATTTCATAATATTTTTTTAATTATCAAGTTACTTGAAACATAATTACCACATTACCTGACATTCTCAGATCTCCTTATAGCTCTCCAGAAAACAAAGTAATGCAATCTTTTTGTCATTACAATTCATTTGTTATTGTGTAGGTATCTGGCAGAAAGCTCTAGTGTCTGTGTTATCTATAGCACTATCAGGAAATAGCATGCGTTTACACTATAATTAATGGGCAAATCCCTGTGTGGTAACTAAATTTTTGAGAATGAAAAACATGTTCATCATGAGACAATCCCATGAAACCTTCCCAATATTAAACTTTACCCCTGCAGGGTAGGGTTTCACCTAGAAAATACCACTCCTCCATACGCTGTTGTGTCAGTCACCTGTCAAAACTCTCTCACATTCAAAAAGAGCCTCACAAGAATTTATGTGATGAATAAGGCTCCCAAATGGAGAACTGGCTTGTCAAAATCACCTTGTTTTTCTCCATGTGATTGTAAAGCAGAATTCAGCATAAAGGATTTAGAGGTTCTACTCAAATTACTAAAGTCAGCAATGACTACTGTAATCCTATTTCACCTAAACTGAGGGCCCATAATACACCTCCTAGTATAGCATTATTTTAAGACAAAGAGTACATTTTTCTTTCTGTGAAAGCCTATGTAAAATTTGACAGCTCAAATTTTATTTTACTTTTGTTCATATCAAAGAGTGGCCATTGTTCCCTTTTGAAGAAAGTGTATTATCACAGAGGAAAGTTTCTAGATGTTTAGTTCCAACAGCTTATTTCTTTTTGGCTGGCTCAGTTGATGGGAGGATGGAATTAATAAGACCAGAGCTTTTTACACAAATCATATCTGAATATGCAAGATCCTTGCCACTACATGGTCACAGATGGCACTGGCTGCAGCCAGCGATTTCACGCTGATGTACATGGTCATCAGGAACTGGGAAAATGAGACAGATCATAAAAACGTATCACCTGTACCAGAGAAAAAACTCCACTCTGCTGAATTATGTCAGGACACAGGTATCATCTATCTATGCAAACCGCATTATCAAGATGTTGAATGATGTAAAGATGAGGTATGTGTCCGGGGTAAAGTCAATATTTCACCACTCTTACCTAAGAGCAGCAATAACCCTGCCAGACTTCATACAGTTGTATACCCAAAGAAAGAAGCCAGAATTACAATAAATAATGGTCCCTGAAATGTGCATATAAATTGAAAAATTCTCTTAGGAAATCACTGTCACAGTTTTTGATTAGTATCAGTAATTATTACCACTGAAGGCTGGGCAAAGATCCCTCTTGAGAGAAAAAGATCGATTGAAAGCAAGGCAAATGCGTTTCTAGAAACTCTTGAAAGCAGGTGTGCATGGAAATTTCATCTCTTTCCATATCATGACTTCTAGTTGAAGATTATACTCTTTTCCAGGGCCAGCAAAGCTGTGAAGGAGGCAATTGTCTTAGTCCATTTTGTGCTGGTATAACTTAATACCACAGACAAGGTAATTCGTAAAGAAAAGAAACGTATTTCTCATAGTCCTGGAAACTGGGAAACCCAAGATCACGAAGCTGCGTCTGGTGAGGGCCTTCTTGCTGCCTCATCACGTACGGTGAGAGGGTGTGCCTGAGAGAGAAAACCAAACTCATCCGGTTATCAGGAAACCACTCCTGTGATAATGGGATTAATCCATTCATGAAGACAGAGCCTTCATGACTTACCACCTCTTCAGATCCCACTGCCCAACACTGTTGCATAGGGGATTAAGTGTCAACACATAAACTCTGAAGGACACATTCAAACCACAGCAGAGACCAACTGGATTGTTTCAGTGACATCTATGTGTTCATCCTCTGGTGTCCCTTAAGGAACGCAGCTTCATTTAGCTCACAGGCCCCTTGCAGTGGTTTTCGTAGGGGTCCCTTCCTCTATATTCTTGGCCTCACCAAGCTGCTAATACTGTACTAATTGCCAGCCAATGGCTCTGTTGTTTTCAACACTGTTCTGGGTTACAAATTGCTCCACAAACTAATTTAATCAAATTCTGGCTCCTTTGAAGAAATGGTTTCTGATGTCAGTGCTTGCTGTTTTTCTGGTTCCGGGAGAACTCCTCTGAGTTGTTTCAGCCCCTAGTTCTCTCCTGTAGACTCACTACCTTCAGTTTATCTGGTATCTTGAGCCTTCTCTCAATTACCTTTTGGCTAAAATCTCAACGTTCTTGAGAGTACCTTTAGACTTGAGTAACTATTTTAGTCTCCGATGCGATCAATTGAAGTCAGTCTCTTTCAGAAGAAATTAGGAGGTGTTTTATGGCCTCTTTCTACCACCAGGCAAACATCTCTGGTCTGTAGCTGAGTGTTTTGTAGGGGAAGAACAGCAGACTGGGATCTTCTCTATTTCCCTCTCCCAGCATAGAACCTACTGCCTCATGAGTCTAGACATGAGTGATCAGGGCTCCATTATTCTCAACACACTGCATACAAGACTATTTTATTAGTGTGGGTTATGAGAGTTGAGTGGAAGCAGGAGATCTCCAACTTTCAACTACACTAGCCCAGGACTTAGCCTCCACAATAAGTAGCTGGGAAATATGTATTTTTCATCTTTTTTTTATTCTTTATTCTGGATTTTTTTTCTACATTCCAGTTTAATAATCATGCCTTCAGCAATTGACTTTTTAATTTTAAATATTTTAAATTCTATAATATTCAATTTATTTTTTAGATCTCAATTCCTTGTTAAAATTCTGTCTTCCATTTTCTTAAATTTTTCTTTTTTCTTTCACATATTTATGAAATTCTTATTTGCTTATTCCTTCATTTGAATTATCTGCATTTATAGTCTTTTTATTATCAGACATATTTATCTGCCTCATTTCATATCTTCTTTTAATGTATGTATTTTCTCTTGATTACCAGTCACATGTTCTTTTCTATTTGCATGTGTCAATTTTTATTATATCTTGGACAACATTGTATATAAAAGGCTGAAAATGATGTTTTTTTTTCCTAGAGAGGGAAATGATGTTGTTTTTTCCTCCCTCTGTCAGGCAGACAATGTGAAGGGATGATGACGAATCACTGATCCTTCAGAATTTAAGTTGGGAAAAGACTAGGTTTCAGCTTTAATTAAAACCTTTACCACTTTTTTCAAATGTTTTAAGTTCAATATCCATCACTTTGTCTTTTCCATTTGGGACTGACCCTCCTATATCTTTGTTTAAGAGTCTGATGTGGTTCTGCTTCTCTCTTCCACCATGAAATTTCTACCCTTTGGAACTTAAGAGTTTGTTTTGCATTCTGCTCCACACAGATTTGGCAGCTATCTTAATGGAGAAATGTAACTGTATACTTGTAACTTACCACTTCCTACAGTGTGACTGTCCCCTAAGCACTGACAGGCTTCAGTTGATTTCAGTCCTGAGGCTTTCTGACTTAGCCCCTATTCTCTTAGCCTATCTGAAAACTCAGCTAATGCCCATATGAGAAACTAGCCATGTGTTTGGAGTTTATCTAGTTTTACTTGGTCAATGTTGGCATATGTGGCTGTCAAGGTCTCCACTGGTTTCTGGAGTGGTACTTTCTGGGGCAAGCCTAATCCTTAACCCATGCGCAGAATCAGCACATGTCCCTGGAGGAAAAGTGGTATCCAATCACAGCTCACATAGGAAGAACTCGATCCTCTCTGAAATTTGTATCTACTTACATCGTCCTTTTTGTTTTCACATCTCTCCATTATGTTTTAAAATAGAATCTTGATCATTTATATTTTTCCATTTGTTGGAGTGAGAATGATGACTTGTCACTATCTACTATGTCCTTAAAAGGGGAGTCACAAAAAGCTGAATATTAATAAGTTAGAAAGCCATATCAAGAAGTTACTTGAATAAGAAGCCATTTGAAAATACAGGAAACTGACTTGTTACTTCTTAAATCATCCTATATACTTTTTTGGAAAAAATGCTAGTCTTATGACCACCTTAAAATATACCTTTACACACACACACACACACACACACACACACACGATTTAAAGGAATTCTGGTAAAGTTCATGCTGAATATTCATTGGAATACTTCAGAATAAGCACAAAATTACTTCCTTCATTTATTAAGGTATTTAAGCACCCACTGTACTTGGATGCTCAGATTGATGGTTGTACTTTAAACATTGATGGATCATACTTCTGTTACTCTCATATGCAGAGGATTTGCCATAACTGGAAACTATCTTCCTACAGAGAGGAATGGCAAAGACACATGGTGTCCAGTTAGGATTCACTCAGAGAAAAGTGTGCTTTCAATGGTTAAGTGGGAGTCCTTGAGCTACTTGAAGTTTTAAGTGTGCTTTAAACACTTTTGGTAGAAAAACTCTCTCTTATTTATTAACAATTTCTAAATGCCTCATGGCAACTAATATTGTAATTAATTTAGAAAATCCTAATTTTAGAGGAGAATCTTTTGATAGTATATGACAGCAAAAAATGTGTAATCATAGGAAAACTAATGAAAAAGGATAGAACACTTTATGGAGGAGTACTAAATGAATGGCTATGGAATGTGTCTTCTCTGACTTCGTTTAGAAAAGAAAACTAGTATAAGATGTAAGTTTCATTCAAACTGAACATTTTAAAGCATTAACACACATTTATCAGTACTCCTTTTAGAAATATAGACCTCACCTAAAAAGGAATGCTATTTATACTGTACATCTTATGTTAGAAATCGGCTTCAAAATTATACATAAATGTTTCTCAAGGTCATTCCCTCATTCTTAAATATTATCCTTACATGCAGATATAATTTTTAGATTTTTACTGACCCCATTAACTGGCTAAAAGGAAGCAAACATTTTCTTTCAAATAAGGAAATCTCTATCAGACAGAAGAGAAGAAATGAAAGAAAACCAAACATAAACAATACTTAATTTGCTGTCAGTCTATCAAATATCCTACATTCTCTTTAAGCTCTATCCAAACATATGTAGTGTCTTTTAAACTGTGTATTAAATTCACATAGAAGAGATTGTATTTTGAAAGGCTATGTTGTGATATTATATAACTTTAATTTTTGATTTTTCTTCAATTTTTAAAATTTTTTTCCAAATTTGGACCTTCTTATTATTCCTGCTGTATTGATTCTAAAGGTAGAATCTATACTAATCGCTAAATTTCCTCAAAACCCTAGAGCATAAATAATATATACAATAGTTCCTAATCTAAAGAAAGTATAATCTAGCCAACAAGGCAAAGATCTAATAGCATTGGTGGTGTGAAATCGGAAGTGTCTTGTATATACACAAGCGTTTTTTTTTCTTTTCGTTTTATATACAAGCATATTTTTAAGGAAACAGTTTAGTAATTAAAAGAAGAGTTGGAAAAAATAGAAGACACAACTCTTAATTTCCGATTAGATTATATTCACTTTCACTTAAAGACCTCTGGAGAAGTTCCCTATTAAGATGTAAAATGATCTATCTCTTGTAAGGCTAGCAGTGGTCAGACTGGCATTTTATGCTCCCAGCCATCCAATGAGGAGGCCCAACCACCAAGACTAAGATGACAGCAGCTGCAGGCATGATTCTTCAAGGAGCTAGTCATGTTATCCAGAATCTTCCCTCTTCTTGAGGCTGCCCTGATGGATTCAGGGAGCATATGTCATCAAAACACTTCTCCAACCACTCCTGGTTTTGCTATAAGAAATCCAAGCTTGCATTTAAATGGCCTTATTCTATGCTTTTTAAGAGGAATTGTACTCAGCACATAGATACTGGCCCAGATTTGTGAGCCAACTGCTAGTATCCAATTCAGGAGGATTTCCCCAGATGTATTTATCACCACAAAATATTGTAGGAATTAAGTAGTTAAAAATGAAACATACATCAGATCTCACTGTATTGTATCATGTACTGTGTGAGACATGATACAATTTGGGCAGCTTCTTATTCTCTCTGCTCTGCCACTATTGTTAGAAGTATGGGTGACAGATGCTGGAATGTTTGCGAACTTTATTAGAATATTTTCTTTAATTAAATCGAGTGGTCACCATGCCACTTTCTGGATAGTCTAAGATTGTGATCAGACAAAGAATTCAAGAAAGAAGACAAACAATTCCTTTGTGCAATAACTTTGGCAATTGGGTATAATCCGGTGCCAGCGCACAGACTGTTTCTTTGAAAATAATTGATTAGATAATCCAACTGGGGCCCTTCTTTTTGCACCTTATGCCACTCTGATTTAGGAGTGCATGGATGTAGTCATCAAAAATCTGGGTCTCATTTTAGAAGCTAAACCTTTTAAAAGCGGATGAGCAATAGCAAAGGAAGACGGAGAGCTTCGTATTAAATAATAATACACATACATGTGTATGTCTCCCCATGCCATTCATCCCGTTTGAGATACATAGCTCTAGTTTCTTTTCAAAGCTGAGTCATTCTTATAAGTATTTCAAGACAGCAAAAAGAAATTGCTAGTTTTATATTGGCTAACCCCTCTAACAAACAAACCCATTATCACAGAAGCTTATCACAGTAATTGTTTAATTTTTTATTCATACAACATCTAGTGCAGATGTTCCAGTGTGAGTGGCATCCTTTGGTAACGTCCACCATGAAATTACACAGTTCAGGCTAATTCCATGTGTGGTTCTGCCACCTCCTAAAACCTGGGGCTCCCGCAAGGCTGTGGATTCTTTCTCTAGATGCTTCCAGGAGCAGCCAGTCCTAAAAATGCATGCATTATGATTGCCCGCATTTCACTGGCCAGAACTCAGTTGCATGGTCCCACTTAATCACAATGAGACTAGACATGTAGTTTGGCTATGTGTCCAGGAAGAAAAAAAAAGGATATGGTGAGCAGGTAGCTTTGATTTTAGCACTAGTAACTTCATACTGTTCTATAACAAATGAAAATATTTTCAGCGCCACTTTTCTAAATAGGTATTGTTTTTATCTGTTTTATCAGTTTCCTATGTGTTCATCTACTTGGTGTTCTTTCTAAACCTTAAGCTTAAGAGAAGAATGAAATTAGTTTTTTAGTGCCATCCCCATGAGCTTTAAAAGCAAAGGAAAACTACTTTGGAATGTAAAGGTGAGTCATAACATACTATCTATTGGCTAAAAAAAAAAAGTTGTTGGATATGAAAAAATAATTTGTGTGAGGACTAGTTCTATGCTTGTTTCTCCATGTCATTCCAAGAGCCACATATTCCTCACATTGGAACTCTCCCCTGTAGGGTTAAATTTGCAACTCCTTTTTGGCCACTTTGTGGGTTAATTCAGATTTCTTCTGTTTTTAAATATGCTCATTTACTTTTGTTGCTTAATATAAATAAGTAAAAGCAATATAAAATATCAGTTAATAATTTCAAAATACTTAGAAGTTTAAACATTTTCATAATCAACTGGCAACTCTGGTTAGATATTATTTTAGACATTACATTTGATGTGGTTTGGCTGTGTCTCACCCAAATCTTATCTTGAATTGTAGATCTCATAATTCCCACATGTTGTGGGAGGGACCCTGTGGGGCATAATTGAATCATGGGGGCAGTTTCCCCCATACTGTTCTTATGGTAGTGAATAAGTCTTATGAGATCTGATGGTTTTATAAGGGAAAACTTCTTTCACTTTGTTCTCATTCTCTCTTGTCTGCCGCCTTGTAAGACGTGGCTTTCACCTTCTGCCATAATTGTGAGGCCTCCCCAGACACATGGAACTGTGAGTCCATTAAACCTCTTTTTCTTTCTAAATGACCTAGTCTCGAGTGTGTCTTTATCAGCAACATGAAAACAGACTAATACAGTAAATTGGTACCAGCAGAGTGGGATGCTGTTGTAAAGATACCCAAAAATGTGGAAGTGACTTTGTTACTGGGTAACAGGAAGAGGTTGGAACAATTTGGAGGGCTCAGAAGAAGACAGGAAAATGTGGGAAAGTTTGGAAATTTCTACAGACTTGTTGAAAGGCTTTGACCAAAATGCTGATAATGATATAGACAATCAAATCCAGGCTGAGGTGGTCTCAGATGGAGATGAGGAACTTGTTGGGAACTGGAGTGAAGATGAGGTAACTCTTGCTGTGTTTTAGCAGAGACTGGTGGCATTTTGCCTCTGCTCTAGAGATTTGTGGAACTTCAAACTTGAGGGAGATGATTTAGGGTATCCGGTGGAAGAAATTTCTAAGTGCCAAAGCATTCAAGAAGTGACCTGGCTGCTGTTAAAAAGTATTCAGTTTTAGAAAGGAAACAGAGCATAAAAATGCAGAAAATTTGCAGTCTGACAATGCAAAAAAGAAAAACTCATTTTCTGGTGAGATATTCAAGCTGGATGCTGAACTTTGCATAAGTAATAAGGAGTCAAATGTTAATCGCCAAGACAATGGTGAACATGTCTTCAGGGCATGTCACAGGTCTTTGCACAAGCCCCTCCCACCACAGGCCCGGCCTAGGAAGAAAAAATGGTTTCATGGGCCAGGCCCAGGGACCCAGTACAGTGTGCAACCTAGAAATGTGGTACCCTGTGTCCCAGTGACTCTAGTCATGGCTAAAATGGGCCAAGGTACAGTTTGGGCCATGGCTTCAGAGGGTGCAAGCCCCAGGCCTTGGCAGCTTTGATGTGGTGTTGAGCCTACAGGTGCACAGAATTAAAAAATTGAGGTTTGGGAACCTCCGCTTAGATTTCAGAGGATGTATGGAAATGCCTGCGTGCCTAGGCAGAAGTTCGCTGCAGGGGCAGGGCCCTCATGAAGAACCTCTGCTAAGGCAATGAGTAAGGGAAATGCGGGGTAGAAACCTTCACTCCCTAGTGAAGCTGTGAAAAGAGGGTCACCATCCTCCAGATGCCAGAATGGTAGATCCACTAAAAGCTTGAACTGTGTGCATGCAAAAGATGTAGGCCCATGAAAGCAGCTGGGATGGACGCTGTACCTTGCAAAGTCATAGAGATGGCACTGACCAAGACCATGAGAACCCCTCTCTTGCATCAGCATGACCTGGATGTGAGACATGGAGTCAAAGGAGATAATTTTGAAGGTTTAAGATTTGACTGCCCAGCTGGATTTTGGACTTTCATTGGCCTGTAGTCCCTTCATTTTGGCCAATTTCTCCCATTTGGAAAGGTTGTATTCATTCAATGCCTGTACCCCCATTGTATCTAGGATGTAACTAACTTGCTATTGATTTTATAGGCTCATAGCTGGAAGGGACTTGCCTTGTCTCCACTGTATACTTCTGAGTTAATATTGAAATGAGTTAAAACTTCGAGGGACTGTTGGGAAGGCATAATTGCTTTTGAAATGTGAGGACATGAGAATTGGTAGAATAACATGGTTTGGCCGTGTCCCACCCAAATCTCATTTTGAATCATAGCTCCCATAATTCCCACATGTTGTGGAAGGGACCTGGTGGGAAATAAATGAATAATGGGGGCGGTTTCTCCCTTACTATCCTTGTGGTAGTGAATAAGTCTCATGAGGTCTAATGGCTTTATAAGAGGAAACCCCTTTAGCTTAGTTCTCATTCTCTCTTACGTGCCACCATGTAAGATGTGACTTTCACCTTCTGCCATGATTGTGAGGCCTCCCCAGCCACATGGAACTGTGAATCTATTAAACCTCTTTTTCTTCATTAATTGCCCAGACTTGAGTATTTCTTTATCAGCAGCACAAAAATGGATTAATACAGCATTTATCTAATGTGGATTCAAGAAAGAGATCCTTTTTCTGATGACTGCTTTTGAGATGAGAATGTCTGTGTATATGTGAAAGCCAAATCAAAGACATTCCCTAGATAAATTATCTTTTTTATTATTCTGCTTCTCTTCTTTTTAATTTCTTTTTGAGAACTCCTACATGGTAGAACTTATGCAAGCATAAGTATAAATGTGACTATTATTTTCTGTGTTATTAATTTTCCTGCCATTACCAAGAAGTGTCAGCATCTTTTGTTTACAAAGTGGTTTGTATGTCATCAATTTTGGTAGTTATCTTCAACAAATACAGCTACATATGCTCATACACAAAAGCCTGCTTCCAAGTCACATATTTAAAAAGAAGTACGAAAATATTATTTTCTGAAGTTAAAACTCTCTTGTGTCCAGTGAATCTTGGTCAAAACAAACAAACAAAAAAATGCAAAGATCACAAGCAGATCATATAAAAGAATGAACAGAAGAGACTTTGTATACCTGTCTATTTAATATAATAGCTATCTTAGGTGATATATTGTTAACCACTGGCTATTAACTTGTCATTAAAAAAGTGCTCTTATTTACAGTACAGGTGTTAAGAAAAAAAAATCTGGTTTAAAAAACCCAAAAGGTGTCAAAAAGCTTTGTCAAGCAAGGGAGTATTCAATTGGCTAAAATTAGCAGTTTTGGGCTACTCTGATGAAATGCCCCAGGAATCTTTGTGTAGAGAGTGTAGAAAAAGCAAACAATTTTCCTAATTTTCAGAGCAATGCTATTTGGACTTAACAGGCACTCTTCCTTGTGGAAAATGCACATAAGATGTACAAACCTGTTCTGACTACCAATCTGGCACAACACATTATGCATTCTAGGAAAGTTTTCATAGATATGTAAAGGGAAAGGAAATTTCCTCCCCCATTTGAATGTTTAATAAATTGACTCTATAAAATCAACTAACAATAGACAGATTAACAGGAGAAAAGGCATACAAGTTCATTATATGCTCATGTGTAAGGGAACCACACAAAATACACTCAAAGAAGGACCAGATGACTAAAGTTGTATATCATACAGAGAGAAATAAGGACTTAGGCCTCCTGGGGGAGGGTGGGGACCTGGGAGGGCGTGCAGAGGAAAGACAGGGAGGGCAACGTCTGTCTTGTTATGCAGATGAAGTCTCACAGGTAGCAGTCCTCAGAGAGAATAGAAGGCAGCTTGTGGTAACAGTTTCTCTGTCAGAACTTACAAATGTCAGGCTTCTGTCTCTTTATCTTTGAGTTCATTTTTCCTAGATCTGGATAAGGTGATCTCAGAGAAAGCCTCTGCTTGTGTCTCCTGTTTGCTTTACTAACATAGATAAATGTAAATTTATTTTACAAAGTAATAGCTTTTCAAAGCTATTCAGCTTCTCTGAATAAACAACTTGAAATATACCAAAGAAGTATATTTTGGAGAAGCATATTTTGGTTTCCAGCAAATACAATAGCAAGAGGTATTTTCTCACCTGGAACTCGTTTTGTCCTTCTTAGGACTACCATTCAGAGTGTTGGGACCCCAAAAACGATACTAAAAAATGAAGGTCTCTGCAATACCTTCAGAAGCAAAAGGTTTTTCTCTGACCTCTTTCTGCCCTCCTGTCTCTCAGTCCCATTCTTCCCCAAGGGTAGCTGTAGAAATGACAATCATCCTCAAGGCAGGTCATAGAAATCAGAACTCCTTTTCTCCAAAGCCAGCCATAAAACTAAAAATATTAATCTAGTCTTCCTTTAGCCCTATCCCTAGAACAAATGGCCAGAAAGAAATTCTGTGACCTACCTTGTTTGATGATAAGTTATAAGATACCCGTTCCAGAAAGGTTCCTGCCCCATACCCAGAGGGCAGGAAT
The DNA here is from genome assembly GCF_009761245.1 of Sapajus apella. Classification (NCBI taxonomy): domain Eukaryota; kingdom Metazoa; phylum Chordata; class Mammalia; order Primates; family Cebidae; genus Sapajus; species Sapajus apella. The sequence goes on from NW_022437054.1 coordinate 3,417,845, forward strand.
GCCGCTCACACAAGCCAACAGGAATATAGATGTAACAGGCCTTGCTGGGTTCCCCTACTCAAACTCTTAGCATTAGATCACACACTTTTTGTCCAGTTATATTACCACATGGCTGTCCACATTTTGTTGAACCCAAGCAAAAAAATAGAAAATTTCCCCTGTGTATTTGGGTCTTCATTCTGAGGGCTGTGGTGTACACACATTAAATAAATTGGTATTCTTTTTCTTCTCTTAATCTGCCTTTTGTAAATTTATTTTTTACCAAACCTTAGAGGGTCAGGAGGAAAGTTTTCCCGTGGCCCTTGCAAAGGGGAAAATGGTGAAAAAGAGTACATTTTACTGAATACTCCTGTTTTATTATGTTTGGCACCTGTCAGTTAATTTGCATGGGGCAGTTTTCATGATAATAGTACGATTTATATCCAGAGTACTTGAAAATCACTCATTCCAGCCTAAAGTGCTGCCTTCACCATCTCAAAAGTAATAAAACAAATGAAACAAAACAAATCAAAACAAAACAAAGCACAAACATCATGCACAAAGCTCTGAGCTCCAGCTTCTTTTAAGACTCTACAAGTTTGTACACACAGCAGCAGACCTTTGGAAATCACTTCTCAAACTTACTCCAATTAGTTTAAATATGGGAAAGGACCTTCTTTTTCTCTTTCCTTGAACGTCTCCTTCACTAATAATGTCTACATTATTAGTCAAAGGGAGTTATTCATTACATATTTTTTAGACATGTCTTTTATCTCTCATCACTATTCAGGGTCTCTTTTTGACATGCTCATTCTACTTGTTCTTTTTTTTTTCCCCTTGTTCTTTGGTCTTTAAAAAAAAAAAATTCTCCATTATTTCTTATAAAGTGATCTGGTTCTCACCTGATGTTAGAGCAGCTTCTGCTACTCAAAAATTCGAATGAACCTAACTCTAACATGAAAAGCTGTATTGGGAATAAGAAGGGATTTGTGCAGAAATCTGTGTGTATAAGAGAGGCAGCATATTTTCATATTTTCATCAGCTTTTTAGATGTTTTCTTGACATTTTTGTGAATAAAAATGAGATGGATGAAATATAATACCTTCGAGATAAAATTGCACTGAGGTTAACAAGAGCTTATTCTTCTTTTGGCTTTGACTATAATATTTGAAGTAAGCTGGAATTTTAACACTGGCTTATCTCATACTGTTTTTATTGCAAGACCTCACCAGTGATTTTTCATTTACTAACTAGAAAAAGAATGTTGTTCTTTAAGTATTTATCAGACGGTGACTAGATAAGAAGTTGATATTATTTTCTCAGTAGAATTCATTCTACGTTAGTTATTTTCTGCTTTAAATAATGCATTACATGAAAAGATAATTTGTTTTATTTAAACACTTGCAATTTTGACTACAAACACACACACACACATGATATAATATGCAATGAGATCGTTACTTGAAGTTTCTGAGATACTAAAGTACAAATATATAAAATCCCAGGCCCGTTCACAAACTTGCCAAAAAAAAAAAATGTGGAAGAACAAGTCTTATAAATCCAAGAGGAAGACTTTTGAGAGGATTTATTTGGGAAGAGGTTTTCCTCGGACAACTTAAATCGAGGGAAAACAGCTTCAGTGGGACCTTGCAGAAAGATTTTCTATGATCCTTACAACTAAGAGATAGGGCAACCCCTTCCTGGCCCTGAGTGGGAACTCCAGATACAAAAAAACTAGGTGAACCCAGGTGTAGGCAACAGATCAGGGCCTGGCCTTGGCTGCATTTGGTCAGGTTGTGGCAAAGAACATATTTCCTGTGGACTGTATTAAGTCTTTTTCAAAAAACATCTGGAAAAGAGATGTTAACTGAACAGAAGCTGGAGGTGAACTTCAAGATTCCCAGGATCTTCACATAAATAAGCCCAACCAGAAGCACTCACTGAAACCAGGAGATTGCAAACCAGAGTCCCAGAGATCAGAGGTCCTCAAAGTATGCATGAGGGAGCCCCTGAGAGAGATCGACTTCCTTCTAAACTCTGCTGGCTCTGAGGGCACAAAATCAGGCACAACAGTTCTAGACAAAGCTAATGCAAGGAAGAGATGCTCCCTGTGGGTTTCTGTGCCCCCATCCCCTAAGAGAACTGCAAACAGCAGCCCGACAGCAGAGAAGGAAATGAGAAAGAAAGAGGGGCAAAACCAATATTCTTTCCTCAAGGGAGGTTTTCCCCAGAGGATGAGGGAGTAGTTTTACCTTTAAATGGAGTTGTAAGCTTAATTATTATATGTAACGCATAATAATATATGACCTACATATATATATATATATAGATCTTACATGTGATGTATGATTATATAAGATAACCAAGTAGATATTGTGACAATGTGACTATATTACTAACAATATTACCTAGGAAAGAACAGATAAGTCACAGACTAGGGATTGAAGGAGAAGTTCTCTTACCTAATACATTTTTTTATTTAACATATTACATAAATGTAATATTTATGGGATACTGTGTAATATTTCAATACAATATGAAATGATGAAATCAGGGTAATTACCATATCTATCACTTCAAAACATTTATCATTTTTTTGTGTTAAAAAACATTCTAAATCTTCTCTTCTAGCTATTTAAGCACATACAATAAATTATTATAACTGCAGTTAACCTGCAGTGGTGTATAATACTAGGATGTACTTTTCATATCTAGCTATAATTTTATATCTATCAACCAATCTATTTCCAGCTTTTCCTTCCCCTACCCTCTCCTGCTTCTGGTATCCAGTATTCTACTTTCTACTCTGTGATCAAATTTTATTAGGTTTCACAAATGACTGAGAACATGTGGTATTTATCTTTCTGTGCCTGATTTATTTCACTTAAGGTAACAGCCTCCAGACTTACTCATGTTGCAACATATGAAAGAATTTCATTTTTTAAATGGCTGATTAGTATTCCATTGTGTATATATACCAGTTTCTTTATCCGTTTATCCACTGATGGAAACTTAGGTTGATTACATATTTTAGTTATTGTGAATAGTGCTGCAATAAACATGAGAGTACAAATATTTCTTTGACATACTGATTTCCCTTTCTGAGGATGTGTATCCAGCAGTGGAATTGCTGAATCATACAATAGTTCTACTTTTTATTTTTTGAGGAGGAGATGACATACTGCTTTTCATCATGGCTGTACTAATTTATATTCCCAACAACACTGTATAAGAGTTCCTTTTTCCTCACACCTGAAATCCCAGCACTTTGGGAGGTCAAGGCAGAAAAATAAAAAAAATAAAAGAATAAAAAAAAGAAGAGTTTCTTTTTCCTTGCATAATTGTCAGCATTTGTTATTTTTTTTATCATTTTGATAATGGCCCTTCTAACGAGGGTGACATATCTCACTGTGGTTTTGATTTGCCTTTTCCTGGTGGTCAGCGATGTTGAGCATTTTTCAATATATTTGTCGGCCATCATATGCCTTCTTTTGAAAAATGTCTGTTCAGATTATCTGTACATCTTTTAACTAGAATGTTTCTTTTTTTCATTTTTGTTGAGTTGTTTGAGGTCCTTGTATATTCTGGGTATCCTTTGTCAGAGAAATAGTTTGAAAATATTTTCTCCCTTTTGTGACGTGTCTGATGACTTTGTTTTGTTTGTTTGTTTCATTTTGTTTTGCATTGCTATACAGAAGCTTTTTAGTTTGGTGTAATCCCCATTTGTGTATATTTACTTTGGTTGCCTAAGCTTCTAAGATCTTTTTCATAAAATCTTTGCCCAGACCAATGGCCTGAAGTGTTTCTCATGTGCGTTCTTCTAATTGTTTAATAGTTTTAGGACTTGCATTTAAGTCTTTAACCCATTTAGAGTTGATTTTTGTATATGGCTAGAGATATAAGTTTAGTTTCATTCTTCCTCATATGAATATCAGTTTTTTTCAGCACTATTTATCGAAGAGGATTATCTCAATTTATGTTCTAGGCATCTTTATCAAAAATCAGTTAGCTGTAAATACAGTAAGTCCTCACAGTATTGTCAATGGGGTCTGAAAACCCGTGACTTTAAATGAAACAGCATACTGCAGGTCCTTGGATAATGTTGTTTGATTCAATGTCGTTTTGCTATAACATTGATAAGAAAAGAAATGATTTTCTTACACATCATTTTTCTTACAGCCACAGTTTCCAAGAATGAAATTATCAACGGTAAGTGAGGACTTACTGCACATGGATTTATTTATGGGTTCTCTATTCTGTTCTATTGATTTATCTGTCAGTCTTTATGACAGTATCATACTGCTTTAGTTACTATAACTTGGTAGTATAATTTGAAGTCAGGTAATGTGATTCTTCCAATTTGTTTGTTTTTTTTTCAGGATGTTTTTGGCTATTCAGGCCTTCTGTGGTTCCACACAAATTTTAGGATTTTTTTTTTCTATACCTGTGAAGAATGTTATTGGTATTTTGATAGGATTGCATTGAATCTACAGATTTGGGGAGTTAGTACAATAATTTTAACAATATTTATTCTTCCAATTCATGAACATGGGATGTCTTTCCATATTTGTGTGGGTCTGTACAATTTCTTTTATCAATATTTTAAGTTTTTTTATTATAGAGATTTTTTATCTTCTTTGTTGAATTTATTCCTAGGTGTCTTTTGTAGCTATTGTAAATTGGATTGTTTTCTTGATTTCTTTTTCATATAGTACACTGCTAGTATGTAGAAACATTATTGATTTTTATTTGTTTTAACTTTTAAATTCAGGGGTACATGTGTAAGTTTGTTATACAGGTAAATTTGTGTCATGGAGGTTTTTTATACAGATTACTTCAACACACAGGTATTAGGCCCTAGTACTCATTAGTTATTTTTTCTGATCCTCTTCCTCCTCTCGCCTTCCACAGTCCAGTAGGCGCCAATGTCTGTTGCTCCCCTCTATGTATCTATGTGTTCTCATCTTTTGGCTCCCACTTACAAATGAGAGCATATGGTATTTGGTTTTCTGTTTCTGTATTAGTTTACTAAGGATAATGGTCTCCAGCTCCACCCATGTTCTTGCAAAGGACATAATCTTGTTCTTTTTTATGGCTGCATAGTATTCCATGGTGTATATGTATCACATTTTCTTTAACCAGTCTACCACTGATGGGCATGTAGGTTGATTTCATGTCTTTGCTATAGTGAATAGTGCTGCAGTGAACATACACATGTATGTGTCTTTGTGACAGAAAAATTTATATTTCTTTGGGTATATACCCAGTAATGTGATGACTTGTTCAAATGGTATTTCTGTCTTCAGGTCTTTGAAGAATTGTTACACTGTTTCCCACAATGGTTGAACTAATTTACATTCCCACCAACAGTGTGGAAGTGTAAATTTCTTCAAAACCTCAGCAGCTTCTATTATTTTTTTACTTTTTAGTAATAGCCATTCTGACTGCTGTGAGACGGTGTCTCATTGTAATTTTGATTTGCACTTCTCAAATGATCAGTAATATTGAAAGTTTTCTTTTCATATGCTTGTTGGTCACATATTTGTCTTCTTTTGAAAAGTGTCCATTCATGTCTTTTCCCAACTTTTTAATAGGGTTATTTATATTTTCATTTAAAATTGGTTAAGTTCTTCACATATGTTGGATATTAGACGTTTGTCATATGTATAGTTTTCCAAAATTCTCTCCCATTTTGTAGAATATCTGTTGAATCTGTTGATAGATTCTTTTGTAGTGCAGAAGCACTTCAGTTTAATTAGATTCCATGTTTCAATTTTTGCTTTTGTTGCAATTGCTTTTGACATTTTTGTCATGAAATCTCTGCTCAGTCCTAGGTTCAGAATTGTATTGCCTAGATTGTCCTCCAGAGTTTGCATAGTTTTGGGTTTTACACTTAAGTTTTTAAGCCATCTTGAGTTATTATTTTGTATATGATGTAAGAAAGATTCAGTTTTAATCTGCATATGGCTAGCTAGTTGTGCCAGTACCGTTTATTGTATAGAGACTTATTTCTCTATTGCTTGGTTTTTGTCAGCTTTGTGGAAGATCAGATAGTTGTAGATGTGTGGTTTTATTTCTGGGCTCTTTATTTTGTTCCATCGGTCTGTGTGTCTCATTTGTGTACCAGTACCATGCTGTTTTGATTACTATACATTGAAGTTGGGTAGCATAATATCTCCAGTTTTGTTCTTTTTTGCTCAGGATTATCTGGGCTATTCAGGCTATTTTGGGCTTCATATGAATTTTAAAATAGTTTTTTCTAGTTCTGCGAAGAATGTTATTGGTAAATTTATAGGAATAACTGAATCTATGAATTGTTTTGGGCAGTATGACCATTTTAACAATATTGATTCTTCCTATCCATGAGCATGGAATACTTTTCCATTTGTTTGTGTCATCCCTGATTTCTTTGAGTAGTGTTTTGTAGAGATCTTTTAACCCCCTAGTTAGCTGTATTCCCAGGTAATTTATTCTTTTTGTGGCAATTGTGAATGGGACTGCATTTCTGATTTGGCTCTCAGCTTGACTGTTGGTGTATAGGAATGAATGCTAGTGATTTTTGTATGTTAATTATTTTGGCCTAGACTTTGCTGAAGTTGTTTATCAGTTCAAGGAGCTTTTGGACTGACACTATGGGGTTTTCTAGATCAAATTATGTAATCTGAAAACAGAGATAGTTTGACTTCCTCTCTTCCTATTTGGACACATTTTGTTTCTTTTTCTTGCCTCATTGCCCTGTCCAGGACTTCCAAAACTATATTGAATAGGAGTAGTGAGAGAGAACATCCTTGTCTTATGATAGTTTTCAAGGGGAATGCTTCCAGCTTTTGCCCAGTCAGTATGATATTGGCTGTAGGTTTGTCATAGATGGCTCTTATTATTTTAAGATACATTCTTTCAATACCTAGCTTATTGAGAGTTTTTAACATGAAAGGATATGGAATTTTATCAAAGCTTTTTCTGCATCTGTTGAGATAATCATATGGTTTTTGTCTTTAGTTTGGTTTATGTGATGAATCATGTTTATTGATTTACCAGCATTGCATCCCAGGGATAAAGCCTACTTGATCATGGTGTATAAGGTTTTCATGTGCTGCTAATTTCAATTTGTAGGTATTTTGTTGATAATTTTTGAATCAAAGTTTATCAAGGGTATTGGCCTAAAGTTTTCTTCTTTTGTTGTGTCTCTGCCAGGTTTTGCTATCAGAAGGATGCTGGTCTCATAGAATGAGTTAAGAAGGAGTCCCTCTTCCTCAACTTTTTGGAGTAGTTTCAGCGGGAATGCTACCAGCTCTTCTTTGTATATCTGTAGAATTCAGCCATGAATCCGTCTGGTCCTCAGCTTTTTTTGGTTGTTAGGCTATTGATTACTGATTGTATTTCAGAGCTTTTGAGTGGTCCATTCAGGGATTTAATTTCTTCCTGGCTCAATCTTGGGTGGGTGTATGTGTCCAGGAATTTATCTATTTTTTCTAGATTTTCCAGTTTATGTACATAGTGATGTTCATAATATTTTCTGATGTTTATTTGTATTTCTATGAGGTCATTGGTGATATCTCCTTTATCACTTCTGTGTTTATTTAGAGATTTTTTTTCTTCTTTATTGGTCTAGCTAGCTGCCTATTTTAATATTTCTTTCAAAAAACCAATTCCTGGATTTATTTATCTTTTGAATGGTTTTTCTGTGTCTTAATCTCCTTCACTTTGGTTCTAATTTTGATTATTTCTTATCTTGTGCTAGCTTTGGGGTTGGTTTGCCCTTATTCTCTATTTTTTCTTTCTTTCTTTTTTTTTAGTAGTAATGTTAGGTTTTTAAGTCAAGATCTTTTAACTTTTTGATGTGGGCATTTAATGCCATAAATTTCCCACTTCCCACTGCCTTAGCTGTGTCCCAGAGATTCTGGTGTGTTGTATCTTTCTTCTCATTAGAGAAACACTACTGATTTTTGTACTTTGATTTTGTATCCTGCAACTTTACTGAATTTGTTTACAGGTATTGATCGACTTACCACCTATGCAACTTAAGACCATTCGACTTTATGACCACAATCGCTAGCCATGACTGCTCCGCATCTGGCAGCGCAAACGTTGCCCAGCTGGGCATACGACAGTGCGGACCAGCTTCCGGCAGCACTACCATCTCTGCGTGCACCATTTCAACTGTACATATAGCCTACTCAACTTATGACCAAATCATGTTACGACTGGTCTGCGGTCCTGACCGTGGTCGTAAGTCGAGCACTAGCTATATTAGTTGTAAGAATTATTTGATAGAGTCTTTAGGGTTTTCTATATAGAAGATCATGCCATCTGCAAATAGGAACAAGTTGACATATTTCTTTTTTATTTGGATGACATTTGTTACTTTCTCTTGCCTAATTGTTCTTGCTAGGACTTATGATACTGTTAAATTTTATCAAATGCTTTTTCTGCATGTATTAAGGTAATTATATGGTTTTTGTTCTTCATTCTGTTGATGTGGTGTATCACATTTATTAATTTGCATATGTTGAGCTATCCTTGCATTCATGGGATAAATTCAACTTGAGCCTGGTGTATAATATTTTGGATGTGGTGTTGGATTTTGTTTTCTAGTATTTTGTTTCAGATTTTGCATCTATGCTCATCAGAGATATTGGCTTAATTTTGTTTAGTTTTCTGTTTCTGTTGTGTCCTTGTCTGGTTTCTATATTGGAATAATGGCTACATAGAATAAGTTTAGAGGAATTATTCCTCCTTTGATATTTTTGAATAGTTTCAAAAGAATTGATGTTCGTTATTTAAATGTTTGGTAGAATTCAGTATTGAAATCATTCAGTCCTGGGTTCTTTTTTATTAAACTTTCTACTATTGATTCAATCTCATCACTCATTATTTGTTTCTTTGGGTTTTCTATTTCTACCTGGTTAAATCCTGATAGGTTATATATGCCCAGGAATATATCTATTGCCTCAAGGTTTTCAACTTTGTTGGCTTACGTGTGTTTGTAATAGCCTGTAATTATCTGTCTAGCTAATGAGTTGTCAATTTTGTTTGTTTTTTCAAAAAACTAACTTTTAGTTTAATTTGCCTCTTGTATATTTTTAGTTCCATTTTGTTTATTTTTGCTATAATTTTTATTTTTTCTTTTCTTCTACTAATTTTGGATTTATTTTGCTTTTGCTTTTCTTGTTCCTTAAGGCACATCATTTGGTTGTTTATTTGAAATCTTTCTACTTTGATACAGGTGTTTATTGTTATAAACTTTCTTCTAGGTAATACTTTCACTGAGTCCCAAAGATTTGGGTATGTTTATTTCTATTTACATTTGTTACAAAAAATATTAATTTCCTTATTAATTTTTTCCTTGACCCCTTGTTCATTTGGGGACATGTTGTTTAATTTGTATGTATTTGTACTTAAAAAAAAAATCCTTGTGTTATTGATATCTAGTTTTATTCCATTGTAGTTATCAAAAATACTTGATATGATTTTAATATTTAAAATTTGTTGCCACTTGTTTTGTGGTCTAACATATTATCTATCTTGAAAATGTTCCATGTTTGAGGAAAACAATGTGTACTCTGCAGTTATTGAACAAAATACTTTATTTTTTTATTTTTTAATTATTTTTTAATCTTTTTAATTTTTTTAAGGCTAATTGAGTGAAACAGTGGGATTGGAGATGGAACAAAGAAATCTGTAACTAGTTGTGACCAATTAGTTGTAAACACCACTGCACTCGGACCAGCCAAACAAAATACTTTATAAGTATCTTTTAGGTCCATTTGGTCTGTAGTGCAATTTAAATTCATTATTTCTTTGTTCATTCTCCATCTAGAAGATCTGCCTAATGCTGAGATTGAGGTGTTGAAGTCCTCAGATTTATTTTACTAGATTCTACTTGTCCCTTCAGATTTAATAATATTTGCTGTATATACCTGGGCACTCCTGAGTGGAGTACCTATGTATTTATAACTGTTATATTTTCTTGTGGAATTGACCCCTTGATCATTATATAATTACCTTCTTTGTCTCCTTTCACAATTTTTAACTTAAAGCCTAGTTTATTTGATATAAAAATAGCTACTCTTTCTCACTTTTGTCCTCCTTTTAAATGGAATATGTGTTTTTAAATTTCTTCACTTCCAGTCTGCATGTGTCTTTACAGATGAAGTAAGTTTCTTATAAGTAGTATATAGTTGGATCTTATTTATTTCTGTTCAGTTAGTGTATCTTTAATTGAAGTACTTAATCTATTACATTTAAGGTTATTAATGATAGGTGATGACTCATCTGTCATTTTGTTATTTGTTTTCTGGCCCTTTTGTATAACCTTGTATTTTGTATATCTTTTTATTTTGGTTCATTTCTGTAGTCTTATTTTTTGTCTTTCACCTATGTGTATCCACTCTGCCAGTAAGTTTATTTATTTGCATGTTTTTTTATTATAGTCATCATCTTTTCACTTCTACATGTTGGACTCCCTTAAGCATTTCTTAAAAGACTAGCCTAGTAGTTATGAATTCCCTCAGATTTTGCTTGTCTAGGAAAAAAATTGTTTCTCCTTCATATCTGAAGGATAACTTTGCTGGATGTAGTATTCTAGATTGGCAGGGTATTTTTTTTTCTTTTATCCTATTGAATATCTCATCCATTTTCTCTGGCCTATAAGGTTTCTGCTGAGAAATATCTTTTCAGTCTAAAAGATATTCTTATATGTGGCTTGAGACTTTTCTGTTGCTGCTTTTCAAAATCTCTGCCTTTAACTTTTTAACAAAACTTTTAAAGAATTTATTATACTTATTTTCAGGGACCTTAATGACATTAGTGTCCTTACAACTCATAATGTGGCTTTACCACTGCCAGGTTTTTCTAAATATCTTTGACTTTTGACAGTTTGATGGTAATGGGTCTACGAAAGAAACTTTTGAGGCTGAATCTATTTAATCTGTTTGGAGACCTTTGAGCCTCCTGGGCCTGGATACCTATGTCCATCCAATGCCTTGAGATATGTTCAGGGTTTTTTTTTTTTTTTTTTTTTTTAAGGGTGCCCATCAGTCCTGGGGCCTTTTTTCATTCTTTTTTATTCCTTTTTCTTTATTGTCTTGTTATTTCAAAAGATATCTTTGAATTCAGAAGGTTTTTCTTCTGCTCCAATTTGTTGTTGAAGGTTTAATTACATTTTCATTTCATCCATTGACTACTTCAACTCTAAGTTTACTATTTGTTTGTGTGTGTGTGTGTGTGTGATATCTATCTCTTCATTAAATTTCTCATACAAATCATAAATTGTTTTTCTGATTTTGTTGAATTACCTACCTATATTCTTTTGTATTTCACTGAGTTTTTTTTAAAATAATTGCTTCAACTTTCTTTTCAGAAAACAAAGATTTTCTTTTTGGGAGGCATCTATTACTAGAGGATTATTGTGTTCTTTTGAGATGTAATGATTTCTTGCTTTTCCTTTTTTCTTTTCTTTTTTTGTCTCTACATGGTTATCTGTGTGTTTACGGAAGAGTCACCTCTTCCAATCTTATAGAATGGCTTTTGTAAAGAAATTTCCCAAAAGTGTATCCTGTAGTGTTGCTTGAGTAGGGTGCTTCAGTTTTGGTTGTGGATGAATGTAGCAGTATAGCCTCAATGTGATTTCTTCAGCTTTAATCAGTGTCAGTGGTATCTGTGAGTACCTCAGTGGCCTAGACCGAAAGTGTTTGTGGAGGCAGTGGCCCAGTTTTTCTGGGGGCAGTGGAAACCAGGTATGGCTCCTCAAGTCCTGGGGAACTGTGCATAAGGTATGGCAGCTTCACCAGATGAGGGTGGCAAACTGATTACATTGTAAATGAATAGTTTGAGGCATGAACTGTTTCTTCCTAGTCAATTTCATATTTATATTAAATTTTAAAAAAGGAGCAAAGGACATACAGAAAGAACTTCTTTAATATTAGTAAAAATAATGTTGGTTAACATTTCTAAAAATTTATTTAAAAACCGGCATGGACTTATGTCTTCATAATTTAGCAGGCACTTATTATGTATTTCCTAAGGGCCAAGTACTGAGCTTGGCATAAATGGGACCCAGATTTAGATGTTCTTTATACTCATTGAGTATATATTTGTTCTAAAAACATTTATTTTAAGTTCAATGGTACATGAGCAGGTTTGCTACATAGGTAAACTGTGCGTCACAGGGGTATTATGTACAGCTTGTTTTGTCACTAAGGTAATAAGATAGTACTTTATAGGTAGTTTTTCAAACCTCTCTCTCCTCCCATCCTACACCCTCAAGTAGGGCCTTGTATCTGTTGTTCCCTTCTTTGTGTTCATGAATTCTCATGTTTAGCTCCCACTTATAAGTGAGAGCAAAGTGAATATGCTTTATAGTAGCATTCCTATTCTTTTTGATACCAGGGGATGGCTTCGTGGAAGACAGTTTTTCCATGGACAGGGGCATGATGGCGTGCCAGATGATTTCAGCATGGAACTGTTCCACCTCAGATCATCAGGCATTAGTTAGATTCTCATAAGGAGCATGCAACCTAGCTCCCTTGCATACGCAGTTCACAATAGGGTTCACACTCTTATCAGAATCTAATGCCACTGCTGATCTGACAGGAGGCAGAGCTCAGGAGGTAACGGTCATGCACCTCCTACCGTGTAGCCCGGTTTCTAACGGGTCACGAACTAGTATCAGTTTGTAGCCCAAGAGCTGGGGACTCCTGCTTTAGGAGACATACAGAATGAATACATTCTATATGAATACATATGAATGAATACATATGAACAATGAATACATACGAATACATTTGTGAATAGATAAAGAAGAAAATATTACATGATGATAAAAGTTGGATTAATGTCAAAATTAATATCTACTTTTAAATATTCAATTAAAATGTTAACATCTACAGCTCATAGTGATTCTATAGAAAGACACTATATAATAATATTTAAAAATATATGGCAAATGTTAGTTTGAATCTTAATAAATACAACATTCAAAAGTATTTTTCATAAGAAAGAACTAATAAAATAACTGGGAAACCAATAACAAAATGTCAATAGCAAGTCCTTACCTATCAATAATCACATTAGATATAAATGGAGTGTAGTTTCCAATCAAAAGGCATACAGTGGATAAGTGGATGAGAATAAGACACAACTATATGCTGCCTCACTTTATCTGTAAGGACACAAATAGACTAAAAATAAAAATATAGAAAAAGATATTCCATGAAAATGGAAACTAAAAAAGGACAGTAGTTAAATTTATATCAGATTGCAGGGCAAAAACTATAAAAATAAACAAAGAATGTCATTATATCATAATAAAGGGGTCAGTTTAACAAGAGACTATAACAATTGTAAATATACATGCACTTGATAATTTAGCAAGACTTAAAAAAAGATAAAATATCCTAATAAATATAACTGATATGACAAAGGAGACATTACAACCGATATCATAAAAATTCAAAGTATAATTATAGACTATTATTAACAACTATGTGCCAATAAATTGGAAAACCTATAAGAAATGGATACATTTCTAAACAAGTACAACCTAAGAAGACTGAACCATGAAGAAACCCAAAACCTGAATAGACCAATATAAATAATGATACAGAAGCAATAATAAAAAGTCTCCCATCAAAAAAGGAATAGGACTTGATGGTTTCACTGCTAAATTCCAGAAGTATTTAAGGAACACTAATTCTATTCAAACTATTCCAAAAAATCAAGGATAAGAATACTTCCAAACTTATTCTACAAGGCTAATGTTACCTTGCAACAAAACCAGGCAAAGACACACCAAAAGAAAGAAAACTACAGGCCAATGTATCTGATCAATACAGATGCAAAAATCCTCAACAACAACAACAAAAAAAACAGCAAAATAAATTCAACTACATATAAAAAAGATCATTCATCATGATCAAGAGGAAACTATCCCTGAGATGCAAGTGTGGTTCAACATACGCAAATCCATAAATGTAATATCAACAAAATAAAAAACAAAAATCATATCATCACTTCAATTGATGCTGAAAAAAAAATTCAGTAAAATTTAACATATCTTCATGATAAAAACTCTCAAAAAACCCTATAGAAGTAACACTCCTCAACACAACAATAGCCATATACAGTAAACCCACAGCTAGTATCATATCGAACAGGGAAAACCTGAGGCCTTTTCTCTGTGATCTGGAAGAAGAAAATGATGCCTACTTTCACCACTTTTCTTCAGCTTGTACTGGCCAGAGCAACTAGACAAGAGAAAGAAATAAAGGGCATCCAAATTAGAAAGGAAGAGGCCAAATTATTCTTGTTCGGAGTTGATAAGGTCTTATATTTTAGAAAACCTAAAGAACTCCACCAACCAGGAGACTTTTAAAACATATTAACAAATTCAGTAAAGTTGCAGGAAACAGAATCAATATACAAAAATCAGTAACATTTTATTCATCAACAGCAAACAATTTGAAAACAGGAAAGTAATTCCATTTACAATAGCTACAAATAAAATAAATATACAGAAATAGAATTAACTAAAGAAATAAAAGATTTCTAAAATTACAACTCTAAAATAAAATGTTACAGAAAGCAATTGGAGAAATTATAGAAGAATGGAAGGATAGTCCATGCTTATGAATTGAAAGAATCAATTAACCATACTGCCCAAAGCAATCTACAGATTCAATGCAGTCCTTATCAAAATACCCAGAATACCCATGATGTTCTTCATAAAACTAGAAAAAATAATCTTAAAATTTATATAAAACCAGAAAGAAAAATCAGAATAGCCAATACCATTCCGAATATTAGAAAGAAAACTGGAGGAATCACATTATTTGACTTCAAATTATACTACAAAGTGATGGTAACCAAAATAGTGTGATACTGGAAAAAAAAAAAAAAAACAGACAAATAGACCAATTAGTAGAGAGCCCAAAAATAAATCCACATATTTATAGTCAACATATTTTTGACGAAGGTGCCAATAACATACAGTGAGAAAGGACAGTCTCTTCAATAAGTGGTACTGGCTGGGGAAACTAGATAGCCATATCCAGAAAAATGAAACTAGCTCCCTACCTCTTGTCATATGCAAAAATCAAATCAAAATGGGTTAAGCACTTAAATCCACCACCTCAATCAATGAAACTGCTAGAATAAAGAAACCCTCAAGTACATTGGTCTTGGCAAAGATTTTTTGAGTAAGATCTCAAAAACACAGGCAACCAAAGCAAAAATGAACAAATAGGATAATATCAAACTAAAAACCTTCTGCACAACAAAGGAAAAAAAATCAAGAGTGAAGTGCCAATCCATAGAATGGAAGAAAATATTTGGAAACTACTCATCTTGTAAGAGATTTGTAACCAGAATATATAAGGAGTTCAAACAATTTAAAAAAAAACTTTTTTTAAGTAAACAAACAATAATCCAATTAAAAAAGGACAAGTGATCCAAATAGACCTTTTTCAAAAGAAGAAATACAAATGGCCAACAGATGAAAGTAAAACAGCTGAGCATCACTAATCTTCAGAGAAATGCAAACTAAAGCTATAATGAGATACCTTCTCATCCCAGTTAAAATAGATTTTTTTCCAAAAGACAGACAATAGCTAGGATGTGAAGAAAGAGGAACCCTTGTGCATTGTTTGTAGGACTATAAATTAGTAAAGTCACTATGGAGAGCAGTATGAAGGTTCCTCAAAAAACAAAACATATAGCTACTATATTATCCAGCAATCCCATTGCTGACTATATGCTCAAATGAAGCCAAGTCAGTTTATTGAAGAACTATCTGCATTCCCACATTTATTGCAGCACTATTCATAATAGCAAAGATATGGGATCAACCTATGTGTCTAACAATGGATAAATGGATTAAAAAATGTGACACACTCACCCACATACTGCTGAATATCATTCAGCCATTAAAAAGAATAAAATTCTATCATTTGGAACATCATGAATGGAACTGGAGGGCATTATGTTGAGTGAAATAAGCCACAGACAGAAAAGCAAATGTCCCATGTTCTCACTCACACGTGGGAGCTTAAATTTAAAAAAGACTCTTGGAGATAGAGAGTAGAATGAATGATGGTTGCCAGAGTGTGGGGATGGTAGCAGGGTGGGGAGTGGAGGAGGTGGGATAAAATGGGGATAGTTAATGGGTAAAAGTACAGTTAGACAGAAGAAATTGGTAGCACAATAATGTAACTATAGTTAACAATAATTTATTATGTATTTTAAATAAGTAGAACAGTGGAATTGGAATGTTCCAAACACAAAGAAATAATAAAGACTTGAGGTGATAATTACTGCTCCAATTACCTTGATTATTACACATTGTACATCTGTATTAAAATATCAAATGTTCCTCATAAATATATGCAACCATTATGTAACCTAATAAATAAAAATTTTTAAAGAAAAAAGTACAATAAATGATTTTCTTATAGTCATAAATTTGTAAATGCCCTGCTCCCCAAATAATATATATAGTCTTTAGCCTTAGAAAATGTGTTTCAAAAATGACTCTGACATCTTAATAAGGCTTAGGGTTACCATTATTTTACATTTATCTATAATTTGTTATTCTTTATATGAAAGAACTGAAGCCACTGATGATATCTCTTATTTTCTCTTCCTGAATTGAAATGGTAAAATCTAGATGATCCCAGGTATGTTCAGGAAATGCTTTAGCACCAGGGCCTCATAAAATTTAGTAACATATTTAGTCATCATTCAAATATTGAATGAATTATCCAAATTTATCAAAAATTTACCTTACAGCTAAAGCTCTGATAACCTCAGCCTTATTAACGAAAAAATTTACCAAACTTTTATATCTTGTTTTAAAATTATTTTCTCCTTTTGAAATAATTTAGATAACACTTCTATTAAAAGTACATTTAAAATGTTTAAAGCAGTGATCCTTAAACTTGGCAACAGTGCTCCTACTCCAAGAGATTCTGATGAGTGGATTTAATAGTAGTTACTTCACTTAGCCAAGTTCTAGAACCATTTATGTAAAAAAGGAACTTAGCAATAATTTCACCTCTTCAGGTAAATTGAATCTCTTGGGAATTCAAGCCAAGCTCTGTCTTCTCTCTAGAATTTCAAAAGTTCTCTTTTCAATAAATTTCTTCTAAAAGTTACGTGCAGTGCATTTTTTTAGATTTTTCCCCAAATCAGTCATGTGATTATACTTAATAAGACTTCAAACTTTATTATTTCTACTTGATCTCATTCACCTTAGCAATGTAAGGATTTCTAGAGTCAAACCATACTTTAGGTAAACATGTTTTTCTGTGACCTATTCCAGAAAAAAATTCTTAATTATATTCTTCTTTTAAATTTATTCTATC
The DNA here is from genome assembly GCF_009761245.1 of Sapajus apella. Taxonomy (NCBI): domain Eukaryota; kingdom Metazoa; phylum Chordata; class Mammalia; order Primates; family Cebidae; genus Sapajus; species Sapajus apella. The sequence continues at coordinate 3,435,184 of NW_022437054.1, forward strand.
TGGATACAAATCATCACTTTAATTTTTCCAACAATTTAGCATTGGGTTGAGCTACAGCTACCAAAATATTTCTTGAAGTTAGGGGAATATATCGCTAGGCCATTTCAACAGAATAAACTGAAAACTTATATAATTTTAAAAAATATTATTATTCCGGAAAGCAATACTACAAAACAGTATTTTCCTATACAGCATTAAAAAATAAAAACGGTTAAAATCTTCCTACCCACATCCTACAGCTTAAAGACTCTTCCTAGTTTAATTGAGTTGAGTCACTGCCACACTGGTTCTGTGGTTCAGTTTCTGGAACACTCCTGACTCATAGGCCCAATATAGCCACACTTCATTAACAGATAGCATTTTCTGTGCTCTTGTTGCCTGCATCTGAAACAAATCACAGTAGCTTCCCCAGCCACTTCCTTCATACAGACTAAGAGAAGAAACTGACGACCCCCATTCAGTGTCGCCTTCTCCTGCAGGCCCTCAACTGTTGACGACACCCAGTTGTTTCAGCTTCAGCAGACAGCTTTTCCGATGTTTACTTTTCAAAGTTTTATTGCTTTACTACTTAAATATATAATAATGATACATTTTAATAAATTTTCTTTATGGTTTGAAGAGTGTAAGTTCATATCTCTACATACAGATATACATGTTTTTAGCAGCATTTGTTGAAAAGAGGATGCTTTCTTCATTAAACTAGTCTTGACACCTTTTAGCAGCCCATTGACCACAAAATTAAGAGGTTTTTTTTTCTGGACTCTCTAAATCGTTACATGATATAAATGCATACATATTCACAACTAATGCCACAATGTCTCCTTACTGTAGCAATATAGTATGTTTAGGAATCAGGTAGTAAAAGTCACTCAACTTTATTTACTTTCAAAACCATTTTGACTTAGCTAGGTCTTTTACATGTCTACATAAAGTTTAAAATCAATTGTGAATTTTTCCAAAATTTCTTGAGATTTTGAGTTGAATCTCTGTATCAATTTAGGGAGAAGTCTTATCTAAGTAACGTTGCATCTTTTAATACATGAACTTGCTGTATCTCTCCACTTATATATTTTTTCTTAAATTTCTTTTAGTAATATTTTTATACTTTTCAATGTATAGCTTTTATAATACTTAAGATGTATTTATGAATATTTAAAGCTATTGTAAATGAAATTATATTGTTACTATTTTCTGACTTTTTGATGCTAACATATAGAAATAGCATACATTTTGTGTTTTGCAAACTTTCTAAATTTATTTTTCTAGCTGTAGTAGTTTTTCTGTAGAATCCTCAGGATTTTCTGTGCACAGCATCATGTAATCTGCCAGCAAAGACAGTTGAATTTGTTCCTTTCAAATCTGTATTCTTAGGCATTTAGTCTTTCAGCATTAAATGTGATGTTAGCTGTAGTTTTTTCATTAATCCATTTAGCTAGTTTAGGAACATTACCTCTGTCCCAAGTTTGTTGGGGATTGTTATCATAGATGTTTAATTTCCTCAGCTTTTTAATGTGTCAGTTGAGATAATCATGTGGAGGTTTTTTGTTTGTTTGTTTTTTGCATTTTATTCTGCTATCATGGTGCACTAAATTAATTGATTTCCAGATGTTAAACCAACCTTACCTTCCAGGAATTACTATCATTTTATCATAATATATCATCTTGTTTTATGTACTGATAGTCATTTTGCTAAAAATTTGTCAAGGATATTGCAATTAGTTAATGAGGAATATAGAACTGTAATTTTTTAAACAATGTCTTTGATGTGTTTTTGTTTCAGTATTATACTTGTTTTATCAGAGGTCTATGCTAAGTTTACAAGTTTCTTCCACCTCCACTGTCTGAAAGAATTTATGTAGTACTTTATAATTTTTCCGTAAAATTTTGAAAGTATACCACTGCAGCTACTGAGGCCTGGGCTTTTCTTTGTGGAAAGATTTTAATTATTAATTTAGTTGATTTACTGAATAGACATTTACTGAGATTTTCTATTACTTCTTGAATTATTTTCGGTAGCATGTCTTCCTATAAATTTTTCCAATGTTGTCTACTGCATTGGCATAAGTCATTCATAGTGTTTCTTTATAATCATTGTAGCTCTTGTAAAGTTGTTACAGATAAAATGTATGTAGACATACATATCATATATACATATATAAATTTATATATACATAATCTATGTCTATATACGTATATAGACATCTATATCATATATACATATATAAGTTTATATATATACATGTATATAAATATGTATATATAAATATATATACACATATGCACACACCATCCAGCCCTAGGGAACACTAGGCCTATTATAACAGAATACTGGGTAATTTACAAAAAATAGAAATTTACTGTTAACAGTTCTGAAACCTGAAAATTCCAAGATCAAGGTGAAGGTGCAAGCAAATTCAGTGTCTGGTGTGGGTTCACTCCCTGCTTCAACAGGAAACCTTTTTAGCTATGTCATTACATGACACAAGGTGGAAAATATCTCACTCAGCCTCTTTTACAAAAACATTGGTTCCATTTACAATGTTGAAGACCTCTTGCCTTAAGAACTTCTCAAAGTCTTCACCTCTTAATGCTATCCCATTGTGTACCAGGTCATAACATACGAATTTGGAAGAGACATCAACATTCAGACCATATATAGGTTTTGATATTTAATAACAAGTGATATAAAATAAACTATATGTATGAAACATGTACCACTCGATAAGTTTGACACACACACACACACACACACGCACATGCACACGCACATGCACACACCTTTGAATCCACCAATACAACGAAGTTAACAAGTATCCCCACAAAATTCTTTTTTTATTTTTTTGAAATTTAAAATTTTTATTTTGTCAATTCCTTCCTTTGTTTTTTTCTTTTTTAATTGCATTTTAGGTTTTGGGGTACATGTGAAGAACATGCAAGATAGTTGCATATGTACACACATGGCAGTGTGATTTGCTGCCTTCCTCCCCATCACCTATATCTGGTATTTCTCCCCATGCTATCTCTCCCCAACTCTCCACCCCCCGCTGTCCCTCCCCTATTTCCCTCGGACAAATCCCAGTGTGTGATGCTCCCCTCCCTGTGTCCATGTGTCTATGTGTTCTCACTGTTCAACACCCGCCTATGAGTGAGAACATGCAGTGTTTGATTTTCTGTTCTTGTGTCAGTTTGCTGAGAATGATGGTTTCCAGGTTCATCCAAGTCCCTACAAAGGACACGAACTCATCGCTTTTTGTGGCTGCATAGTATTCCATGGTGTATGTGTGCCACATTTTCCCTGTCCAGTCTATCATCAATGGGCATTTGGGTTGGTTCCAAGTCTTTACTATTGTAAACAGTGCTGCAATGAACATTCGTGTGCATATGTCCTTATAGTAGAATGACACATTACTGGGTATACATCAAAAGCATTTATAACCCTTTATATATATAAATGGGATTGCTGGGTCAAAACAAAATTCTTTATGCTAGCCTGTGAACTCTATTTCTCTCCCTCCCACAGCCACATCCCTGGGCAACTAACTAATCTGTCGTTTACTATGCATTGTTTTCTGTTTCCTAGACTTTTATAAAAATAGAGACACAGTATGCCTTCTTCTTAGTGTATATTCTGAAGATATTGTTGTGTGCACAAATAGTTCCTTTTTGTTTGGCTAAGTAATATTCAATTGTATTTTTATAGTAGACTTTGTGTACCTGTTGATGGATATAAGGCTTGTTTTAAATTTTTAGCTATTACAAATAAAGCTGCTTGAATGTACAAGTGAAGTTTATTGGGCATAGGCTTTTATTTAAGTAAGAAAAGTATTAGGATCACATTACATGCCCCTATCAAAACATCTCATGTACCCACAAACATACATTTACCTACTATGTACCCACAAAAATTATTTTAAAAATTTTAAAAACAAAAAGCAAGTATTAGGAGTGGAATGACTCAATCACATGGTATATGTATATTTACCTTTTTAAGAAATTGACAATTTGTTGGTCGATATAGTGTAAAATTTTACATTCGTGCCAGCAGTATATGCATTTCAATTAAATCACATCCTCATCAACACTTGGTATAGTCAGTTTAATGTTAGTTATTTCAATTGATATGCAGAAGTATTTCGCTGTGGGTATAATTTCCCCAGTGACTACTGATATGAAACATCTTTTCATGCAACTATTTGGCACCCAATTTTTTCTGTAAAGAATTATCTGTTCAAATACTTTGCCCAGGTTTTATTGAGATATTTGTTTTCTACTACATTATGAGATGTTTTTATATATTATGGATAAGTCCTTTATCAGATATTTGTTTAGCAAATATTTTCTCCCAGTCTGTGGCCTGTGTTTTTATTCTTTCAATGGCGACTTTTTAAGAAGAATAATAAATTTAAATTTTGATGAAATTCAGTTTTTCAGTTTATTTAATTTTACATATTGAAATTTTAGTGTTTTATTTAAAACATTTTGTGTAACCCAAGGCCTCAAAAGTTCTATCTTTTCTTCTAGAGTTTTATGCATTATATTTAAGCCATTTTGAGTTAATTTTTGTGTATGGTATAAAGTACTAATCAAAGTTTTGATCTGTTTTTGCCTTATTTGTTGAAATGGCTCTCTTTTTATCTACAAGAATTTATTTTCCTTTTGTCAACATCACTTACACACATATGTGTGAATCTATTTCTGGACCATTAATTCTGTCCAGTCAATTCATTTATCTGTCTTTATGTAAATACTGTCATGATTACTATACATTTATAATAAGTGTTAAATAAGATAGTGTTAGCTTTTCGTTTTTTAAATTTTCATGTCCTTTAGCTATGCTATGCTTCGGTATTTTCATGCAAATTTTAGAAATGGCTTGCCAATTTCTAAAAAGCTAACACTTCTGGAGCTTTCCTTGTCACTCCACTGAATGTATATATCGACATGGGATAATTAATAATTTAATATTGAATCCTTAATCTCATGAAAAAGATAATAGCTATTTACTCAGGCCCTTTCTAATATCTCTCAGCTATGTTTTGCAACTTTAAGTGTCAAGGCCTTCATCTTCTTTTGTTTTCATAGTTTTGGGTTTTACATTTAAGGCTTTACCCATTTTGAGTTAATTTTTGTATATGATGTAGGGAAAGGGTCAAGTTTCAATTTTCCACATATGGCTAGCCAATTATCCCAGTACCATTTATTAAACAGGGAATCCTTTCCCGGTTGCTTATTTTTGTCAGGCTTGTTGAAGACCAGAGAGTTATAGGTGTGTGGTCTTATTTCTGAGTGTCTTATTGTAGGTATGTCTTATTTCAGAGTTCTCTATTCTGTTCCATTGGTCTTTTGTTTATTCTTGCATCAGTACCATGCTGTCTTGGTTACTGCAACTTTGTAGTATAGTTTGAAGTTGGCTAGCATGATTTCTCCAGCTTTGTTTTTTTTTTTCTTAGGATTGCCTTAGTTATTCAGGATCCTTTTTTGTTCCACAAGAATTTTTAAATACTTTTCTCTGGTTCTGTGAAGAATGTGAATGATAGTTTAATGGAAATAGCATTGAATATGTAAATTGCTTTGGACAGTATGGCCATTTTAACAAAATTTATTTTTTCTACCTATGAGCATGGAATGCTTTTCCATTTATTTGTGTCATCCTTGATTTATTTGAGCAGTGATTTATAGTTCTTCCTATAGACATATTTCACCTCCCTTGTTAGCTTTATTCTTAGATATTTTGCTTTTGCGAAAATCTTAAATGGGAGTTTATTTGTGATGTGGTTCTCAGCTTGCCTGTTGTTGGTGTATGGGAATGCTATTGACTTTTGCACATTGATTTTGTATGCTGATACTTTGATGACGTTGCTTATTAGCTTAAGAAGCTTTGGGGATGGGACTAAGGGGGTTTCTCGATAGAAAATCATGTCATCTGCAAACAGGGATAAGTTTGACTTCCTTTCTTCCTATCTGAATGACTTTATTTCTTTATCTTGCTTGATTCCAATACTATGTTGAATAGGAGTGGTGAGATAGGTCATCCTTGCCTTGTGCCGGTTTTCAAGGGGAATGCTTCTAGCCTTTGCCCACTCAGTATGATGTTGACTATGGGTTTGTCATAGACAGCTCTTATTATTTTGAAGTATGTTCCTTCAATAGCTAGTTTCTTGATAGTTTTTAACATGAAGAAATGTTGAATTTTATCAAAAGCCTTTTCTGTATCTATTGAGATAATCATGTGGGTTTTGTATTTAGTTCTGTTTATGTGATGAATCACATTTGTTGATTTGCATAGGTTGAATCAAACTTACATCCTAGGGATGAAACTGACTTGATTGTGATGAATAAGCTTTTCTATGTGCTGCTGTATTCTGTTTGCCATATTTTGTTGAGGATTTTTGCATCAATGATCATCAAGGATATTGACCTAAAGTTTCCTTTTTTTCTTGTATCTCTGCCAGTTTTTGGTATCAGGATGATTCTGGCCTTGCAGAATGAGTTAGGAAGGGGTCTCTCCTTTTCAATTATTTAGAATAGTTTCAGTAGAAATGGCACCAGCTCTTCTTTGTACATCTGGTAGAATTCAGGTGTGAATCCATCTGTGGACCTGGAGTTTTCTTTATGGAGAAGTTTTTAAATGAAGTTCAACTCTTTTACACACACACACACACACACACACACCACCACCACCACCACCACCACCACTGAATTCATTAAGCTACCTTAAGGGTAAATGACTTGATGCTTTCTACCTAAAATCAGGAACAACACAAGGATTCCTGTTCTTACCACATTTATTAATAGCTGGAGAAGAAGCTCTGGCCAGGACAAGTAGGCAAGAAAGATTTTTTTAAAAGGCATGAAATTGGAAAGAAAGAAGTAAAATTGTCACTACTTGTCTATATCATGATGATGCATATAGAAAATCAAAAGGAATCCACAAAAAGTCTACTGAAACTAAAAAACAATTTCACCAATGTTGCAGGATATAAGATGAATATATAAATATGAATTGTGGTTCTATACTCTAACAATGAGCGATCCAAAAATGAAATTAAGAATAGAATTATATTTCTCATAGCATTAAAAATAATAAAATACTTAGGGAAAATTTAACAGAATTACTACAAAATTTTCATTCAGAAAACTACAAAACACTCTTGCAAGAACTTAAAACCTAAATAAATGAAAATAGAAGACTTAATATTGAAATGGAATCAGAAGACTTAATATTGTTAAAATGATAACACTCCTGTATTAGTCTGTTCTCACATTGCTATAAATAACTACCTGAGACTTGGTAATTTATAAAGAAAAGGCAATTAATTTGCTCACAGTTCTGTGGGCTATACAGGAAGCATGGCTGGGGAGGCCTCAAGAAACTTACAATCATGGGAGAAGGCAAAAAGGAAGCTGGCACATCCTACATGGCTCGATCAGGAGGAAGAGAGGGGTGAGAGCGGTTACTACACACCTTTAAGCAACCAGATCTTGTGAGAACTCTATCTTTAGACAGCACTAGGGGGACAGTGCTAAACCATTAGAAACCACCCCATGATCCAATCACCTCCTACCAGACCCCACCTCAAACACTCAGGATTACAATTCAACATGAGATTTGAGTGGAGGCACAAAGCCAAACCATATTATTCCACCCCAGACCCCTCCTAAATCTCACATCCTTGTCCCATTTAAAAACACAGTCATACCTTCTCAACAGTCCTCCAAGTCTTAATTCATTCCAGCATTAACTCAAAATTCCAAGCCTAAATCTCATCTGAGACAAGTTAAGTCCCTTTCACCTATGAGCCTGTAAAATCAGAAAGAAGTCAGTTACTTCCAAGATACAATGAGGATACAAGAATTGGGTAAATGCTCCAGTTCCAAAAGAAAAAAATATTGGCCAAAACAAAGTAGCTACAGGCCCCCTCCATGTCCAAAACCCAGCAGGGCAGTCAATAAATCTTAAAGCTCTAAAGTAATTTATTTCAACTCCATGTCTCATATCCAGGCCACACTGATGCAAGGAGTGGGATCTCAAGTATTTGGCCAGCTCTGCCGCATGTCTGTTTTCACAGGCTGGCATTGAGTGTCTATGACTTTTCCAAGCACACAGTGCAAGCTGTTGGTGGATCTACCATTCTGGGGACTGGAGGACTGTTACCCTCTTCTCACAACTTCACTAGGCAGTGCCCTAGTGGGGCCTCTGTGTGGGGTCTCCAACCACACATTTTCCATCTGCACTGCCCTGGTAGAAGTTCTCCGTGAGGGCTCTGCCCCTGCAGCAGACTTCTGCCTGGATATCCAGGCATTTACACACATTTTCTGAAATCTAGGTAGAAGCTCCCAAACCTCAACTCTTGTTCTCTGTGTACCTGTAGGCTTAACACCATGTGGAGGCTGCCAAGACTTCCACCTTCTGGAGTAGTGACCTGAGACATATCTGGGACCTTTTAGCCATGGCTACAGTTGGGGTGATTAGAACACATGGTGCCATGTCCCAAGGATGCACAGAATAGCTGGGCCCCTGGGCCCTGGGCCCTGGGCCTGGGACACAAAACTACTCTTCCATCCTAGGCATCCAGGCCTGTGATGGGAGGGGTTGCTCTGAAGGTCTCTGAAACACCTAGGAGGCATTTTCTCATTGTTTTGGCTATTAACATTCAGCTCCTCGTTACTTATGCAAATTTCTGCAGCTGGCTTGAATTTCTCTAGAGAAAAGGGATTTTTCTTTTCTTCCACATGGCCAGGCTACAAATTTTCCAGACTTTTATGTTCTGCATCTCTTTTAAATATAAGTTCCAGTTTCAGGCTATTTCTTCATTTATGCAAAAGAATGTAGGTTTTTAGAAACAGCCAGGCCGATCTTGAATGCTTTGCTGATTGGAAATTTCTTCTTCCAGACAAAATTCCTCAGATCTCTACAGCAGGGGCAGAATGCTTCCAGTCCTTTGCTAAGGCATAGCAAGAGTGACCTTTAGTCCAGTTCCCAACAAATTCCTCATCTCCATCTGAGACCTCATCAACCTGGACTTCAGTGTCCGTATCACTATCGGCATTTTGGTCAAAATGATTCCACAAGTCTCTAGGAAATTCCAAACTTTCCCTCATCTTCCTGTCTTCTTCTGAACCCTCCAAACTATTTCAGCCTCTTCCCGTTACCAAGTTCCAAAGTCACTTTCACATATTCAGGTATCTTTACAGAAATGCCCCCCTCACAGTACCAAATTTCTGTATTAGTTTATTCTCGCATTGCTGTGAATAAGTACCTGAGACTGAGTAATTTATAAATAAAAGAAATTTAATTGGACCATGGTTCCACAGACTATTCAGGAAGCATGACTGGGGAGGCCTCAGAAAATTTACAATCATGATGAAAGCCTAAGAGGAAGCCAGCACATACTGCATGGCCAGACCAGGAGGAAGAGTGTGGTGGGTGGCGGTGGTAGGTGCTACACACTTTAAACAAATAAATCTCATGAGAACTCTATCATGAGACAGCACTAGGGATCTAATTCTAAACCATTAGAAACCACTTCCATGATCCAATCACCTCCCACCAAGCCCCACCTCTAACACCTGAGATCACACTTCAACATGAGATTTGGGGCAGGGACACAGAGTCAGGTCACATCAACTCCCGAAATTGATCTTCAAATTCAACGCAAAATCTCTCTGCATTTTTTTTTTTTCAGATTTGACAAGTTGAACCTATAACTTGTATGGAAAAGCAAATGTCGCATTGCTTTTTCTTTCTCATTTGGTTTGGAAGTCTCTCTCAGGAGATCAACACTACACTCTAGATCTGCCCTGATGGGGCTCCAAGGGATATGGTCATGGATAAATCACAGTGTGTGCCTTTTATGTGTTGCTTCTTCATCCTGGCAGATGGCCTGTGCCTAAGTGTCTGATGCATGACCAGGTGTCCCTCTCACAGAAAACTTCCTCACATTGACAGGCACACTGTGTCTCTTGTCTGATACGTGTTCAGCTTATTCCTAGTCTTTAGGAGAGCACTCACCAGAGAAAAATCTAAGGTTGGGTGTGTCTGTCAAGTGAAACAAAGAGGAGGCAAAGCAATAAAACACATGAAATAAAAGAGGCAGATTATTACCTACAGATCCCTGAGAGAAGAGAGAAACATGCCTCACAGGGCAAATGGAAAGGGGAAAGCTATCTGAGATATACACTCAAGCAGAGGATCAGGAGCAAGAAAGAGAGAGGAAGGTATCTCCAGGCCAATGCCTTAAGTGCAGTGCAAGGTGTTACATAGGCAGATTTCCCACATGGATTTCTAATTGGTGCGTTAAGAGCAAGCAGCCATGAGTTATGTGGAGTCATACTGTGACTGAGAGGTCATCACTGTAGCATATCTATGCAGTTCATACAGGGGTGAGGCCAGTGAAATGAGGAAGTAGGTCTTACCTAGCTGTTTCCTCCTTTGTAAAACAGGTATTTAGATTGGCCACATTGAGGAACTAAGAGAAGGTGGAGAGTGAAAACTGTGTCAAGGGTGACTATGGCCTGCTTCTGTCATGTGAGTCTAATTTATATTCAAAATGAATGCTGAGTCAAGATAAAATTATAGAAATTCAGCAAAGGACCAAGAATTGTCAAAATAATCTTGAAGCAAAAAAGCAAATTTAGAGGACTCACACTTTTCCAATTTTAAAACTTACAAAGCTATGGTAATCAGTACACTGTGTTACACAGATAGAGGTGAACACAAAGATCAATGGAATATGACAAAGAGTCCACTAAAAAATCCCTTACATTAATGGTCAATTATTTATTTATTTGTTTCTTTGTTTGTTTGTTTATTTATGTTTTTTGGAGGCAGAGTCTCACTGTACCCCTCAGGCTGGAGGACAGTGGTATGATCTTGGCTCACTGCAACCTCTGCCTCCTGGGTTCAAGCAATTCTGCTGCCTCAGCCTTTCAATTACCTGAGATTATAGGTGCCTGCCACCACACCTGGCTAATTTTTGTATTTTTAGAGATGGGGTTTCACCATGTTGGCCAAGCTGGTCTTGAACTCCTGATCTCAGGTGATCCACCTGCCTCAGCCTCCGATAGTGCTGGGATTACAGACATGAATCACCGCACCCAGCCTGGTCAATTAATTTTTGACAAGTGTCCCAAAAATGATTTAATGATCAGGAATGGTCTTAACAAATGATGTTGGGACAACTGGATATTCACATGCAAAACCAAAATGAAGCTGGACCCCTACCTCACAGCATATGTGAAACAATTTGAAATACTCTTATGTTTTCCCAGACCTAAATGTAAAAGCTAAAACTATAAAATTTTTAGAAAAAAAATATAGAAGTAAATCTTTGTGGCCTGGGACTAGGTAATGGCTTCTTTGGTGGGAATACAAAAGAAAAATTGTCAACATGATAAAAATAAATTGAACTCCATTAAAATTAAAAACTTTTGTGATTCAAAGAACATCATCAAGAATGTGAAGAGATGATCACAAAATGCGATAAAATATTTTCAAATCATATACCTGATAATAGACTTATTTAAGATATACAAAGAACTCTCATGACTCAATAATTAAAAGATAATTTATTTTAAAATGAGGAAAGAACCTGAATAAACATTTCTTCAAATAAGATGTAAAAATGGCCAATAAGCATAAGTAAAGTTGTTCTATGTGTTATCCATTAAGGAACTGCAATTAAAATTACAATATGATACCACTTTACACCCAGTAGTATGGCCAAATTAAAAAAAGACAGAACAAGTTTTGTCAAGGATGTGGAGAAACTAGAACCATCATGAATTGCTAGTGGGGATTTAAAATTGTAGCTACTTTGGAAAACACTATGAAGTGGCCTCAAAATGTTAAACATAGAGTTACCATATGACCTAGCAATTCTATTCCTAAGAATATACTCCACAGAAATTTTAAAAAATGTAAAAATAAATGTCAACATCAAAACTTGTACATGAATATTCATCCCTGCATTATTCATAATAGCCAAAAAATGGAAACAACCCAAATTTCCACCAACAAGAGTCACCTCAGACCATGTTTTATAATTCCTCATTTAAAAAAGTCCAAAATAAGAAAATCCTGTAGAAAAAATAAAAGTAGATTTTTGGTTGCTTCAGTCTAGGAGTTTGGAGAAAAATGGAAAATGACTGCTAATGAGGTTGGGGTTTATTTCTGAAGAGACAAAAGTGTTTTAAAATTGATTATGATTATGATTATACAGCTCTCTGAACATATTAGAAAACCTTGATTTTTATGCTTAACTAAGCAAATTGTATGGAATATAAATTATATCTCAAAAATATATTCTCTGTCTCCACAAAGAATGAGTTTTTAGTTTCATTATTTATTGTTGCTTTGTTTTCTATTTAATTAGTTTCAGTCTTTTTTTAAAATTTCTTTTGTTCTTCATTGTTTGGGATTCATATTCTCTACTTTTTCTAATTTCTTCGGGTAAAATATTTAGCCATGTAGCAGATCTATCATAAGATCTTCTTTTCCAACATAATTTTTCAGTACTGTGAAAGTACTGCCAGCCCTTTTAGTACCATTTCACAAAATTTTATACTCTGTGTTTTTACTTTCATTTGGTTCAAAACACATTTTTTAAGTTTCTCTTTTGATTTCTTTTCTGATCCATTGATTATTTATGTTAATGATTTACTTTCAAAATATTTAGGGACTTTTTAGAGGTCTATTTGTTGATTTCTAATTTAATTCTATTATATTGTCAGATAATATATTCTGTATGATAAGAATTATTTAAAAGTTGTCCAACTTATTTTGTTACCCAGAATATAGTTCATCTGATAAATATTTCCTGTTCTTTTGTATATAATGTATATTCTGCTGTTACTAGATAGCATAGTCTATGAATGCTAATAGGTCAAATTTTTTATAGTGTTTTTATGTTTTTTCTAATTTCTCTCTAATTCTCATATTCATTTTTTAGAGAGGGCTATTAAAATATTCAATTATAGTTATGGATTTTTCTATGTCTTTTTGCAATTCTATTAAATTTTAGCCTTATGGGTTTGTACTATATTCATACAAAAGATTGATATTCAGCCAAAGACTAATAGGGACCCCTACACAGATTTCTCAAATGCCTTTCTTCTTCTCTCATGTGTTCTCCTCATGTATTCTACATGTCTTAGCCTCTCCCAACTCCTCATTCTGTCTCTTCTACTCCAGACATCACTGGGCACTCTGGGATGCCCTTCTCAGGGCTGCAGTCTGAAAATTGCTTTCCAGCAGAAAGCCTGGGAAATTTTAGATTCCTCCCTCATTTAATGTTCTCCTCAGGGGCCATAGTTCCACCTTGCCTGTAGACTGATGCCTGAAAATAGTTTGTTTTTTTTTCCTATACTTCATTCATGCAGTTTTCTCATTTTTCTTGTTTGTCATAGCAGGAGTTCAGTTACAAGAGGTTGTTACTCTCAATAACCTGAAAAGATTGATTTTTATTGCTTCTGTGTAATGCCCTTCTCTCTCTCTCTCTCTCTCTCTCTCTCTCTCTTTATTTATTTGAGATGGAGTCTGGCTTTGTCACCCAGGCTGAAGTACAGTGGCACAATCTTTGCTCACTGCAACCTCCTCCTCACAGGTTTAAGTGATTCTCCTGTCACAGCCTCCTGAGTAGCTGAGATTACAGGCATGCACCACCATGCCCAGCTAATTTTTTATATTTTATATTTTTAATATTTTTAGTAGGGTTTCACCTTGTTGGCCAGGCTTGTCTCACATTCCTGACCTCAGGTGATGTGCCCAACTCAGCCTCCCAAAGCGTATTTCTGTCTTTAAACAATGGTGGCTACTTTGAGGTCAGCTGGAGGCTTGAGGCAACTTTCTTAGTATGATCTATGCTAGTGCAGTAGCTCCCATTGTTTGTCAGGGAAACTTCAGTATGATGCCCTGAGAAGAGCTCAGGGCCAAAATCTTATCTATTGTAAGGAGACCTTATTAGGAAACACCTTGAGCTAATTTCTCTCAGGGAACTTTGCTAAAAATTTTAAGTAACAACTTATGTCTACCAACATGCTTGGATTTTCCCAGCCAGTTACATGAAATTGGAAGGTATTCTCAACACATTTCCTCTGTCTTTCAAGGTGCAGTTCTCACCAAATATTTTGCCACAGTAGCATCTGTTTTCTCTGCCTGTACCCAACCATTGAGTTAATCTATTAGTTGTTAAGGCAGTATTCTTCTTCCCTGATCAAATGTTGGTCAAGTTACTATGACAATGCCAAAGATAATAAAAGCTTTAAAAAGACAAACACTCCTCCCTCATATAAAGACCAGGATTGACATTGCAGTTCCACACTGTTGGCCTTACAGGTTCTACCTTGTTCCTCTGGTTTCTGCAATCTAGGATTTTGTCTCATAGTATAAAATTGCTGCTCCACTTGTGACGACAGTGTCCACCTCCCAGCAATTGAGGACAAGATAAGGAAGAAAAGAAAAGCACATTCCCCTACATTTAAAAACATGTATCATAGTTCTACATATCATAGTAACTCATATCCCATTCACCAGAATCCATTACATAGTACACTTATGAGGTAATGCCTGGGAATTTCATTTTTAATTGAGCAACTCTGTAATCATATAAAACTTCTACAAATGACATTAGAAACAACAGATACTCAGTGTGAGAGAAAGAGTAGTCAACTAGTTGTCTTGGCCATCATATCTTACTTTCTGGTTTTGTTCTCTCGAATCCTTGAAGGTGTGATAAGAACACCTCAAAGATGGTGTCTAGGGCATGGTGTCTTTTGGAGTGGAGACCTTGATAACTGATTCAATGTTTTATTGGTTATTGATTTTGTAAGGCCTTATATTTCTTCTTAAGTTAATGCAGTGAAAATGATTTTCTGGAAAAATGTTCCACTTTCTTTTATTTTTAAATTATTATTGCTAAAAGAATGTTTGTATGTTTTTCATCAAAGCACAGATTTTTTGCTGTTTTTCTTTATTGCTTTTAACTATGGTTTTTAAAATTTTTGTTGTTACTTGTGCCATTTAATCTCTCCTTCACCTTCATCATCATTATTGTTTTTTTTCCTCCAGATTTGCTCTATTCTATTTATATTCTTGAGTTCAAAATCTAACTCATTATGTTCATCCTGATATGTAAAATCAATTAACTTCAAGTTACAACTTTTATTCTAAGGAGCACTCGATACTTTTCCTTACTTTGGCTTGTAGCCTACAGATTGATCTGAACAGATGACTTCAAACAACTCTTTGCTTTATGGATTCCAGTTGAGCTGGCCAATGTCACACTTTGGCAGAGACCAGACACAGAGAAGAGAGTAAGGCCAGGGGATTTATACCACTGGTTCCCTTCCTGCAAGATCCCATTAGGCTGATGTGCCTCCCCGCTGAATGTACGTACTTCCCAAGGCAGCCTCCTCAATTATTTCCTCTCAACAGAGTCTGCAAATTGCTCTCTCCCTGGGTCCTTTCTGTTCTAGACATGGTGACAAATTTACTGCTCTTAGCTTGGGGTATGTCCAAGGATTCCTGAAGATTTCACCTAAACTGAGTCCTTTATAAATAATGCGTTTGTAAATTACCATCCTCAAATCATCCAACTGTATTCTACCATTTGTTTTCTGGGAGAACTCTAATGAATCTGTATCCCACAATTTCTTAAAATTTTTTGTCAAACTAAACATATAGAAAGAGTCATTGGGATTTCTCTATTAAGAATTAGTTACGCACATCAGTTTTCTGATAGACATGTGATGTGTAGATCTGCCAATTTCTCCTGGTAATTCTTCCAACTTTGAATACTAGATGCTTTCTACCAGAATATAAGATCCACAAGGACACAGAATTTTCTCTCTTTTGATTATTTCTCTATTCCCAGCCTAGCACACAGCAGCATATAAATATTTATTAAACAAATACTTTTTAAAACTTTTTGGGCTTTTCTATTATTAGATATTTTACCTTTCCTTTATTTTCAATTTTTCTGTGTAGCTTCTTTTTTCTTTATTGTAAGACCGTCTCTTGTAAACAGCATATCCCTGTATTTTACTTTTTTCAGTAGCATAATGTAAATCATTTGACTCATATTGGTGTTTTTGATATAATTTATATTATTCTTTTATAGTTTCTAGTAGTTTTATTTTTCTCCTTTACTGTCTTTTTATTCCTTATCATTTCTTATTAGCATTGAGATGATCAATTTTGCCCTTTAAAAATCACAGTAAATAATATATCTTATAGAAAATAGTCAACTATAGTCTCTTGTCTACTAGCTTTCATTTGGATCTTCTTCCTGCTGAACTAGTTCTTCATATCTTAACATTTAAAAGTTTTTCTCCCTGTAGAATGAGTTGTTTCAGTCATTCTAATTTGCAGTTTAGCCTCTGTACTTTTCAATTTGATTTTTACTGAATCATCTATTATTTACCAGATTATTTTTTCTTTGTAAATAACATCTATTTTCTGATAACTATTAAGATTTTTCCCAGGACTTTGATAGTCTGGGAGTTTACTGTGATGTAACTATGTACTGGGGTATCTTTATTCTACTTGTGAATTGGCATGGGCTTTTCATCTGAGCATTCTTTCTTTCCTCATTTCTGCAAAATACTGAGTTATTAATCCTTTGAATTTGTAATATTTTTCAGTCTTCATTCTGTACCTTAGAATTTCTATTTTGTTATAAAGGAATGTTTCAGGCTTTTGTGCTAACTAGGACTCCCTCATTCCTAGAATTTAACCTTATGAAATCCCTAATAAAACTCAGTGCTGTGCCTTAAAAAAAAAAAAAAAAGAATGTTTCACTCCATTCCCTTTGTCTACTATTGCTTCTTAAAAAAAAGTTTGCTTTGTTTTACTGTGCTGACTTCGAGGGAAATACTTCACAATCTCTTTCAGTTAATTAACTCTGTTTTCTAAAATATAGATCGAATATCCCTATCTAAAAAGCTTGGGTCCAGAGATGTCTCCAATTTTAGATTTGTTTGGATTTTGGAATATTTGCATATCCATAATGAGATGTCTTGAGACTGAGACTCAAGTCTAAACATAAAATTATTTATGTGTTACATACGTCTTATCCATGGTAGCCTGAAGGAAATTTTGTCTGACATTTTTAATAATTTAGTTCATGAAACAAAGTTGGTATGTACTGAACCATCAGAAAGCAAAGATGCCACTATCTTATCCATCCATGTGGACAATCTGTGGTTGTTTGGCATCACCATTATTCCTGACTCTGAATGTATTTACTACTGATAAGCAGTCATTTTCTCAGATTTATTCACATGTAAATACTCAACAGTAAAAAAAAAAATATGATGTACCATTAACTGAGTGAAAATATGTGTTTAGAATAACTCCACAGCTCAGTGGCATCGCCAGAATACCTGTATCAGCTGCTTAACGGCAGCAACAATGCGCAACAGCAGACTTTTAGTCTCCACCTACCATGCTGTGTTTGGACAAAAAGATTACTATACACTATATTTTTTTTTTTTAGGTGAGAAGAAACATCAGAAACAGTTGAGAGACCAGAAAGTGGGTCCCCTAGGGATGAAGAGACATTCTGCTGGGTGACTTTTTAAAAATGTTTTCTCCCGAGTCATCTATCTCATTAACAATGTTTTTTGCCTTCAACTCCCTTTGATTTTTTAAACTGACATGATTTCTTGTTCTGTTATGAATAAATGCTTCTCTAGTCTTTCAATAAGCCCATCACACTTTTTCATCAGATTGCTTATAGGGATTTTTTTCTGCTGCACTAACAATGTCTTCTTCATCATCACTGTTATCATGATCACTTGGATTCAGAATCATTTCAGCTATTTCACCATTCGTTCATGAGTGAAAAACTGGAGTCTCATTGTCAATGTTAAAAACCACTTTTGGCCGGGCGTGGTGGCTCACGCTTGTAATCCCAGCACTTTGGGAGGCTGAGGCGGGTGGATCACGAGGTCAAGAGATAGAGACCATCCTGGTCAACATGGTGAAACCCCGTCTCTACTAAAACTACAAAAAATTAGCTGGGCATGGTGGCGTGTGCCTGTAATCCCAGCTACTCAGGAGGCTGAGGCAGGAGAATTGCCTGAACCCAGGAGGCGGAGGTTGCAGTGAGCCGAGATTGTGCCATTGCACTCCACCCTGGGTAACAAGAGTGAAACTCCGTCTCAAAAAAAAAAAAAAAAACCACTTTCATATCCATTTATTCCAACTTACAAACTCTGAAAGTATATTTCTTGCAAATGTAAGGTTGGACATCATGTTTTTCTCATTTGACATACGAAATCCTTGAAGATGACTGCTTTACTCATTATCACCACTGAACACAGTCACAGGCAAGAGGTTGTGCCAGGTGTGTGCAGCTGTGTCTTTAGTCACTATATTCCAGGCATTGGCAACAGCATATGTTATGTTAAACTACTTTTGTAAACTTTCCACACCCATGCTTCTGTTCACTGCTGACAGCATGCTGTTCCAGAAAGTGTTTTTATATGCAGTCTGCATTGATTAAGTATTGGTCAAATGACTGAATTAATGCAGTCACATTTGAGAGAAAGTTCATGGCATAAACATTATTTCTGATGAAAACCTCAGGATGAGCAGAACTGTGGTCAAAAAATAACAAAATCTTGCAGTCATCATCCAGTCCAGCTTCCCTGCAGAAAGTGTGAGTACTGTTACAAGATGTTTGCAAAAACAGTCAGAAAACATGTCCCTGGTGATCCACACCTTTTTGTTAGCATTATAATGAACTGGTCATAAAGTCACTCCTTGAAAATAGCAAGAACAAAAGCTTTTGCCTATCACAGCAGGTTTACGTTTGTGTATGCCTGCTGCGTTAGCACCAACGAACACAATTATCATATTCTGGCATTCTTAATTTCTGCACAGGCTGCCTCATCAGCTATAGCCGATGTCATTCTAGTACAGCAATGCCAAAATAGTCACGTGTCATCGGTATTATGAACGTGTTCTGGCACCAGGTTTTTATCAGTGATGACCCTGGGAAGCTCAACAATGAAACAATGAATTTATCCACTGCTTCATGATCAGCAGCTGCTTTATCACTACAAATCTTTAAAATTTTAATGTTAAGCTTCTTCTTAAATTTCTGCAACCAGCCTGTTAAATATTCACGGTTCCCTTCAATTTTCAACTCACACTGACAGATCTTTGCTTGTTTCATGATTAGCATACCATTAATTGGCATGTGTTCGCTGCCACTCTGATGGATGCACTCTTTCGATACACAATTAATGTCTTCATAGTTTTTGGCAGTATTTTTCATAAATTTCCATTCATAACATTTATCATAGATTTTCAACAGTTTGTTTTTATATTTCTTCAAGTCATATATGGTGGTCATTCCAATACCATACTTTTCTGTTAGACAATGTACACTTAATACTACTGTCTAATTTCTCCTACAGCTTAAGTTTCTGTGCTATAGATACAAATAAATACTTTTTATTTTTCTTATCGCGATTGACCATAGGGGCATCTGCAGGCTTTTTGATATTTTTAATAATATCTTTATACTACAGATATTCGAGTAGAGAATAAACAAAAGAAATTCAAAAAAAAATAAGTCATGCATGCAGGTCTTGACCCCAAGTGGGGCACCCTAGGGAACCTGCCGTTGGTGTTACCAGCCTGCACATGTGCCATCACATTACCTTCGTGAGGTGGTTGTGTGGGCATACATGAAAATGCTGCAGCTGACCCATTGGGAGGGTCTTTTTTCTCATAGGAATGCTGAATAAATTTATGTTGTGTGCCTGCGTTTTGACTGACTCATCCATCACATGAGGTCATGTGTGGAATTTTCTACTTGTAGCCCTCAAAATAATAGGTTGGCACTCAAAAAGTTTCATATTTTGGAGCATTTTGAATTTTGGATTTTCAAATTAGAGTTGCTAAGCCTGAATATGAAAATATTTTTACTTAAATCTTAAATTTTTCATTTCTGTTTGCCAGTTTTGCATGTTTGCCTATATGTTTTTGATTTATTGTTCGTTTTGCTGGCATGTCTTCATGTCTTCATGTCTTCATTTTTAGGATTTCCAAATGTGTCTAATGTAAAGTCTTTATCAGACTCTTTTATAAAATTAATTTCATCTGACATAAATTCACACTGCTACTGTTGGGTTTGTTGTATGACTGCTTTTGCATTACGTCTATTGATATATTCTGGAATTTGAATTTTTAGGTCAATTTAGGTAGAAAGTTATTTTTATTTAGTTGCTTTGCTTCACCCTCCCACCCCAACTTCCCCAGACCCCTACCACCATTTATCAGTACTGTTTTATTTTGGCTTTAACCTGGTCCTCCAGAAGGAGTTCTGACCATGTTTATCTTGTTCTGTGATGATGCAGAGTATTACCAGTTTAGCCTCGGAATTAGTAGGTGATGGTTTCTCTCAGTTCCCGGCTTAAAGTTAAATCATTATTTGTTTCCATAGGCCATACATAGCTCCATATAAAGTGATAGCCCCAGACAGCAAATTGATCCCAACCCCTGGCCTAACAGAGGAAGCCTGGCTTCCTTCTTCTGTCTCTCACTGAGCACTACTGACTTTAGCAGCCCAGACTTCAAAGCCTATCTGACTGCTTCAGGGTTTGGAAGGAGGCAGGCCATGGCGGAGGTCTCACTCATCACTTTGCTTTTCAATTGTTCCCTCCCCCTATACCACGCAGCCCATGAAGATCATTTACATGGAATGTGGGTCTGTCTCAGTAATCATTTTACTTTTATATATTGTATTTTGGATCTATCTTATTTATATATGTTTTGAAATGGAAACAGATGTTTTGAAAGTCTACACATTTACTATACATTTAAAAAATCAATTGCTTTATGTGAACATGTATTTCATTTTCAGAAATCAATGCAAAGTGGAGTAACTACATCCTGTCTTTTGGTAGGATCTTGCATGTCTCTAGCTACTTAATATCTCATATCCACACTTCCTGACTTTTGCGAATATGGTTTTGAGTTATAGATATAGATGATAATTCCTCTTATTTGCATTGTATATTCCTTCAGAGATGTAGATCTAGACATAGATTATATAAATACACACAAACAAATACTTTTCTTGTTGGTTTGTACTTCTGATGTTTCAAGGTCCAACTCAGACCTCACCTTCTCCAGAGTTTTCTTTGACCCTCTAGGCTGATAAAAATATTCTTGTCATGCTTCCTTAAACATGATAACCACACTATGTACTATAAATTTTAATCTATGGATACCCAAACTAGACAAAATTTCTTAAAGTCAAATCTTATTCATCTTAATGTTTTCTAATGCCATACATAGTCTTGAGAATATAATCAAAATAAAACAACATATACTTAAATGAATTAATATTATAAATAAAGCTAATTATTTGAGAAAGTGCAACCTCATATAGAGGTAAGATTCTTGATTTGCTTATCATTTACTTTATGACCTTGTGCAAATAAATTTCCTTATGGAGACTGCATTTAGTTTTGTTTGCTTTTAAATCTGTAAAAATAAGGAAGGCATACTCCATACTCTAGTAATATCTCTGCCAGATCTAAAACTACATAGAAGTTGGACAAAATACTTTTAATATCATCCCATTATATACAAAATCCCAAAAATATTTTAGAAAACACACTAATAGCATATGAATATACCTATCATTGGTTGTAAATGATATCGCCACAAGATAGCTTTTAAAAGTTCAAAATATTATTTTTATGTAAATGTTAAGTTTACATAAAAGGGCAATAGAATTATAGCATTTAACTTTATATTTCTTTTTACTAAACAGAAATTATATACATCTTTATTTTTAAAATTTACAAGGTAACATGTAACTTCACAGAGTCTAGGATGTAACCAGTAGCAAATAGTAATTCAAAGACACATTCTCCTAGAGACTTAAATAATTATTGGGTAGGCATGTTACACAATGCTTTAGGACATGTTCTCAATCTTTTATCTCAAATTCAAGTTTTGTGTATTTTTAACTGTATTTTCCTTAGTTCTTTAAAGGAAAACTCCATCTCAGTCCCAGAATACATGCATCAATTTCCTAGAAATTGAATCAAAAATCATAGATAAAACAATTGTCTTTATCCTTAAAAGTAATATATTTCCAGGATTTTTAAATGATATCAAAATATTGCTATGTAATAAACTTGTAAGTTGTTTAATATATCTAGGTTTTATGTTAATTGCTATGAAGTTTCAAGATGGATTATTGGTGTGTTTGTCACTGTATATTTCATATTAATCCTTAAGTTAAAACTAGACAGCTCTGAACCCTAAATTTAGATATTTTAAATGGCAAAAGTTCCAAAATACTTAAAGGGCTGTTCAATTAACCGAAACTTAAGCACTTATTGTTGCATATTTCTCATAACCACTTTGGCTCTTATAATGAACCATATAGTGAACCAAGTTCATGTGAGTCAGTATTTGAAAAATGCGTTTTTAAAAAAGTATACTGAAATCTGGGTTATTAGTGCATCTTGGAAAGATTCTCACAGGAACAGGTTTTCAGAAGTGACATCTGATTTCCTCAGTGATTCTATATTTAGGAAAGATCAACATAGGCGAAGTCTGATGCTAGGATATCATCATATTTTTTGAGATTTATGATCCTTCTTCTGGCCAACATACTAAAAGTTGACATGTTGACAAACTGATTTTTGAAAAGAGAACAATTTGCTTTATGCCAATGTAGTTAAAATTTGAAATGAATCCATAGAATTGAAAAAATATAGAGAAAACTAGATAGTCACACATCTATTTTTCTGAAGGTGTATCTACTTACATTGCTGTCACAAATAGCAACATTCACTGTATTTGTATATTCAGATATAAATGAGCAGTCCCGATAAATTTAAAGGCAAAATAGCAAATAAAATTGTTCATGATGTATGCAAAAATAACAATTGTCCAAGGAGAGAATGTTGGGGACAGTTTAACTTAAGAGAGGATCAAGCAAATATGTGGATGGAAATCACAAAGGAGCTAGAGGAATGGAGCGAGAATTGAGTTGAGACTTGAGTGTCGGAAACCATGTTAGAATTTCTGAGGAATGGCTTCTCAAAGTGATTATACATCACATATGATAGTAGGAAAGCTAGTAGAAGACCATTGGAGACCTCTGTTAAGCAGTGAAAGAAACCAGGTCTGTGGTTCAGTGATAAGCAAATGTGGAGCGTGGCACTGTGAAAATATGATTTCACGCAAGATGGCAGCCAGTGGTGGGGTGGGGCAATGGAGGAATGGCTTAAGGAGAAACATCAACCAGAAGACTCCATTTTTAACTTTTAATTAGTTTTTGGAAGTAGGAAATATAAACATGTTTATTTACCAAAGAAGCAATGAAGAAACCAATGGAGAGAAGACATAGATCCAAAAAAATTGGAAGACATTTGAGAGAAGACTATGGAAGATATGGGAAGGAAGAATCACTATGTTTTGTGTCTGTTATTAGATAATCATGTCTAATCTCCATTTCTTTCCCAAGTGGAGAAACAAAGGCTCGGAGGGATCAAGGAACTAATCCAACAGAAAGCTTCGAGTTATGGGCTCCAGAGTTCACATGCAAGACTGGATGACTCCATGCCCAAGCTCTTCCACAACCAATCTCATAGTGGAAGGATTTCCAATGCAAAAGAATAGGATTCCAGCTTCAATTTGAGAATTAGACAGTAAATAGTTAAGTATCAATAGAGACATACATAAAATGTAAAATGAAAGGATGACAATTTAGACGGTTTTCACCTCTCATTGAGCGCTGAAGATGAAGCATTATTGGAGAGTTTATTGGGGAAAGTGTGAGTACAACAGACATGAACTTTAGGGGAATAATGTAATCTTAGAATGGCCTTGAGAACCGTTCAAATTTATCAGGAGTTCTGGAGGAAACCTACAACATAGTTTTTACCATTTCATTGATTTTAACTGTACCACAGGCAAAATAATGTCCGTTAAATACGGACAACCTCTAGGATAAAGTTGTCTAATCTGCACCCTAGGATGGCTTTGAATGCAGCCCAACATAAATTCATAAACTTTCTTAAAACATTGTGAGTTTCTTTGTAATTTTTTTTTAGCTCATCAGCTCTCATTACTGTTAGTGTATTCTATGTGTGGCCAAGACAATTCTTCTTCTTCCAATGTGGCCCCGGGAAGCTAAAGGATTGGACACCGCTGTCCTAGGACTTACAGTCAGCCATGAATTTTTAGAGTTTCACATTTCTTAATGAAACAATTATGAAACATAGATGGCAGGCCTCCCAAGCCTTATATTAAGAAACCATAATAACTCACACTATAAAATTTTCATGTACAGGAAATAAACAATTATTTTTGAAAATTTTAATGACATTATGAGGAGCAGTTTAATTCAAATCAAATTACATTTTGCTGTAACACTCACCTTTCTAGGAAAAGACATGTTGGAAGGATATTTTAAGTATTATTCATTTAATAATCTGTAAAACAGTTGAAGGCAGAGAATTTGTCACCAATTGGCTTCCAATTTTGGTTGTAAAATACCTCGGTGAATAGCTTGAATCTGAGGAGATCATCTACTAAATACTGGGTAACATAGAGGAAAAGTAAAGCTAGTTTGATCTTCAATGAAGGCATCAAAAAAAAAAAAAAAAGCCAACTTTGCTCTGCATCAAGGAGTTTGAGTGAACAGACAAAAAGATGTTAGTGATTTAGAATCCAGTGGTCTAGACCTCTTCCATTCCCGCTTGCTGGAGAAGGCCCGCCTTGCGGAGAGTGAGGGCCAGCCTTGCGTTTCTGTTAAGGGCCACTCACATGTGAGACTGAGGAATCAGAAGGCCTGCTTTGCACAGCCTGATGTGACGCCATCTGGAACACTTTTGGCAGTTCTAATCCCCACTGGATAAAAAGGATATGAGAAAATCTAAAAATTATTCAAGTAGAATTTTTAAAAATGACATAGCGCTTAGACTATTAGAGCTATAAGATGGTAATATGGAAGTTAATAACATATTGGTAGGGGAACAAATTCTAAAAATGTTTTCAGGCTCCTGTGCCCTCAAATGAAAAGCAAATGGTGCAAGAAAAAGTAAAGTACCTCCAAAACAGCTGGCCTTGAGAATGTCCCCCTTTTAGCTCTGAAGCAATAGCAGATGGTTGTTATCTGCTTGTTGCTGCTGGTATTGTTTTTATTGTTATCATGGGTTAATAATTAAATGCTGATGGGTCACTTGGAGCTGCTCGAACTTCAAAAGCAAAACACTCCAGCCTGGGTGACAGAGCGAGACTCTGTCTCAAAAAAAAAAAAAAAAAGTCCCTTGGGCTTGTCACCTAAATAAAACAAAAACTTTAAAATAATCAAGGAAAAGGAAAGAAATCATTAAATCAAAGATTATTGCCTATTCTTATTGCATATTTTCTTCAAGTTTTTGTCTCGTCCTCCTGACCAGGTGCCCTCAGATTAGAAAGGAAGCTGTCATAGCTAGTCTACTTGCTGAAGAAAGCTACTAGAAGAAAGCAATCAGAAAGGCAGAAGAAGGCTTGTTTAGAGGCTTACAAGGAGAAAAGTAACGTCAGAGCAAAATGGAAAAACAGTCACAAAGGAAGAAAAGAGGATTTGGGGCAGATAAAGTCCCTGAGGCTAGACCCATCCCTACAAAGCTCGGTCGTATCTGCCTAGTAAGAGGAAGTAAAGGAAGAAACACCCAGGTGAGGAGGAGGCCTCTGTGAGTGTGAGTCTAATATAAGCAGAGGAATGTTTGTATTAATGTGACTAAAATAGCCATTGGAATGAAGCATGGTATTTGCAATTCTCTGGAAAGGGAGCATGACACATGGGTTATCAGGATAAAGCACGGAGTATGTTAGAAGGGCTCTAGATGTGGAACTTATGCAAAAATTGGATCTTTGACTAGGGACAGGTGAACCATAATAATCATTCCCCAATCTGCCTATCAAGGTATCACTGGGGTATGAATCATCCTTATTTCATAATTCTACATGGAGTAGCAGCACACTTAAGGGTGGTGACTTCAGTCCAAACTGAGTCTGGCTCACTCAAAAGCTGGCTGACTCAGACTGAGCAATCAGACTTGGTTAACAACTTACCTCTTAAGAACTTCATTTTCCTCATCTACAAATAGGTGGTACTACTTTGTAAGAGTAAACATTTAATAAGGGCATGTGTTAGGTGACTGTGCTAAGACGATATTCTCTCATTTATTCTTTCCAAATACACAACAATGTAGGGAACTACTAAGGTAGATTGAGGCCAAGAAAACAGTAAGTTTTGTAGGTTAGTGGAGTTTAGACTTTTTTTCAAGGAGAGTTAAAAAGGCCATTGAAAGTTATTAGTAAATTTTTGTAGGTAAGGAAATATAGCCTTATAGTGCTAGAATATATTATGAAAGAATTATTAAAGCAGAAATATGTTGGGAGATTATTATAACAGCCCAGGCATCAGATAATAATAAAAGAGATACCACGTGACACGAGGATGGCTATAATTGAGAAAACAGGAGAATAACGAGTGTTCGCAAGAATGTGAAGTTGGAGCCCTGTACGTTGCTGGTGGGAATGTAAGATGTTGCAGCTGCTATGTTGCTTTCTTTCTTGTCAAAACTAAGTGAAGAATGTTATATTACCCAGCAGTTCCACTCCTAGGTATGTACCTAAAGGAACTGAAATTGAACAGATATTGGACACCATCTTCACTGGAGCATTATTCACAATCAGCATGAAATGGAAACAATCCAAGTTGCCCATCAACAGATAAAGGAATAAACAAAATGTGGTACATGCACACAATGAAATACTCAGTCATAAAAAGGAATAACATTCTGATATATGCTACAATATGACTGAAATTTGAAAACATTGTGTTACATGAAATAAAGTAGACAACAAGGGCAAACATGGTATGGTTCCATGAACATGAGGTACCTAGAATAGGTTAGACCATAGAAAGTAGGTTATCGGCCACCAGCTTCTGCTGAAAGTGTGGAATGGGGGAGTTATTGCCTAATAGCCACAGAGTTTCTATTTGGGATGGTAACAAAACTGAAAATACATGGCTATGATGGTTGCACGAAATAACCAATGTAGTTAATGCCACTGAGTCACATACGTAAGGTGACCAAAATGGCAAATTTTATGTTATATGTATTTTGCTACAATTTTGAAAATTAATGATGTGATATACCAAAAACCATTAAACTGTAATACTTTAAATGGGTGAACTGTACGGTATGTGAAATATATCTCGACAAAGCTGTTTAAAAAATAAGATGAAAAGATACAAGGTATGGGCAGTGGGAAAATAAAGAAATACTAAATACTCTTCCAGACTACACACTGATGACCAATAAAATTTTGGAAAAAAATGAATTTGTAGATGTTTCAATTTCATATTTCCAGAAACAGAACTGGAAGTATGAAGACACTGGCATGTCTGGGGAAATAAAGGGGACAGTTTAGGACCCACTGCATTAAGCAGGATGCAGACTCTAGAGAGAGGGGAATGCATGTTTATATGAGAAGAGGGTGAAAACGGGTCGTGGAGAGCTGAGGCCATGCAGAGAGGTCCTCGCTAAAGAGAGGAGGCTGCAAGTGTGCACACGAAGAGCCCTAATACAAACCTGTAGTGAACTCATCTTAATTGGAAAGTGGGGGAAGGAAGAGGACTCAGAGATAAAGACGAATAATTGATGTCAGAGTAAGAGAGAGGAAAAGTGAGAGAACTAGAGGTACATCAAGAAGTGAACGGTTAACCACGTGGATGCTGTGGTGAGAGCACAGAACTGAAAAGACCTGCCCAGCAGTACACGAAGGAGGCCTTCTGTGGCTTTTGTGGGGGTGATTTCAGTTGTGCTGTAGAGCAGAAGCTAAATTCAAAGAAAAAAAGCAACACTAAACTAACTGGAGTCAATAAGAGTCAATTGCTTTGAAAATGCTGGCTGTGCATTGAAAAGGTAAAATGTGACAATAACGGGCTGAAAAGTTGCACAAAATATCATCTTTTCTAAGAGCTATTTTTTGTTTGATTTTAGAATTTGTTTGCAAGTTTTGTTTTAGAATTTGGAAAACTTTGGCAAGCTTATAGTAAAAATCATTTGAAAGGGAGAATGAAAGATTTTACAGTGGTGATGGGGAGAAGATAATATTTTCTGGAAACAATGAGGAAAACCAAGATCGGTTTTCAAAATGGAAGTTAGGTAGGGCAAAGACAATTGGCACTTCTCCAGAGCACGGCAAAAGGAGAGATAGGAGGTGCTGTTTTCGGGAAGTGGGCTAATGAAGGAGTTCTTTCCTGGGTGTGTACTGAACTTCAAGAAGGAACTTGAGAGTATAATATGTCACCAGGCATGGAAGTGCCCACAAGAACTCATGAGAAATAGGCAGAAGTATTACTGAGCAATCCAGCTTTGACTAGCTATTGGAATAGGATTCTAATCGTGACATAGACAGAAGTATTACCGAGCAATCCAGCTGTGACTAGCTATTGGAAGAGGATTCTAATCGTGACATAGACAGAAGTATTACCAAGCAGTCCAGCTTTGACTAGCTATTGGAATAGGATTCTAATCGTGACATGGACAGAAGTATTACCGAGCAGTCCAGCTGTGACTAGCTATTGGAATAGGATTCTAATCGTGACATGGACAGAAGTATT
>NW_022437054.1:3463857-3471518 GCF_009761245.1 Sapajus apella
TTGGAATAGGATTCTAATCGTGACATAGACAGAAGTATTACTGAGCAGCCCAGCTGTGACTAGCTATTGGAATAGGATTCTAATTGCAGCAGAGTGCGTATCTACTATACAGAGAGCTATAGGGGTCGCAAGCATTCCCAGAGCGCTAGCCACATTTTCTCAAAGAACAGGACTGTTAGTTGACCCAGGATAGAGTCAAGGACAAAAGAGTGACAACTTCACCATCTTTTCAAAACTGACTTTTCCAAACTATTTCCTGCCATTGTCCACCATGAAGGCTGTGCCATGATCAAGCCAGAGTCTTCATTTTCCTCCAATTATTATATCCCTTACATGTTTTATTCCCTAGGGTTGCTGTGTTCATCACCCTCCTTTATAACTAACGATATGGTACTCATATGCAAGATTCAGTTTCAGGAGCTCTTTGTGACACAAACCAAGATTTACTCAGGCTATTTCCTTCTCTTCTCTAAATTCTTTTTACAAGCATTGTTTTATCATTTTTCCTCTGACAAATCTCCTTCTCTTCCCAATAGTACTGTAAGTATTTTGAACACAAGAACTCCATCTTCTCTTTATTGCAGAGCATGTGTCAGGAGGAGTAACTCTGTGTGCTCAGAAGAGGACATGGATATTCATCCCTAGAGCGCCCGACACAGTGCTGTCTGCACTATAGATCCCCAGGATGCATCCTCATATTTCAACTGAACTACTTTGTTCCACATGTCACAGTTTCCATTGCCTGCAGGAGAAGTAGAATCTCTTTTAATATTTTTTAAAAGAATGTTAATCAGATGGCTAAATAGGAACAGCTCTAGTCTGCAGCTCCCAGGGAAACCAATGCAGAAGACAGGTGATTTATGCATTTCCAGAAATGAGAAATCAATGAGTTGAGAGGTACACACTCATCTCATTGAGGCTGTTTAGACAGTGTGTGCAGCCCATGGAAAATGAGCTGAAGCAGGTTGGGGGTTGTCACCTCACCTGGGAAACACAAGGGATTGGGGAACTCCTTCCCCTAGCAAAGGGAAGTCGTGAGGGACTGTGCCTTGAGGAATGGTGCATTCTGGCCCAGATACTATGCTTTTCCCACAGTCTTCACAACTGCAGACCAGGAGCTTCCCTTGGGTGCCTACACCACCAGAGCCCTGGGTTTCAAGCACAAAAGCTGGGTGGCTGTTTGGGCTGTCACCGAGCTAGCTGCAGGAATTTTTTCACAACCTAGTGGTGCCTGGAACACCCATGAGACAGAACCATTCACTGCCCTGGAAAGGGGACTGAAGCTGGAAAGCCAAGTGGTCTAGCTCAGTGGATCCCATCCCCATGGAGCCAAGCAAGCTAAGATCCACAGGCTTGAAATTCTTGCTGCCAGCACAGCAGTCTGAAGTCAACTTGGGACACTCCAGCTTGGTGGGGGCAGGGGCGTTCGCCATTATTGAGGCTTGAGTAGGTGGTTTTCTCCTCACAGTGCAAACAAAGCTGCTGGGAACTTCGAATTGGGCAGGGCCCACTGTAGTCTGCAAAGCTGCTATAGCCAGACTGCTTCTCTAGATTCCTCCTTTCTGGGCAGGACATCTCTAAAAGAAAGGCGGCAGCCTCAGTCAAGGGCTTATAGATAAAACTCCCATCTTCCTTGGACAGAGCACCAGGGGACAGGGGTGGCTGTGGGCACAGCTTAAGCAGACTAAAACATTCCTACTGGCCAGCTCTGAAGAGAGCAGTGGATTTCTCAACACAGTGCTTGAGCTCTGCTAAGGAACAGATTGCCTCCACAAGTGGGTTCACAACCATGGTGCCTTCTAAATGGGAGACACCTCCCAGCAGGGGTTGACAGACACCTCATACAGGAGAGCTCTAGCGGCATCTGGCCATTGCACTTCAGGGATGAAGCTTCCAGAGGAAGGAAAAGACAGTAATCTTTGCTGTTCTGCAGCCTCTGCTGGTGATACCCAGCAAACAGGGTCTGGATCTCAAGCAAACTCCAACACACCTGCAGCACAGGGGCCTGCCATTTACAAGGAAAACTAACAAACACAAAGGAATAGCATCAACATCAACAAAAAGGACACCCACACAAAAACCCGTCTGAAGGTCAACAACATCAAAGACCAAAGGTAAATAAATACACGAAGATGAGAAAAAAACAATGCAAACAGGCTGATAATTCCAAAAACTGGAACACCTCTTCTCCTCCAAAAGATCACAACTGCTCCCCAGCAAGGGAACAAAACTAGATGGAGAATGAGTTTAATGAATTGACAAAAGTAGGCTTCAGAAGGTGGATAATAATAAATTCCTCTGAGCTAAAGGAGCATGTTCTAATCCAAAGCAAGGAAGCTAAGAACCTTGAATAAAGGTTAGAGGAATTACTAACTAGACTAACCAGTTTAGAGAAGAACATAAATGACCTGATGGAGCTGAAAAACACAGCATGATAATTTCATGAAGCATACACAAGTATCAATAGCTGAATCAATCAAGCAGAAGAAAGGATATCAGAGATTGAAGATCAACTTAATGAAATAAAATGTGAAGACAAGATTACAGAAATAAGAATGAAAAGGAATGAACAAAGCCTTCAAGAAATATGGGACTAAGTGAAAATACCACATCTATGTTTGATTGATATACCTGAAAGTGATGGGGAGAATGGAACTACATTGGAAAACGCTTTTCAGGATATTATCCAGGAGAACTTCCCCAACCTAACAAGACAGGCTAACATTAAAATTCAGGAAATACAGAGAACACCACTAAGATACTCCTCAAGAAGAGCAACTCCAAGACACATAATTGTCAGAATCAACAAGGTTGAAATGAAGAAAAAACTGTTAAGGGTAGCCAGTGAGAAAGGTCCGGTTACCCACAAAGGGAAGCCCATCAGGCTTACAGCAGATCTCTCTGCAGAGACCTTACAAGCCAGAAAACAGTGGGGGCCAATATTCAACATTCTTAAAGAAAAGAAAGAATTTTCAACCCAGAATTTCATAACCAGCCAAACTAACCTTCATAAATGAAGGAGAAATAAAATCATCTACAGTCAAGCAAATGCTGATAGGTTTTGTCACCACCAGGTGTCTGCCTTACAAGAGCTCCTGAAGGAAACGCTAAATATGGAAAAGAAAAACTGGTAGCAGCCACTGCAAAAACATGCCAAATTGTAAAGACCGTGAACAATATGAAGAAACTGCATCAACTAACAGGCAAAATAACCAGCTAGCATCATAATGACAAGATCAGATTCACTCATAACAACGTTAATTTTAAATGTAAATGGAATAAATGCCCCAATTAAAAGACATACTGGGAAATTGGATAAAGAGTCAAGACTCATCGATGTGCTGTATTCAGGAGATCCATCTCACATGCAAAGACACACATAGGCTCAAACTAAAGAGACTGAATAATAACAATCAATCAATGGAAAGAAAAAAAGCAGGTGCTGCAATTCTACTCTCATAAAACAGACTTTAAACCAACAAAGATCAAAAGGGACAAAGAAGGACATTACATAATGGTAAAGGGATCAATGCAACAAGAAGAGCTAACTATCCCAAATATATATGCATCCAATACAGCAGCACCCAGATTCATAATGCAAGTTCTTAACAACCTACAAAGAGACTTAGACTTCCACACAATAACAGTGGGAGATTTTTACACCCCATTGTCAATATTAGTCAGATCTATGAGACAGAAAATTAACAAGGATATTCAGGACTTGAACTCACCTCTGGACCAAGCAGACCAAATAGACAACTATAGATCTCTCCCAAATCAACAGAGAGATATTCTTCAGAATATAATTAACAGAATAGATACTCTTCTCAACTCCACATCACACTTATTCTAAAATTGATCACATAATTGGAAGTAAAACACTCCTCAGCAAATGCGAAAGAACGAAAATCATAATAAACAGTCTCTCAGACAGCAGTGCAATCAAATTAGAACTCAGGATTTAAAAACTCTCTTAAAACTGCACAACTACATGGAAACCGAACAACCTGCTCCTGAATAACTACTGAGTAAATAACAAAATTAAGACAGAAATAAATAACTTCTTTGAAACCAATGAAACCAAAGACGCAATGTACCAGAATCTCTGAGACACAGTAAAAGCAATGTTTAGAGGGAAATTGATAGCACCAAACGCCTACAGGAGAAAGCAGGAAAGATCTAAAATTGACACCCTAATATCACAATGAAAAGAACTAGAGAAGCAAGAGCAAACAAATTCAAAAGCTAGCGGCAAACAAGAAAAACTAACATCAGAGAAGAACTGAAGGAGACATGAAAATCCCTTCAAAAAAATCAAAGAATCCAGGAGCCGATTTTTGAAAAGATTGACAAAATAGTTAGACCACTGGCCAGACTAATAAAGCAGAAAAGAGAGAGGAATCAAATAGACAACAAAAAATGATAAAGGGGATATCACCATTGATCTCACAGAAATACAAACTATCATCAGATAATACTATAAACACCTCTATGCAAAAAAACTAAAAAATCTAGAAGAAATGGATAAACTCTGGACACATACACCCTCCCAAGACTAAACCAGGAAGAAGTCAAATTCCTGAATAGATCAATAACAAGTTCTGAAATTGAGGCAGTAATTAATAGCCTACCATCCAAAAAAAAGCCTAGGACCAGACAAATACACAGCCTAATTCTCCCAGCGGTACAAAGAGGAGCTGGAACCATTCCTTCTGAAACTATTCCAAACAATTAAAAAAAAAAGGGACTCCTCCCTAATTCATTTGATGAGGCCAGCGTCATCCTGATACTAAAACCTAGCAGAGACTCAACAAAAAAAAAGGAAATTTCAGGCCAATATCCCTGATAAACATCGATGTGAATATCCTCAGTAAAATACTGGCAAATCAAATCCAGCAGCACATCAAAAAGCCTATCCACCATGACCGAGTCAGCTTCACCTCTGGGATGCAAACCTGGTTCAACATATGCAAATCAGTAAGTGTAACTCATCACCTAAACAGAACCAATGACAAAAATTACATGATTATCTCAACAGATGCGGAAAAGGCCTTCGATGAAATTCAACAACTCTTCATGCTAAAAACTCTCAATGAACTAGGTATTTACGGAACGTATCTTAAAATAATAAGGGCTATTTATGACAAACTGACAGCCAATATCAGACTGAATGGACAAAACTAGAAGCATTTCCTTTGAAAACCGGCACAAGACAAGGATGCCCCCTCTCACCACTCCTATTAAACACAGTACCGGAAGTTCTGGCCACGGCAATCAGGCAAGAGAAAGAAATAAAGCATATTCAAATAGGAAGAGAGGAAGTCAAATTATCTCTGTGGCAGATGACATAATTGTATATTTAGAAAACCCCATCATCTCAGCTCAAAATCTCCTTAAGCTGATAAACAACTTCAGCAAAGTCTCAGTATATAAAATCAATGTGCAAAAATCACAAACATTCCTGTATACCAATAATAGACAAACAGAGAGCCAAATCATGAGTGAACTCCCACTCACAATTGCTACAAAAAGAATAAAATACCTAGGAATACAACTAACAAAGGATGTGAAGGACCTCTTCAAGGAGAATTACAAACCACTGCTCAAGGAAATAAGAGATGGAAAAACATTCCATGCTCACAGTTAGAAAGAATCAATATCGTGAAAATGGCCATGCTGCCCAAAGTAATTTATAGGTTCAATACTATCTCCATCAAGCTACCAATGACTTTCTTCACAGAATTAAAAAATACTACTTTAAATTTCATATGGAACCAAAAAAGAGCCTGTGTAGACAAGATAAGTCTAAGCAAAAAGAACAAAGCTGGAGGCATCATGCTATCTGACTTCAAACTATACTATAAGGCTACAGTAACCAAAACTGCATGATACTGGTGCCAAAACAGAGATATAGACCAATGGAACAGAACAGAGACCTCAGAAATAATGCCACACATCTACAACCATCTGATCTTTGACAAACCTGACAAAAACAAGCAATGGGGAAAGGATTTCCTATGTAATAAATGGTGTTGGAAAAGCAGGCTAGCCATATGCAGAGAACTGAAACTGGACCCCTTCCTTATATCTTATACAAAAATTTAACTCAAGATGGACTAAAGACTTAAACCTAAGACCTAAAACCATAAAAACCCTAGAAGAAAACCTAGGCAATACCATTCAGGACATAGGCATGGGCAAAGACTTCATGACTAAAACACCAAAAGCAATGGCAAGAAAAGCCAAAATAGACAAATGGGATCTAATTAAACTAAAGAGCTTCTGCACAACAAAGGAAACTATCATCAGATTGAACAGCAACCTACAGAATGAGAGAAAATTTTTGCAATCTATCCATCTGACAAAGGGCTAATATTCAGAATCTACAAAGAACTTAAACAAATTTAAAAGTAAAAAACAACACATCAAAAAGTGGGCAGAGAATATGAACAAATACTTCTCAAAAGAAGACCTATATGTGGCCAAAAACACATGAAAAAAAAGCTCATCATCACTGGTCATTAGAGAAATGCAAATAAAAACCATAATGAGATACCATCTCATGCCAATTAGAATGAAACAACAGATGTTGGAGAGGATCTGGAGAAAGACAAACACTTTTACACTGTTGGTGGCAGTGTAAATTAGTTTAACCATTGTGGAAGACAGTATGGTGATTCATAGGTCAAGGATCTCAAGAAATACCATTTGACCCAGCAATCCCATACTGGGCATATTCCCAAAGGATTTTAAATCATTCTGTTATAAAGGCCCATGCACACATATGTTTATTGTAGCACTGTTCACAGTAGCAAAGACTTGGACCCAACCCAAATGCCCGTCAGTGATAGACAGGATAAAGAAAATGTGGCACATATACACCATGGAATACTATGCAGCCATAAAAAAGGATGAGTTCATGTCCTTTGCAGGGGCATGGATGAAACTGTAAACCATCATTCTCAGCAAACTAACAGAAAACTAAACAGCCCATGTTCTCACTCATAAGTGGGAATTGAACAATGAAAACACATGGACACAGGGAAAGGAACATTACACACTGGGGCCTGTTGGGGGCAGGGGTCTAGAGGAGGGATAGCATTAGGAGAAATACCTAATGTAGATGACGGGTTGATGGGTGCAGCAAACCACCATGGCACATATATACCTATGTATCAAACCTGCAGGTTCTGCACATGTATCCCAGAACTTAAAGTCTAATAAAAATAAAAAAGGAAATGAACTATATAAAAAATTAATCTATGATAATTTAAGAACCTCTTAATTCTGTGTCCTCCCAATCCCTCTCCCCAACCCCACTTCAGATGCGTCACTAACTGACGCATGGAAAAAGGAGGAGGAACAGAACATGGAGAAAACAGGAATAATTAGAAAGAAAGGAAATAAGGAAGAAGAGAGGTAAGGAAGGAGGGAGGGAGGAAAGCAAGGAAAGAGAAAAGAAAAAGAGAAGAGAACAGAGGAAGAGGAGAGAATGAGGGAGAGGAAAAGAAAGGGAGAAAAGAGAGGGAGCGAGAGAAAGAGAGAGGGAGAGATAGAAAACAAAAGAAAGAGAAAAAAGAGAGAAGAAAGAAAGAAGAAAGAAAAAGAAAGGAAGAGAGAGAGAAAGAAAAAGAAAGAAAGAAAGGAAAGAAAGAAAGAAA